>NW_027271583.1:140000-562500 GCF_040938485.1 Diadema antillarum | reverse complement strand
ATACACGTAAGCTGCAGCTGCCATAGCAATTTGTCAATGAAAATTTGATATAAGAATGAGTGCTTGCATTATGGCTCAATGAAATTTGGCCCACATAGGTATGATGCAGCAAATTATGAGTATCGTTCTATTGTGGTGCACATGCCGATGTAATATGGTAAAGAATCCCCAAACAAGATGACTTCTTGGAATACACCACACATTCATTCGCACTACATGGCAAAAGCAGTCTTCAACTAGGCCATTTCCAGATGTGGTCAACAAGGTTTTTCAGATCTATCCTGTCATGATCAAAGAAAGCAGGATGAAATGAAACAGCGACTCTCGGACAATATACCAGCAACTTCAAGCACAAGTTACTCTAAGTGGCAGTTCCACCAAGGAACTTCAAACACAGCTCCTTGGTTCCACATAAAAGAAGGCGATCAAATGCTCACCATCTGTCACAGACTTCCGGAAATGTCTTGTCAGAATTTGTTTATGTTTTGGGGTTATTTTCGATCCACACTACAGGAGCTCATAACTCTAGGTAACACCACCATCACTTTATAACTAGGCGTGCTTTCGCTGACCTGGTTCTTGCCCCCATCTTCCAATAAATTGCTTGGTAGCAGGCACGCATTCGTCACTAGAAATGGTTTATGCTGGAGGTCACGGAACTGAACTCATCATCGGTCGAGAGTGACAGTTAAAATTGCGTGCTCTTATGAGAGTTCTGACACCTCGGTATGCCTTTGTGAAGTTACTTTCCAATCAATGTTCATTCTCCTCTTCCTGTTTATCATTATTCTGTCCTGATTATTTCGAATGTTCAGATATCAGAAGTAGTGTAATGACAGGAAAAGGCGAGAAAGCCTGTATAGACTAATATTTAATTTCAAGGCCACTAAATGGAAATGAATACATAGATTTGATTTTGTTCCATAAAGCATGACCTTGACAGCATTATACCTTTTGAAAAAAAAATGAGGGGTCAGAACTTGTTCTCTTTTTTTTCTCCAAAAGTATTAACAGGATAGTAGATTAGTGCAAAATTACCTTGTTCGAACATGGCTAGGCACCATTCATTCAATGGTTAACATCCTCTCTTTTTTCATCATAAATTTCTGGAAGCCATCTTAGAGATGAAAACAGGAAGCAAAACTCCTTGGATTTTGTTTCTTTCTTTTTGAGATCTTCATTAAGTGCTTCGATGGTTTCTCAGTCATCTGTCAGATAGTTGCTAAGAAATGAACAAAAGAAAAAAAAATGATGCTCGGGACAAACATGTAAGGTGGGAATATCCCCTGATGCTATTTTAATGGATGCTGTTTTAAAGACCTTCACGATGACCTGTTAGGAATGAATGTCAATCATATAGGCAGAAAGTATTTTATTTTAACTGTGCTGTCTCTGTTTCTGTTTGTCTCAGTAGTTCTCTTCCTGTCTTCCCCGTTTTATCACCTATCATCTATACATCACTATGCGCCAACATTCTCCTGGTGTTTGTTCTTCCAACAAATGCCCGGTATTGGAAGAGATGTCTTGTGCCAAAAAATATGACAAGAAAAAAAAAAGGGAAAAACAAAAAACAAAACCATAAACAGAACCAAGAGGCATTCCCCACGATTTCCTTGTCAAATGGTCGACGGAGCATGAGGGGTCACTGTGACAGATTCCATTCAACTGGAAGACATCCCCATCTTGATGGAGGATTCCTTTTTTTTTGGGGGGGGGGGGGGTTGGAGGCGGGGCAGAGGGGTGTAAATTGAAAGGTATCAAAAGGAGCGGAGGGGATGTTGTGCAAAAACTTTTCCTGTTAGATGCATCCATATCCACACCCCCAGTGCATCAGTTGCCGAATTTCCCATAGATTATATTTTGACTCTGTCAAGTGAATATTTTCTCGTCCTGTCAATCGGTCGAGGGTCAAAGGTCAGATTAGCATGGGGTGGAGCCGATAAAAGAAAGTCAGTATCGGACTCAAATCGCACAGGATCTGTGCCCTGGTTGATTCTTTGACAGCGTCGTGTCATTAACCCTGAGAACTTGCAGCCTTTCTTTGCAACCTCTTCGAGTTTTGTCCAGAACTTAAAAAAAAAAATGGTTACATTGGTAAATTGGATCAGAATAGCATGTGCCACATTGCAGATCCAATTACCTCCCAGTTTGACAATGAAAATGTTCCTCAGCTCTGTTTATCACACAAGAAGTAGTTTTCAACCTGGCAGAAAGCTGAAGCGAGCCATTGTTGGCGAATTGAATGAAGGAAACTTGTACAATTCCCACGAGTGACATTTTTATCTCTCTCGGAGGTTATGTTATTAACCCCTCATTTTCTTAGAAGTGAGAATGATGAGTTTTCAATTTTTTTCTGGGTTTGTTTGTTTATTTCTGCTGCTATTTGACTGGCTTGCCTGACTAAAACATGACAAAATGACATCTTTATAATCTTTATTCTCTCCTAGCTAAGCTGGAACACATCCCTCAGTGTCTTCCCTAAGTTTTGGGGCATTTACTATCAGCAAAAAAAAAAAAAAAATGCCTACAGGGTCGTCAGAATGTCACAAACAAAGTCCACAGCTGACTTTGGAGGCCTTGCTAATGGCAAAAAAAAACAAAAACAAAACTCATTTGTCAGTGTTTCTCAGAAACATGTATGAAATCAGTCCAGATATTTCTGGGCATCTGAAAGCATAGCCAAATCACATTTCTCTCATTTTCTTTTTTTTTTTACTCACTCATGGTTCGCCAGTGGTTCACAATAAAAAATTGCTTGATTCTGGATGTGCTTTTTATCTTCTCAATGGTTCAACCTCTAAAACAGGTCAGTTGAGGGGCCTCGGATTAACTTGACACTGTATTTACTTTGACGCTCAAGGGATATACGTGCGTGCACATACACACTCTTACATGTATACATAGCAAGATCTGTATGTATGATTGGCAGGCCACAGAGTTTGCGACACACGGCTGTTGCAAGGAATGTCGTTTCCAGTTCGCTGTCCGCAAGAAGAATCATGTAGGCATCTCAAGTTTTTGCAAGCCTAAACATAACTGCACATGTATTTCACATACTTGATTACAAACAGGATATTTTTGTCATCTGAAAATGGACTCCATGATGTGACAAAAAAAATAAGAAGAGACAAAGACAGGAAAGTTAGGCACAGTTCTACAGTTCATTGCTTCATCTTGACTGTCCCTTTATCACTAACTTCCAAACACAGTTCTGGTCTACTTCAACAAAGTCTTGATGTGATGCCAAAGTTTTGATGACTCACAACATGGACAACCTCTGTATGAAATATTGGCACTAAATATCATGATAACAGCAAGCATTAGCACCTGTCGTTATCATCTAAACTCTGAAAAGTATTTCATCTTAAAAAAAAGAAGAAGATATGTTCCACATGAGCTGAAAGACAACTAATCAATACAGCTCAACCAGCTGCTTTTCCAGTAAAATGTTTCACACGCATTATCTACTGATGAACGTAGGCCCATTAGATCAAATTTGATATGAAAAGTATGCCAAGCAATTTATTATCAAGCTAGGTACAATATAGGTGGCAGGGATGTTAAAATTCCTATTGGGGTCTGTAACCCTATGGGGACAGTATGCTTTTACAGAAGCCAAAGGGCTTGCACTTGAAAGATGAGCATCTATCTTAGTATGATTATCAGTATCATAAATGAGCATGAGAGACTTGGAAAAAGGCTAGTAGTAAACTAGGTTCACAATGAAGGCATGGTAAATATAGAGGACAGCTGGAAGACAGCATTGAAGCAGCAAACAGCATTTTAAACAAGTATGGAGAAAGATTCGGTGAAATTGTCCCTGTGAAAGAAAAAGAAAATGGGCGGGGTAAAACTACTGTTGTTATCCAAACCAACCCCCTCCCCTCTCCTCCTCCTCTCCCCCTCCTCTCCCCTCCCCTCCCCTCTCTATCCTTCCCCTCCTTCTTCCCCTTTCCCATCCATAGTCACACTTCCAGGAGCACCATCATAAACACTGGCTGCACTACGTGCCATGGTTGACGGAATGATTGAATTATTGCATTATGAGTAATTCGTGTGATATTTCACAGACACAGGATCTCGGTCAGAATGTTGTTTGCCAAATCTGATTTGGCTTTGGACTTGATGGTATAGTCCCCCCAGGGATCTATCCAGATCCCCCCACTTGAGTCCACTACAATGTCATAATCAGGCCTGAAAGTTATTTGAATGTTAACAGTGAGTCATGGAGTGAAATATTTCCTTTCGATTCCATCGAATGATAGATAGATAAATATAGATGGAAAGATAGAGAACTAGTACATGAGAAAAAGAGATTTATACATTGATGAGGCAGTAGATGGATAAATGGACAAATAGACGGAAAAATACAGATGAATATTTGACTGGAGAATGGGTGAGAAAATAAATGGCTAAATGGCAGACTGAACAAAAAATTCATAAAATGAATAAATGAATATCTATGATCAAATAAATGGATTTAGAAAATAAGAAAAAACATGAATTAGAGATTAGTGATTAAAGAATCTATGCATCATTTAAAACAGAGAAGGAATAAATTATTCCCAGGAGAAATGAAATGTTGCATAATTGGCATTGTGTTTCTGTTCTGCAAAAGCCCCTCTGTAGGAGCTGTTTTCCTTCTCAATAGTTACTGTCCAAATTTTTGGCGAGATTTAAATTGTGCATATGCAAAAATAAATATCACTTTGGTATTTCATGTGGTTCTACAGTAATTACCCCTGGACAATTATCCCAGACCCTTCCCCTGACCCTAACCCTAACCCTAACCCTAATCCTAATCCAGAACCTAATCCTAACCCTGACTCTAACCCTAACTCTAACCCTAATCTGTCGGGGGGGGGGGGTAATTGCCCTGATGAGTTTGAGATAAAGCACGACAGTGAATGTGTGGCCACCATTGAGAAAATTGGAACATGACCAAAAAAAGTAATTAAATATTCTCCTTCAATGTGGCAGAAAACCAATGCACTTTGATTCCCTCAAGACTTCTACCATTTAAATTAGATGACAAATGCAATGATCTCGGAATTAGGTTCAATCGTCGGTCAAATTTTTTTAATCTTTGATATCCTGTCAAGGAATAAGTAATTTGGCGTACATGGATGTAAACAACATGTCTGACACTGAGAAGCGACTCAAGAAACATGCAAACACAAGAACAGTACTAGAGTTACGTCCAAAAGTAGAATCATAAGACTTGATCCCTCAAGTTGAAATGAAGTGCCCAAGTTATCAGGACAATGTCTCTCATTTCCATTCAGCAGATATGAGTCAAATTCTCTCTGTGAGAGGGGGAATACATGCATACACTTCTCCTGTGATGTATATTGAGAACCCAAAACTAGCAGTTTCTATAAACATCTTTAGTCGGACCTACCGAATCGTTCCACGGTTCACATGATTTCCCTTTAAGGACTTTCAGACTGATATCTCTTTGAAGAAGTTAAAAAGGTCCTAA
Organism: Diadema antillarum; assembly: GCF_040938485.1. Lineage (NCBI taxonomy): Eukaryota > Metazoa > Echinodermata > Echinoidea > Diadematoida > Diadematidae > Diadema > Diadema antillarum. The sequence goes on along the minus strand of NW_027271583.1, from coordinate 557,018 downwards.
AGTATATCCATTAGGAAAGTTGAACTAATGTATACCAAACCATTGAGAAATCTTGTACTGGTATTCCTCTAGCATGAAATGGGAACAAAACTTAAAACATGAAGTTATTATGACAGAAATGTTGCCTTCCTGTCGAGATCCCTCTCCCTTTCATCTCTCGTCTCTCTCTCTTCCTTTCTTTTCTCTTTCGCTCTCTCCATCCATCTCTCTACCTAAATAGCTCACGATTATCAATATCTTTCCTGCCAAACACTCAACAAGACATTACAGGCCTTCAGTCCTTAAAAAGTTCATCCAGCTTCGAAAGCAAAAATGCTTGTCCTTGCCCTGTAATAACAAAGGTAAGAGTCCCACAGAATGAACATCACCCTTTGTGCATGAAGAACATAAAATGGCTTCTCCTCGAAACAAGTTTCCTTTCTGATGGAGCGAGCACGCAGTTACTTTCAATCTCTATAAAAATGCATGTCCCCCTGGCCTAATCAAGAAAACAAAATATATGATGAGCCCTGCGATGATGATCTCGTTCTAGTATGCCGTGGAATGTGGAAGAACACCCACATCCCTCCCTGTCCTCAGAAGACGACTTTCATCTTCCCATTTCCTCCCATCAGTCATCAGAGGACCGGGGTTCCATCCTCCAGGCTGGCAAGTTAAGGAGGTCCTCCCCAACTCTAATTACGCCAGCTCTGTTTTTTGTTTGTCCAACTCATGTTGCGATCCATCAATATGTTTGGCTAGCTTAGTTCTTCATCCATCCCACACACGCAGGGGCCCCTCTCTAGCCCACTAGCATTCATCGGTTGCTACAGTAGTGCTCTCATTTCTCCATCCGAATTCAATACTTCTTCTTCTTCTTTTTCCTTTTTCTTCCATGTAGTATAGTCCACAGTAAGCGTACCAACATACATGTACAAGTGCATCAGCAGGCCTGGTGCAGATAGTACAGTGCCATTAAAACACAATCTCACTGTCTAGTCTACTACATTAACCCATTGAAGACTACAATGTAGTCCCGGGTATTAATACTCAGGCAGGTGTCTATGCAAAATGCATGTCATAGCAAAATCAGTCCATCCTCAAAGGGATAAAGGATAAATACTGGGGTTACTCCCACCCCCCCCCCCCCCCCCTCCCTTGGCCTCCTTCCACTCTCCTTCCCCACTCATCATGTTCTCCTTCCTCCTCCCTTGGTCATATCAGGTAGTTTGGAGGCATCACGTGTACCTCCCAGCGACCATTCTTAGGGCGGAGACTGGTATCTGCCCTCCTAACTATTTCCTTGACGTGGGGGCCAATTAAAGAAAGACACCATCTTTCATCTGCACACCATGCTGAACTAGGAGTAAACTTTCACACCCTAAAAAACAGTGATGATACATGACTGTCATGCAATATTTACCAGACTGTGAGTGGTGGATATCAATACCTCCTGTTTATTGAAATACAAGTTAATCTTACAGCAGAAACACTATTCGTGTACACAGTTTGTGCCAATGTACTTTGCCAGGAGGTCATGCAGTATATCCAAATTTTCTTTTGACAGTATAGTATGAATCACCACGATGTGCGATACCTCCTTGGAATCGTAAAGAACATCACAAGACAATGGCTTCACAACTATCTTACAGGACATAGACTTCTGTTAAAATGGTCACTGAAATGACTCAAAACACTTCATCATTGTATTTGTTTGGCAACCTCAATATCATGTCCTCTAAAATGACATGAAGTTCACATCTTAGTATAAAATCCTTGTATTCATAAGAATGTAACTGCACACACGATACACACCTATAGATCATACCAGGTCATTTGGCTTGATTATGAATAACAGAAGAGATGTTATAAACAATTATCGTGCTATATTTCTCTTCAGCTGCATATAATAAATTCAAACTTGTCCAGTGCATGTTACGCAGACTTCATCACTGTCAAATACTTCCAATTCACCATCCTGTTGAGATGTGCACCACCGGTGGTAAAATGATGCCCAATCGTTCTGGGGGCACGATGTTTACAAATCCCTCGGATGACTGTCATCCGCCCAATCCATCCATCATCCAAACATCAAGTGCCATGGCTGACCTGCAGTCTCCATTACTGATAGACCTCAAAAGCATGTAGGCTCAAACGTCCAGCAAGACTGGGACTCACGTTGAAATTTGCGAAGTTGCTATGAAATGGTTTTGTACTTCACAACTGCACCTATGTAAGTTCGTTCAGACATGGACCTACAAGTTCCTTTCATACCTCCTTCTCCTTTCCTCACTTTTCCCTTCCCCTCAGCTCATGTTTCTCCACCAGTGAGAATAGCAAAACACTGAACTCTTCAACAGCAATACTACTATATGTACTACTGACTATGATGACAGTGACAACAATGATAATTAATGATGGTGACGATAATGATGATGATGATGATGATGATGATGATGATGATGATGATGATGATGATGATGATGATGATGATGATGAAGGTGATATTGACAATGATGATGATGGTGATGATGATGATGATGATGATAATAATGATGAGAATGATTTGTGATTGTGTAAAAGTGGAAATTTTCATGCATTTCTCGCAACATGAGACTAGCACGAATATAAAAACGCCTGAGCATTTTGCTTCACATGTGGAATAGCATTTCATCTCTTTGATTCCACAGAATTAAAAACACACTAAATTCATTTTACCTGACTGATTGCAAAAAATTACTTGCATGAAAATTTCCACTTTTACAGTAATTGATAAAAATGATAATGATGATGACGACAGGGTGACAATATTAAAAGTAAATTCAGATGTCTTGTGAGTACACAATTTTCTGGACTCTGAAAAGAAGCTTTACGATTCATTTTGGTATCAGGAATGCGCATGTACCATTTTATCTTGACAATCATCAGAATATGACTTTCCTCGCGAGAAATTTTATTTCCAATCTATAATGTGACTCTCACAATGAATACTTCTTGCAAATCAACATTTTCTGCAACCTTCAGCAGTTAATTTAACATAATGGGTCCAACTTCTGCTGGTAGGATAAAACATAATCCCTGCCCAATCAGCTGAAGAGACTTTAAGAACGTTCAATTCAATTTCAATTTCAATTCAATTCAATTCAATTCAATTCACTTTATTGATAATCATAAAGAAAGAAAACTGTAAGAGAGGGAGAGAAGGAAACAAAATGGAGTATAAAAATAGTAGCAATGTACAATCTAAATAACAGCTTTATTATGATTTCACCTCATTATGGCAAATACTGCATGAGGTCACTGAACTCTGGATGGGACATATTACTTCAGTGAAAATCCGGAGACTGTTGGGACCCATAAAGGTCTGATGAGGGCGGGATGGATATATAGGCACATAGTTTTCAAAATCTAATTTTCACTCAGCCACATACCCAAAGGTTTTTCTTTCTACCAGGACAACTTGGTGGAGATGGAGGCACCCCTAAAAACACCCCCCAGATTCATCTGATGACATACCATGCGTCTTTATCTAAATTACCTCTCTATACTCCAGTCAAATCGCTGCAGCACATGTGTCTGCCCAACTTAGGGTGAGCAATAAACTACCAGCTACATCAACTGTTGCTCCCTCACTTTTACCAAGCTATGTTTGTTAATTCAAAAAGGCCCCACCCTCTCTCTTACATATAAAGTATCCATGGGTAGACAGGCACACAAAAATCATAAAAAGAAAGCAGAAATACATTCACTTGAGACTTTAAAAAAATAAAATGAGAACAGAACAAATGCCACCCCTTCTCCCAAAGATATATGAAAACCCTGTTACGATGTCTCCACATAATGAGGCACGACACACAAATTTGTCTAAAGACCAGTGGCTGAAGTGGCCATCACGACCAAATGGGGAAGACCAAAAAGTTAACCTCTGGATGATGAGATGAACTGAAAAAAAAAGATGACTTCCCTCAAATTACGAGCCGCCGCCCTGTCAGAATTGATGGATGTGGCTCCCAAATCAATTTTCTCGGTCTCCCCGGCTTTCATTCCTACCAAGACTGCATTTCTTCTTCTCATCTGTTTCATCAGTTGTAGGAAGGCAGACGTTTTGACTCATTTCAATAGGTGTGTATAAGTTTGAACAAATCTGTTAACCCGTTGAGGACGGACTGATTTTGCTACAACACGCATTTCCCATAGACACTTGCCCGAGAATGCTCGGGACTCGTCCTAAATGGGTTAAGAATGGAGTAAGAAAGAAATCTGAATTTTTTCTTTTTCACTTAACCTCTTCACCTCTGTGGCAACAGGGAAACTATTGCTTGGCCTGCAGACCATCTTCCATGACACTGAATTATTCCTCCCCTCCTCTTCCCCCCCCCCCCCCCTAGTTGATCCATGAAACCAGTCACATTCTGCTCTTGAAAGCATAGAGTGAAAGGATTCATGCATCTATTGGATTGTCATTTCCTTTCTTTGTCTTTGCCTCTATCCCAAACCATTCTAACTTACTCGTTACAAACTACCCCCTGTCTGCTATTCATTAGCCATTGCTTGAATAAAGCCATGCATTATCTTAACTTGATTTTGTTACTGATGCAAAATCATGATGATTCCAGCTCGGCGCTAGACAGTTAAAAGCCAACATATACAAACTAATTTATCCATTCATGCAGTTTGGTTGAAATGATAAACACATATCTACTACATAGCCTATGTTATTCCTTTCTATACAATACCTGAATATATTCATATTAAGATATCTACCATACAAATTTGATATAGATATCAACCCATTTGAGGATTGTTTGATTTTGCTGTACAACATGCATTTCCCATAGACACCAGCCCAAGGATACTCAGGACTAGTCCTCAGGACTAGTCCTCAACAGGTAAATAAATTTGCTTCTGGATTCCGCTAACAAGAACAGTCTAGAGCTCTCTGGAGTCATGCAATCACATTGCAGAGTATTTCTACTTGGTTCTCTTGTTCACTTCTACATGTATCCTAAATTTCATTTCAATACAAAAAAGAAAAGAAATAAATAAATAAAAAATAGGCAGTACATCAATGGACTTTAGAGGCTGTCTGTAGTCACAAAGGAAACAATCTGTTTATCTTGGTAAGTCCTTATTTACCCATTTCCTTTTCATCGATCTGTCCGACAATTTCCATTTGAAATCAATCTATTTTAAGGCACGGTAATAATGCTTATTACCAATTTTTTCAGTCATCTCCTTTGTGCAAATCAATTATCATCCAAGAATTATAAAGAATGAAACACTCAAAGACTATAATCCATTAAGAATATTGGTAGCCAGACAAAAGTAGCCTGGTTTTTATTAATTCAGTTTACATAATGAAATAATAGTGCTTCTGGGATTAACAGAGTTCGTGAAAGCTGCAACTTAAAACTGACCTGGTCAAACAGAGGAGGAAGGAGCTAAGGGGTCACTAACCTTTAGAGCCCCTGCCTCAATCCCCAATTATCCAGTTATTCTCATCACTCAAAATGTCAAAAACATCAGTTAAAAACTGGAATGACACACTGCATTGGAAACCATTTAACGGTAAAACTGTGTTGTGATTATTCGCAAATGACCACTGACCACAACTGACCACCGATCAGTCAATGGTCACTGTTAATGCCCCTACAAGAACAACTTTCAGGTCTCATCTCTTTTCCGATCAGTTACTTTGTTTGTGCAAGTGTTCAATCAATCAAAAATGGGAGACTCATGCATCATACCTTGCTTTTATAATACATGATATCCTGCATTCAGCTTTATACTAATACTTCCAACTTTGTATTTCAAACTTTTTATTTCTTTCGGCTTGTAGAACCTAAATTTGAGGAATCTATAAATTTTGATTCTGCTCCCAGCTGTGCTCAAATGTGATGAAATTTTAGACAAGTCAAGGAACTTTAGAGATTTTGAATTAAACCTGTCTGAATACAATGTCTAATAACTTCTGAAAGTAATAGATACAATAAAATAACATTTTAAACTACAAAACAAAAATACCCTGCACACTAGAAAGATGATTCTCTGGAAAAAAAATCAAATACATAAATACACACAAACATAGGTATGTATTTGTAGGTTGTTGTTTCATAAAAGAAACTAAGTTACCTACAGCTTTCAAAATCATACTCTGCATTCCACGGACTTTCAACCATTTTGGTCTAAAATAAAAGCTATTAATCATGGTCATTGGTAAACTAATTGCCCACTTCAGAGCTAGGTCTCAATACTCCACGCTTCCTTGACCTTAAGATATTGAAGTGCCACTGACCCTTTCTTTGTGATGAAAAAGTGAAAGGGTAAAAATGACCATATTGTAAAAAGTCCTTTTCTACATCAAGTTGTTTCAGGCTTCTATTCAAGAGAAATGCGATGACAAACAGTTTTTCATGAGATTCGCCTCAATGATAATGCCTAGAACCTAACGATCACTCCTGATTGGAAGAAGAAAACCACCCTATAAAATGACACATTTCTAAATCACATTTGTATCAAAATTGTAATGTCCCCAAATGAAGACAGTCACTTGCAAAGTTCAGAAGTCAACCTAGAAGTTGGTACAAAAACTCACTCGGCCCTTTTCACAAATCTCAAAATGGAAACAGGGTTTCCTGGGTTTGTGAAACCCTTCTATGAAGAGAGATAAAAGGCACTTAATAGCCTGATTTGCCCCTTTATCCTATCATGTGAAGCCATCCACAAGATCCCTTACTCCTGGGTATACAACTGAATAAATGACAAAACCACCAAATGATAGCTATTAACCCGTTGAGGACGGACTGATTTTGCTACAACATGCATTTCCCATAAACCCCTGCCTGAGTATACTCGGGACTCGTCCTCAACGGGTTAAAAGATCTCTTTCCCCTTTAATCTCATGTGATTATTATTTGCTTGGCTTGACTGAAGTCACGAATGCAAAGTGACGAATGAGAGTGAGTGGGATTTGGTAATCAAAGGAATTTGAGAGCTTTTTTGCGAATGTCTGAAAAAATCCAGCAACATCTTGATTTTATCTGATCATGTCAACTCACATAGCATGCTTCTTTTAAAGTATAAAAAACAATGGATATGCCATGCTGTAGACAGGAGGAGACCCTGTATGTTCCAAATGTTGCACTATGACACTGTCTTTTAGATCAGATATAACACTCTTCAGAAACAGGGACCACTAATAATATGATTGTTGCATGGCATGTTTAAAGAAAGACTCAAGATACTGCAGGGCATGAAAGGGTGAAGATTTTGCTGAACACTTTTTTGTCAAACAAAAGACAAAATTTGAGATAGCACTTGGTTGTTATTTAAGAAGCATTCCCTTCAAAGTAAATAAAATCATATTACTGTAAAGTTCTGATAATTTTATGCCTCATAAAACACAAATTTTACTGTGATGCTACCTGATTTTTGTTTAACTATATGTATCAACTCCAAAAGTGACACCCTGCCAGCTTAATAAATATGTAGTACAGCAATATTCAACTTAGCAAATATACATGTGTTTCAGAAATGCTCAAAAAACAGGAAACCTACGTGACTAAACACTCATCACAGTCTAATTTCCACAGGTTGTGTGTTTGTTTCATGCATACATCAACCTTGTGAGAAACGAATTTTCTGTGTTGTTTTCTGAAATTGATTTAGTTGTGTCCATGCAGACAGATCAAAACAGGAACAGGTTTTCCATCGGAAAATCATTTGTAAACACATAATAACACATTTGTTTCCTCTCCCTCCCATGCCCCCCCCCCCAAAAAAAAAAAAAAAAAAGAAAGAAGAGAAAAGGTCAACCATTATCTCATGTATCCATGGCTTCATGATGAAAGTAATTCCATTAGGAGAGAAGTTTACACCTCTGGAGAATACAATAAATCACCTAAAATTTGAGTCAAGTTGTCCGTGGAAACAGAAGTATGACACATTCATTTAAATGCCTGGTTACTGTCTATTTGACTGGAAAAGGTCATGATACCCAGCAACCTTTCCATTTCCTTGACTTCCATCCAAAACATTGCACACATCCATGTTTTTGTTTTGTTTTTAGATTTTTCCCACTCTCACTAAATTAAATGTTATTCCAAGTTCCGGAGTAAATCCTGGCAATTAGGAGGCTAGGTCATGTGATTAAGATACTGTGAAATCATCAAAAAAAAATTTCATTGCAATTTTTCAATGAATGAAGTGATATCAACAAGCATGCTCTGAGAATTATATGATATTGATAGCTCTACTCTCATCTAACTTCTGATATCAACACTAGTTGCACTTTAAATCACTTGTTTGATGATGAAAAAAAGAGACAAGCAATTGGAACATTTTCTTGCATTCTGAATTTCTAATTTCATGAGCCAAGATTCGTGAGTGTTTGCCTACACAATGCATTGCATGCCAGTGGCGATTCGTTAAAGATTCATGCCATGAAAAAAGGCCATTGGTTCCATTTTGCAGGAATTTCATGTCGCGAATGTTTCTGGCTTTATCTACTGAGGTGGTTTGTGAGTGTTTATCATTAAAATCTTTCCAGCACAATTTCCTCTGCTTTGCTTGTCTTTTTTTTTTGTGCATACAACAATCTAGAGTTAAAGAATTTGCAACGAACCAATAATGGATCTGTCAGGATGTTAACCCCTTGAGGACGGACTGATTTTGCTACAACACGCATTTCCCATAGACACCTGACCGAGTATACTCGGGACTCCTCCTCAATGGGTTAAGGTTCTATTTATCAGGATAGCTTTGCCTCAAGACCAATGCCTCCAAGGGCCTTCCATCTCTCACAACATTCTGATTCAAAAGGGATATCATTTCCTGAATGCTGTGTTCTCCTCACTTACCCCACATCCGATTATGAAAATGAAAGTCAATATCATAACATGTTTTTCTGTTTTGTTGTTGTTGTTCTTCTCAGAACTCAAAGAGGGGGGTACATCTTAATCCCACTGGCACATGTCTTTTATTGTCAGTATTATCTCTGGTATCCGAAATGGATTATGATCCACTTTTCAATAGCCCGTTCTCCTGTTCTCTTTGAACGAAACCTCCCCCACTGTTAACGGATTCCTCTTTGTTTTTTCTTTTCTACCAGGAAAACATTCCAACCAATAAGGGAGCATTACCGGTAAGCTAATCCCAATCCCGATTCAAATAAATCCAGGGTTTACCCCCGGTAGACGGCCTGAAATCCAACACGTAGGATCGGAAGTATTATCGCAGGTGTGTTGTGCTCGTGCACCTGTCCTGGTGAAAACCGACAGAGAAAATCTTGTGGAAAGTTAAAAATCCTTGACAAGCAAAGGAAACACAATGCCATTGCTGCATAGATTTTACTTTTCTGCCTTTCCAGACAAAAACTCGTATCCACCATTGCATGACAAGCCAGTTGGTGCCTAATTAAGCTCAAAAAGATTGCAAAGAATGTTGTAAATATCATGCACTATCTGCATTAGCCAATATCTACGACAAACATGAAACAGAAAAGGTAGAAGAGAAAGCCTGCTGTGAAAGAGACAATGAAAGTACCTACAACCATTCTCTGATCAAACGGCCACTATATGATATGTTTGTGTTCCATGTATGTCACAATGACAGCAGATTTTCATCATGAACCTTGTCAATAAGTGTTGGAATTTGGAGAAAAAAAAACTGATGTTTTTGTATGCTGCTTCAAGGAAAACAACACAAAAAATTATACCTGCAAAAGAAAGCCTTGGACAATGAAAATTTGCATATGATGTTCAAATTTCACTGGATCCTTGTATTGTAATCAATTCACAAGTGCGAGTTTCAAGGAAGTTTTATGGAAGTATATGAGCTAGACATACATTGTACTCCTGTGAGGGAGCAGGGGATGCTATTCATCTCTGTTTAAAGGACAAGTTCACCTTCATAAACATAAGGATTGAGAAAATGCAACAATATTAGTAGAACACATCAGTGAAAGTTTGAGGAAAATTGGACAATCGATGCAAAAGTTATGAATTTTCAAAATTTTTGATGAGGAGACTACTACAGCTTGTGAGTCATATGCGTACAACAGGATAAAGAAAATGTAAAGAAAATTCAACATATTTTCACTTTTTTCGCATAATAAAAGAGCACTTGACTTGTCTCTTTCTAAAAGCAGGGGGAATAATATTACCCCTAACATATGTCGGTAACGAGTCAAGGGAATATGTACTTTTTTCAAAATATGGAATTTTGTGAAATTCTCTTTATATTTTCCTTATATTGTTGTACGCATGTGACATCTAAGTTATTCATACACTGCAGTAGTCTTCTCATCCAGCGGTTACTACACAAAAACTTCAAAAATTCATAACTTTTGAACGGGTTGTCCGATTTTCCTCAAACTTTCAATGACGTGTTCTCCTAATATTGCTACATTCTCTCAATCCTTATGTTTATGAGGGTGAACTTGTCCTTTAATTGCTTCACAGTCACAAGGCATTCTTGAAGACCAACACGGATCAGGTGCTACATTCACCTGCAAACCTGCACCTGCGAATATTCATCATCTGTGCAACTACGATTGCACAAGAAGCCCCACCTCAAAAATTAGATGCGGTTACAAGTGCGACAAACCTCAAAACCCACATGAAGCAACAACTGCTTCATGAACCTACTGTCAATGTCTCATCATGCAGGTTTAAGCCATGTCTTTTTCATAATGTTTTTTTTCTTTAAAGTTGCATTTCCATTTGCGCACTTTCAACATACAGTACAACAAAGTTTTCTAAATGTACAAGGCAGGATACTGTAGCTGAACAGGCATTGCGGTTTTGCGGTAATTTCCCATCTGAGGGCACTTGTATATCGGAATCGCAACCCCAAACAACAACAAAAAAAAGAACAAGATACAAAAGAAAGATAGCGAGTGAGATCTTTTTACAGTATTATTACACTGTGATTTCTGATCTTATTCATTTTGGTTATGCAACTGTTATGAAAACCAATAAAGACATAAAAAAATGAAGAAAAAAAAAGAGAGAAAAAGAGATGGTGGGAGGGAGATATATATACATATATATATATACATGTGTGTGTGTGTGTGTGTAAGAATAGCCATGGCAGCCCTCTATGTGTGGAGGAGAGGCATTATTTCTCACCTGTCTGCCTAGACTCGACCAGTTTCCGTCCCTTCATGAACTGGCAAGTGGTGTTGTCTCCACTGCAAACCCCGCATCGGTCCATCTCTGCTGTCGAGTTGAACTGGTAGTCACAGCCTACATGCTGGGAGTGTGAGAAGGATGGGAAAAAAAAATTTAGTCATGTTCTTAACATGGCAGAAGAGGGCAGGCAAATCTGCTGATATATATATTTTGGTGTATATTTTTGTCCATTTGAAACTGCATTTATGTTTCGTAAAAATATTCAGTTGTACCGTGTATTTTATGTTATTTTGAAGTATATCCATTTGAGATATATCAAAATAATGAAATAAAATAAAATATAAAGATATCTTTGTCATTGGCATTTATTACAATGTAAGATAGTCTGAAAGTATACACACTTGTAATGTAACAAGAAAAATTCTTAAAGATATCTAGATTATCACATACATTCTAAGTGGTTTTCTCTGTTTTTCAGCAGCTTTCTCAAATGTCTCAAGTTGATATTAAAAAATGGCTGTATTGGTTTTTGAATTCGAACTCTTAATATTCTTCTGCTCTGTAAAACTCCTAATAAGCTTATCAGAAAATATCACAAAATATAATAAAACAATGAAAAAGAAAAATGATAAATTGATCACATTAATAAAACAATACCTACAGGAGGTTTGTGAGATTAAACATGGAAAGTTCAATGCATGCCAGCTTTCGCTAAAACATCCCACATGTCGTTTTGTTTGATTTCATTTGTCACAGTTAACTTTAATATGGAGTAGAATCGCACTTTAAAGTCAGTCTGAAAGGGGTATTGTCCATTAATCTCCTTTTCCGTCACTTACGGGCGCAGATATCAGACCTGGCAAGGACAAATTTGCCTGTACGTGATTCTATGTGCGCAGGGCATTAATCGTCTCCAAGCACGGCATTCATAAATATCCCCCTCTCTGGCACGTCACTTGAAACAAACGGTTAGATCACTCATGCAATTAGAAGTTGAAAGAAAGGGAAAGAGGAAACCAGTCGAAGAAAGGGAGAAAGAGCGGGCGAGAGAGAAAGAAAAGGGAGGTAATGAAATCTCTCAATTTCGGCTGCCCTACATATATTCATTTCATTTCCTGAATTAGTCAGAACATCCATTAACATTGATAAAGGCTTGTATATGGCATTGATTGGTACACGTCTTGAGGGGAGGGAATAAAAGATTGATCTGTTTGGGGTTTATTTGTCATCCCTAGATTTATTTTTTGGCTAAATTTCAAATCATCAGTGAGCCATTACAAATGGCAAAATAGGATCATCCCATTTGCTGATACACATTTGGAAATTCTTGCCATTATGAAGTATGTCTATTTATGTTTATTTCTATTAAATGGAAATTCAAATTGATTAATCACATTACAGTTTATGTATGCTTTGAAAATGCGACACTACGCTCTGTAGTTAAAGAAAAAAATGCTTATAGATATTTAATCAATATTGCGGTTCTATTTGTAAGACACATAATCACAGGATTTTGTGACTTGCAACTGTTTGAAAAGTTTGGATACTGTCAGTAAATGTAGCAAAGAACATAAATAAATGACATACAATTGTACAAACATACATACATACATGTACACGGGTGTACATGGAACCATACAACACAAATTTCCATATAGGCCCTACTTACATTATTTTGTAAACTTATCTTTTATTTTGTATTATGATGAAATCTATGTATTCAATTTCTGTAATATGTTTCTGTTGGAAATGAAAGATAATAAATGAATGAATACATCACTCATTTTGTAGGCCCTTTCCAGTAGGCTAAGAGTGCAGACAACATACAAAGCATAACAGAATGATACACTGAATATAACTACTCTATCCCATTTAAAAATCATGGGGTAACAGTAGATCTAGGGAAATTAGATAAAACAAATGAAATCTACAGAGTTTTCGTTCACAAGAACACACGTGTCTTTAAAGATATGTCTTCAATCCTTGAAAAATTAATCTAAACCTCCCCTTTTCAAACAGTTGCAAGCAGGTGGAAATGAATGCTACCACACAATTCTGTCCTGTTATAAATATGACATTGAAAAAATATGCGCCCGACTTTGTTTAGCCTCGCCCTCAGTCGGAAGTTCAATAATTGCTGACCCATTCAGCATATTCCCTTTTTTTTTTTTCTTCTTCTTCTTCTTCTTCTTCTTCTCCTTGATTGAATGATGCTTGGTTAGTAAATTGTTCGAGGATATTTTGAGATATCATTTTATACAAAAAGAAAGATTATAGTGCAGCAAGGAGGCTACAAGAACATATGACTTTTGGCTCAGCCTAGTGAACTGAAGGCAATGCTGAAATTAAATGGGACATTTTGGAGTGGGGTCAAACAAACTGCTGCATAGCCTGGATGCAAGGCTAATCTATACGAGGTACTCCCCCAGTTGTCTCATGAGAGGGTTGTGTGACTCAGATGGGGGTCAATTAATTGTCCACTTTTCCATGACCTTGTCAGTTAGGGGATCATCTCATATTCACACTTTGAAGTTTCGCAAGTATTGAAAAACATATACCATCAAATTTACAGCAACATGAAATAATATACCTGTTTGGAATTTGAACAGGAATAGTCTTCGCAATTATTATTTGTAATCACTTTCTGTTTGTTCCTTTGGCAAATTTCTTAGGGAAGGGTGGGCTGCACATTGATATTTCATATTAAAGTGATTTCATATGACTGATAGGTAATTGTTCATTATGCTAATACCTTCTTTCACTATAACTACTGCAAAGCAAGATATTTTCGCAGCATGAAATTTTAACTCTTTTTGTGCCATGGTGGAAACCCCCTGTGTGCCACATTATTCTGAGACATGAAGGTAGTCATGCTTTGGGAAAGAATTCTGTTTTTCCAATCCGTACAAATTTCTGTTAAGCTGGACATAACAGTGAGCAAAAGTTAAAGAGGAATGCCAAACTTTGCTTCCATATACAATGTATAACAACTCTATTTTCAATTTTTCTTTTGAATTACCAGTTGCTACATTACTGTAAAGGCATGACTTTTGCACATAAAATAGTGACAGAAACTTAGAATGTACACGCAAATCTAGTTGGAACACCGCTTGATAGTTAATCACCACATAGAATGCAAGCCGTATGTGAGAGGTGAACAAAAGTGCGAGAAATGCTTTGATTGTACCGCGGGATTAGTGATTTATCGATCAGTTTTGGCGGCTTTGTTTGTTGAGCAGAATATGCGAAGTTGGCACTTCGTCGAATGAGTCGGACGTGCGAATGTGGCACATAAAGAGTTAATGAAATGAAGCTGACTGCCTTTTTCGCAACATGAAATTTTTCGCAAAGTGCCACTGGCATTCAAAGCATATAGTGTAGACCGGAACTTTCACGTGCATTCTAATTTTGCAAATCTTGGCTCTCGCAAAATTCGCGAAATTAAAATGCACGTGAACATTTCTGGTTTTACAGTTTCAGATATACCATTTGGAGAGATCAGATAAAAGTACAAAGTTTTGAGCCATTTTCAAACTGAATTCTATCTATAAAAAAAAAAGTGGGGATAAAAAAATTATTTTTAGAAAATTATCTCCCATTAGGCCATGATGTTTAAAAAATAAAAAAACACACATCAAAGATGAAATAAGGAATTCAGGGTAGTTTTTAGCAAATCTCAACTAAACAGCTTAAGCAAGCCAATTTTAAAGGGTTGAGAAGCAGGACAAATGTCTCTGCTTCCAGGAAGTAACATGGCATAGCAAAGCTACCATCGACTCCAGCAGCAATGCCTCTACCAAAATCCTCCCAGTTGCAGTCATGTTTTGCAATCCACTAACTCAATTACAAACAGGTTTTCAAGAACCACCTTCCAATGGCATTGGAACTTAATACATTCCTTGTCCAGCAATAAAGGGGGTTGGTGTTTTTGAAGCAACAACCAACACTCAACCAAACCTTCTTTCACCATGCTTTCTTTAGAGCAGTGCAGAGCATCCACCCAGCTTTGGTTTTAACAGAGCCATGTTTTCTCAGTAAATATTGAAAGAAAACAAGATTTGGTGCTCTCTGGGCTACCTTTCCTACCTTTTCTCTTCCACCTCCTAGTAACCACAAGGTCCTGGGTTGTCATTCACACCTATTGTTGCATATTTTTACCCCTCTTCTCTTCTTGTTTTTCCCTGCCATTCACTGATATGTATTTACCTGTAACTTACACGTCAAACAGCTTAAAGGTCAAATACACCAAAGAGTTGGCCGATTTGGTATTCTAGTCTCTACAACTTTTGCTCTGCAATGCCAAAGCAGTATCAGCCCTTATGCACCAGGCACTGGAGTGGGTATTAAACAATTTTATTCAGAATGCAGTTCTAAATGAGGACTTTAATAAAACATGTCACATTTCATACTACTACTAAAAGAAGACATTACTAACTTATCTTAGAATAAACAATTGTTAAAGTCAACTGCATTAATGATGAATACTTTGATTAAAGAAAAGAGCATTTACACAAGTACTTAAAAACTATACAGTACAACGCCGTGAATATCATATCGATTTCCTGCATTATAGACTTTACCATAAGTAGTAGCAATCATGAGGTTATGTTATCATATCTAAACACATATTTCTTTGTCCAAAAGAAAAAAAAGTATCATGTAAATCATTGGTATCATGAACTTTGTGATTACCTTTTTACTATTTCCATTCCCTTTCATCCAATCACAAAAGCTCTTTAGGAGGGAGATCCCATTCATATGCTGTGAAAGTAGATATTTCATTTTAATTCATTTTAATTTTTCGTACTCTGCCGGATGAGATGAATTTCATGAGTTTTTAATTCTGCAGACTCAAGGCATCAACTACTGGAATGTACGGCAAGCAAATATACACGTATTTGCATACTTTAATTGTGCACTAGTTTCTGGTCGCTCAAAATGCTTGAAATTTCCACTGCAAATGTTTTAACTTTAACAGTATGTGACTTCAGCAAAAGTAGAAATATCAGTGAAACATCTAATGAAAGTTTGAGGAAAATCAGACAAATGGAGGAAAAGTTAAGAATTTTTAAAAGAGATCTTGGTTATTTCCATGTCACCCTTTCTAGAAAGAGATCCTCCAACAATTCACAATGGCTGTCACAGTAGAATTTCAATACAGCACTTGACCTACAACTCAAGACTGCAGAAGGAATGGAGAATAATATTTGTCTTATATGTCAGTAATGGGTCAAGGGAATGCACACTTTTCCAAAAAAAATGGGATATTTGTGAAATTTCTTTCATATTCCCTTTGAATAATTCTGTTGCTTGGACATCACATTTTTTAAAATAGAGTTTCCATGTACGGAGAGGAGTACACAGAATAACAAAAACTTAAAGCAAAGCTCCATGAAGGACAAACACGAAAGTATGTGGGGCGTGACGGGCAAAAGAATGTTGACTGTTACGATATTATTTGCATGGCATTCACCTGCAACATCAGGTAAATAGGATTTGCATTTAAAGTTCACAATGTATACTCTCTATCTGCATAGTGTACACACACACAGATGTGTATGTTGATTTGACTTGATGAAATTTATCACAACATCTTTTGAGCACAATTTTACATTCACATCATCTGATGAAGTTTTTGCTTGCCATAGCTTCTGAATAGGTCTGAAAAAACCTGACACAGGAATATCAGTGGTATCAACGATAAAAGCTTAAACCAAATATTGTCTATTGTCAATTATATTTTGTCTTTTAATTGTGTATTCAAGTTGTGCAAAGTAATGCAGGCCCTACATGCTAAGGCATACCTTCTGCTTTGACTAAACCCAAAGTTGGTGACACTGTCATTGGTTCGTAGATTCATATACGAAATAGGCATGTCCAAACAGACATCTGTGTTGAACTTTGAGAACAAAAAGAGTATGTTACATTCATTCACTTTCACCTGCTTTATTGATGGATTCATCAGCACCTACAAAATCCCTTACAGAACCTAAAGAGGGGATATTTACAAATAGAGCTCCTAAAACCCTCCAAATAAGACCCCAAGTATAGCATGAACGATAATTCAACACATTTTTCTGACACCAATTGATGTCTTTGGGGCGGAGTATACCGGCTAATGATGCCGCTAACAAAGGAGAGTTTCTACCTTTAAGCCTCACATTTCAATGCATACTGTAAGCTTTCATTGGTCTTTCTGGAACAAACCACCCCCCCCCCCCCCCCACAACCCCTGAGGAGGTTGTCGCATACATGTCAAATTTCGCCCCTTAGTGTTTCCACAATGCTTTTCCTCCATTTCTTTGTGAGTTGGGAGATGTAATTACAACTCAATTACTGGCCACAATAGAGATTGAGGTGAAATGATGCCACAGTGTCTACACTGACAGCTGCTGCCTCACATTTAAGCCACATTCACTTATCATTATTTAGGCCTATAAATTTTTCACCAGCATTGGTTGTCTCCTCGTAAATCAGTTTTTAATCATGCTTTTCAGGAAATTCTTTTCTCATGTCAAAACAAATTTGGTAACTTCCAAAGTGGAAGATGAGATTGTACATGCATGAATACCTCATGTTAGGGTGTCATGTGGTAAAATTTTTATTCCTACCAAAGCTGGCAGGGTGCATGATGTAAACCTTTCTGCCATTCATTACAAAATGTGCTGAGAAGAACAACTTGCCTTTGTGAGATAACATGTCTACTGTTTTAATGGTTGCAGTTAGTTATCCCAAAAGTTCCTTATTCCGAAGGTTTATTCAATTGTATATGAAATTAGGTTTGCTATTACACAGGTTTATTGATTTGAAAATGAAATATGGTTCATAATTCCGAAAGTTAATTGGTACACACCATCTGTTCATTTTCGGATTAAAGAAACTTATTTAAATTTTGGATTAACGGACCTTCGGAATGACATTTATGGATGAATAAAACTTTGGAATAACGAACCCTTTTTCATTAACAAACAATAAAGACGGAACAATAAAAAGCAGTTACTTTCAAAGACAGCTTTAACCTTTTGATATCTGTAGACATTCAAATTTCAAAAGGATTATTTGATGGTTTCACAATTAACATTTTTCCTTTTTCACACAATAGTGATTCAATGCCTTCACTGTGATATCAGAAAAACAATGAGAGAAAAAACAAACAAACAAGATATACAAAGGATGTACAAAACATATTTGCTGTTAATATTGATCAAATGCATGAATCGAGGCTGAAGTAAATTATGTCATCATCTCTAACGGGACAATGGAATAAAAAAGAGACAAAACAGACTTTCTCATACCTGCATGTTGTCTTCTTCCTTCCCTCAATTGATGCAAACACACACATAAACTCTTAGTTATTCACAATCTTTATTGTGTACAGAGGAACAACTCATTCATAATATCTCTTCCTTCAACCTACTCATATTTCGATCTCACCTTCCATCTCAGCCCCCCCCCCCCCCCCCCACCCCCTCCTCATTCCTTTACAACCTTGGCTTGAAAGCCAGGTAATATTCCTATTAGGGCTCAGACCTGCCACTAGCCCAATATGAAATCATCCCGAAATCTCAAAATCTGGATCACAGACCCATAAATGTCACCTCCAATCCCACTGAACAGCGACTTTACCCTTACGTGCCTGATGACTGGCGAAGGAAATTCATATATTTTGAAAAACAGAAGCCCAGAAGAAGGCAGAACAACTAATGCCACTTGCATATTGACCAAAGGAATTAAATGTACCCTATACTTCTATTTTTTTTTGGGGGGGGGGGGGGGGGGGCTAATTGAGACAAGTTATGCATTATTACAATTTTGGTGCCACCATCGCTGGATGAGAACACTATTACAGGTTATGCCAATGCACAACAGTGATTAAAAGAAGAATATGCAAAGAGAATTTCACAAAATTTCAGTTTTTATGAAAAGTACACTTTCCTTCAACTTGCTCTGTTACAGGTAATATCATTCCCGCTCTTTTCTGCAAGAGGTATAAAGTCAAAGGGTCTTTTATTGTGCTAGAAAAGTGAAAATGTGCTGAATTTCTCTATATTTTCTTAGTATCATTGCATATGTGTGATGTCACAAAATGTTATAGTCTTCTTATTCAGTAATGGTGGAACCACAAGTTAAAAATTTCACACCTTTTTCATGGATTGTCCGATTCTCCTCTATCTTTGCTGATGTGTTCTACTAATATTGCTGCATTCCCTCAATCCACATAAGGTATGGTATATTGGGGTTTAATTCTCCTTTAAATAGGGTGACTATTGAACAATTATATGGGGAAATGAAACATAATCAGATCAGAGAAGAAGTCTCTATAACACTCACTTTCACTTTCAAATGATCCTGTTGAGCGAAATCAAATTTTACTTCTGACAGTGTTTGTTGTAGTTTGGTTTTTTTTTCACAGTAATGTCAGGTGTGATTCCAATTTCCACATCAGAGAACTGGTTAGCTAGTTTTAGTTCTTCTGTCGTTTTTGTGGTGTTTTTGCCTGGGAACAAAATCATATTTTCCTATCAAGGATTTTGAGGGTTCTGTGGTTGGGGAGGTAATAGTACATTCAGACCACCCTCTGGTGGTACAAGGTGATTGTTACAAAGCAAGGGCTATAAATGTCGCATTAATGGCAGTGCTGTTTGATTATTGAGCAAAATTGATCATGACATTCTTGAAATGAATCTCACGGCTTGATTCAAACCAACTGACTCAGTGACATGAATACAAGATGTCAGCAATGCCTACATTAGAAGTTGTTTGTTACTTTCAATGTGTGTGTGAATATCTCCAATATGGTGGACACGTTTTGATAATATAACCCGTAGGACCTTAGATTTCAATCATAGTAACACTTTTAATTACAGTAAAAGAAGGACAAAATTCATCTGTTGTCCTGTCAGTGCATTCAGACGCAAAAAATCTATACTACAACAGTATAGCTATACCAAAATGGTATAGCTATACAATGAATTTATACGTCTGAACGCTGACTAACGAAACGATGTTAAACGAAACGATGTATAGCGAAATGACGGTCAGAGCATCGTTTCGAACTAGAACTCGATAGCGAATCAGCATTCTGTGTGCGTCTGAACATATGACGAACATAGAACGGTATAACTGGGTGGGGCTTAATGGGAGCGTGCATGAAAGGTGACCCCACAGCTGTCACTCATGACTATAACAGCATGCGCAGTGGGAAACTGCACATCTATACGACACTTCCCAGAACGGTCAAAGTTAGTGTCTGAAACAGCTATAAGATGATTCTTTATACGTCGTTTCGTTTTTGGTGTAAAATGGAGTTTTGGAGTTTTGGAGTTTTGGTGTTTTGGTGTAAAATGGCATGCGTCTGAATAGGGGGTGTTTGTAGTAACTCAGCTATTACTCAACTTTTAACTGATATATTATATCCCATCATATAATCATGGCCCATATTTGGGCCTGAACCATTTCATTTCATTTCATTTCAATTTATTTTCATATTTCTCACATATATCACAATATAAAATAAATTGATACGAAATCTATACAGAACATAATTCAAAATAGAACTTCACTGGAATGTTCAAAAGTTTGTCTTGGTATACACAAGGTCTGTATACATGCGAGTTAAACTGAGATCATAATGCGAAAAATATGATGGGGCCTGCGTAAAAGCAAGCTTGTATAGAGCCGCAGGTCCCGTGGTAAAATCAGACCATGCATACAGCATCTCTTGGAAAAAGTTTTGAAAGCATTTTTTTTGTGTGTGTCCTTTCAATGAGATCAATAAATTCATGACTTCATTTATTAATGCTTACATTAAATAACTTGCATCCTGGAAGCTGTCTATTTTTTTCTGACATAATTGTATCTACCAGGAAAGAAAGATAGAAAACAGATCGGGGGGGGGGGGGGGGCATGGGAGAAGAGAGACAAAAAAAAATGTATAGAAAAGCCTGCTTTTCCTCAGCTGTAAAGCTCTTGAAGAAGGGGAATTTATGAATGTTTACTCTCAGACTTATCCATCTAGGATTTGTCCTGATGTCACATTATGAGCTGCAAAAATATGTCAATGTTCTGTTTCTTTTACTTTTCTCAACTTCATTGTTGATGCTCTTTGAATGTAGCCCTACAGCTCTCTTTTTTTCCCTCCCCACTCTGAGAAGCCTTATCCCCAGAAATAAATTTGTTATGCTTCGATCAATCACATTTGATGAGTGCTACAAAAAGCAAAAAAAAAATAATACCCAAAGCGTGCCTGTTGACATGTGATGGATGGATTTTGAATGCTACGGTGGATTTTTCTTTTTTTATCTTTGATCACAGGCTTTGTGTATCCCTCTCTAACCACCTAGACTGAACAAAAGTTGTACAAGTATTAAGAGCTTATTCTTTAGTTGTGTGGCTGAATTGCATACACATGTATTGTACACTTATAAAAGATGTAATAGCCTCAAATTCCTTCTTTTTTTTTTACAGATTCCACAGCATACTTCAAAGTTGTTGTTTTTTTAATCATCAGACACAATGAAATGAGAGAAAAAGATAGGAAAAAAGAGTGTAATGATATTTACCTGTTTAGCAAACTAGGCCTTGCAATAGGCACGGCAAGGGGTAGGTAGATACAGTTGTATTTTGATTTGTACCTGTATAGGCACTCCCACTTCTTTGAACAATCTTGGCATCAGAAAACACCTCAAACCCCTCTACTTCATCTCTGCAAATCATAAACGACTTACTGAATGCTCCCGGATTCAAATAAAATGTATTTTCTTTCCAAACATGGGAGCTGTCCCCGTAGCCTGCAGGTGTGTATTTCTTTCATCTTTTTTTCCCCTCCCACATGCCTCTCTCACACACGCAAATACAAATAGCACACATTCACTCTTGCCAGATATGTTGGAATGACGAAACTACCTAAGAGGTGATACAAAAGTTTCTTTTGTGGAAAATGTTGACGCAAAGCGTTTTATCAACAACATGGTCCCACAAATTCTTTTATTTGTACAAAAATATCGAGAGAGGCCTAAACACATGAAAAGAAAGAAAAGACGAAAAAGAAAAGGAACAGAAATATTTAGGACCAATGAAGTTGAAATGGAAAAAAAAAAGGGGGGGGGGGATTCCGCGATTGTGAGCTACGCCAGTGGGGTAGAAGTTCCAATAATTTTCAGCCCCCCAATCAAATCCTTGGTCACGGGTGACTCCCCTATCCAAACATGCCCAGAGGTTGGGCCGGGATCTCTGGAGGGAACTGTTGTGAGGACTCTCCTCCCTCACAATAGTTTTCAGTTTTGTGTGCTCCAACACTGCCGCTTGCCTTGACTGGCTCACTCAACTATCTTCAAATTATGGAGTCAGGTTTCCATAGCATCCAAAACTTCACTCTGCATATCAAGAAAAAAAAAATGTATTTACTAACCCTAAAAACACAAGATTACATGACATAGACTGATGTGAAAAGATGGCAGGCTCCTGCATTTTTTTCTTTCTCTTTACCTGTAAATAAGTGTATCGTCATTTCCTTTGATCTCATTGTTGTTTGTTGTTCTATTTAAACTTTAAAGGACAAGTTCACCTTCATAAACATAAGGATTGAGAGAATGCAACAATAATAGTAGAACACATCAGTGAAAGTTTGAGGAAAATTGGACAATCGATGCAAAAGTTATGAATTTTTAAAATTTTTGTGTTGGAACCACTGGATGAGGAGACTACTACAGCTTGTGAGTCATATGCGTACAACAGTATAAAGAAAATGTAAAAGAAAATTTAACATATTTTCACTTTTTTCGCATAATAAAAGAGCACTTGACTTGCCTCTTTCTAAAGGCGGGGGGAATAATATTACCCATAACATTTGTCGGTAACGAGTCAGGGGAATGTGTACTTTTTTCAAAAGATGGAATTTTGTGAAATTCTCTTTATATTTTCCTTATATTGTTGTACGCATGTGACATCGAAGTTATACATACACTGCAGTAGTCTTCTCATCCAGCGGTTACTGCACAAAAACTTCAAAAATTCATAACTTTTGAACGGATTGTCTGATTTTCCTCAAACTTTCACTGATGTGTTCTACTAATATTGCTACATTCTCTCAATCCTTATGTTTATGAAGGTGAACTTGTCCTTTAAAGATTGCTGTGATTATTATGCTAAGAATGTCATACTGTTTTCCCCCTCTTCTGTTGTCAGGTACAAGTGTTGTCAGTTTCATATATGATTTCCTTGAAAAAAAATGCAGAAATAAAATCAAACTGAACTGGACTGAACTGAAAAAAAAAAAATGATTTACTCTCTTTGTTTTTTCCCCCTACACCCTCTTTGCCACAGTACAGACTTATCCCACAGAGCCACTTTACAGGTCATGATAAGGACTCAATATAGGCCTATCACATATCACATCATATCTGTGAATTGAATTGAAAGGTCTTGGCATGTGTCTTGACAGTAAGAAATTGGCTTATTTGCTTGTGTGTTCATTCGAACTTTTCTTTTTTTCTTTTTTTTTTGGGGGGGGGGGGAGGAAGAATATTCTGAACCAAAATAATCCTTTTCTTTGCAACCGGATGTCTTATTGGGATTTGCGTGCTCTGCAGTGAACCCTGAAAGTCTCTAGCAATTACTAAAATAATTGAGGAAATTGGCTCATTGTCTTTCTCAGCCATAATGAATCTAGTCACTCCAGCAGTGGTGCTAGAAGCTAGTCTACAAATCTAGTCTCTTAATGGACAAGGCAAAGGAAGCATCAAACCCAATATATTGGCTGTTTCATGAACAGAGCCAGGAATTTGCCAAATCTTGTGCTATTGCATTTGTGTGTTTATGTACATATATTTGGGTAGTATGGAAATGTCCTGACATCTGGTGAAAGATAGCTGGCTTGTAAATTCCAATAGAGAGATTTTTATTGCCGTCATAACACGGTCTGAAGCGGAATTTGATGTTCGTGACTGGACATGAATGTGCACTTGAAAACCATGAGCAGATGTTGCGGGGAATGGCAGGGGAGCCTGGAAATTGAGGAAATGAGCTATTGTCTTCTCTGCACTCCAGGCCCAAGATATAAAGGGCTATGGCAAAGCCTAAGCCCTCCCTGTCTCTGACATCTCTCTGTGTGGGGTGGCGAAATCGACTTCTGACAGTATATCAAATGCCCGCAAAATGTGAAAGGGCAGTGGTTAATATCTTCCATGTGAAAGATCAGCCATTGGATACACTCTGACGATAACAATACCATGATTACTGTCAGTCATTTTTGTTGTTGTTGTTGCTGTTAAAGAACAAAACAAAACAGGAAGTATATAGATGTAGGAGATTTTTGCTTTGACATGTTCATCTCATCCGAGGCAACCTGTCAAAAATGTAATTCTACGGTTGACTTTGTGGATGTTTACAGATACAAATGCACAGATATTTGTATGTGAGACAATGTACTGTAAGATTGTCTCCGAACTGAGAAATTATTTCTCGAACCAATCTCGAAAAGTCAGCATTGACACATGTCATTTCATACATTCTTTCAATTTCTGTCATTGCTGATCATGAATGGACTACTTCATGATAGAGTTCTCCTTAATTTATCTAATCTCTTTCCTGAAACATTTGCCCATTCACTTGCATGAGGCCATTTGATGCTAAAAAAAAATTAAGGCCATTCCTAGATGTGTATTTAACTCAATATTATGATATATCTTTCATTGGGACACAATATCAACTTTCTTGAAATTTCAACTTTAACAGATGAATTAGCCTTTTGATTACAGATGGCACTAGAGTGTGGGGCACAATCGAGATCCAATTTCCTAACATCTGTCCGCAACAACCTTTTACATCACAGAGCCCTCAGAGAAATTTCCCCACGTACTCTTCGAGCAAAAAGCAAAATAAGGACAAGAATAAAAACTGTATCTTCAGAGCCATGTCGCAATCATGAAGTAAAGTTTGATGGTGATGAGCTTGACATTTGCACTTTCATGCATTGTTTTCCTGTGTCTGGGGCCTGACAATACAATGTCTGTGTGACATTAGGTTTCAAGTTTGATCTAAGTTGCCTTGGTAAAATTCAAAAGGACTGTACAGTGAGAGCATAGTTTCTCACCTTATGGAAAATCTTATATGATCTTTCTGTTGAAAGCAAGGGGAAAATTGTTGTGCAAAAAATGGCTATAAACCATTTAATGTCACAGAGGCCGTGCAGGTGACATTAAAACCAGCATTTCATTCCCAATTTGGAAGAGACAGAGCAGACGTCACATATCCAAACCAAAGACCTTAATTTTACATTTGTGCCTAGGATGCATATATATCGATAGCACTTTACAGAAAAACAAATCTATTAATAAATCATTGTAGTCTGTATGCGTGTGTGTGTGTGCCTGTATGTGTGTGTGGGTGTGTGCGAGTGAGTGCGCATATGTTTGCATGTACGTGTATGTGAATGTATGCCAGTGCACTGTGACACACGTGTCTCTTTGCGTGTGTGCATGCATGTGATGTGATTGGGGCAACTGTCTAGGGTAGAAATGCCCCCTCGCTTGGGAGGCCCAGGAGGAGGAAGGGAGGCTTTGTACACTGGACAGACGAGTCCATTACTGACTGTTTCCTAGCCCCTCTCGGCGCTCAAGGATGGATGCCCCAGGTGACAAAGCAAAATTACCGCTCCCCTCTCATCCCTAAATCCCCCCCCCCCTTCCCTTTGACATCTGAAGTTTTTGTTCAAAAGTTTAACTTTAACTTTTCATCCTGCCAAAAAGTAAATATGATAACTCCTCTTTAACCTTTATGGCCTCTGTTGTTGGTAAGGCAACATTTAGAGCAGTGAGCTACATTCAAAATACAGTCAAACCTGTCAATAGCAGCCACCCAAGGGAGACAAAGAAGTGGCCGTTGTACACAGGTGGCCACTATAGACAGGTTCTTTCGACATCCTTTTTCTCTCGGAGGGAATTGTTCTTAGGGGTCGTATTCGGCAGGTGGCCACTATAGACAGGTGGTCGCTAAGACAGGTTTGACTGTAATTTGAAACATTTTCTGTGGAAAAAATATCGAGGAGAAAACACATCAAGAACTCTACATTTATTTTCACAGTGACTTTTCAGTAATCAAAAAATAATCATAGACAAGATATCCACTCTCACTATTTCCTTTTTACTTCATGGTGACAAATTTCCAAATACCTCCTTTGAAATCTGAAATTATTCTTCAATTTCTCATTATATTTCCCCCTTTCATGCTCTTTCAGTTTTGTGACAACAGGGTATCGTTAGAACCTTTCATTACCTTGTCTGCATAAAGCCAACTCACAAGCGAGCCTGGAAATTTCGTCATCCTCTTTCCACCAAATCATCTTCCCCTCCTCCACTAATCAAAAGTTTCCTAGTCAGTTTGGAGGGAAGACGTCCTGGGTTAAATTTTTCTTTTCTCATGTATTCAGACACACCTGTCTAGATTGCAGCACAGGACTGAAAAAAAATAGACAAGGAAGAGATATCCAGACTACAGAACACAAAGAGAAATAGTGAGAGTGGATATCTTGTATATGATTATTGTCTGTTGACTGAAAAGTCACAGTGAAAATAAATGTAGAGCTCTTGATGTGTTTTGTTCTTGACGTTTTTTCCAAAGGAATTGTTTCAATTTACAGTCAAACCTGTCTTAGTGACCACCTGTCTATAGTGGCCACCTGCCTAAAAACAATTCCCTCCCTGAGAAAAAGTTGCCTCTGTTATGGAATATGATTTCCCCATTTGTAGCAGCATGACAAGAATAACTGACAAAAAAAAGGGATGGAACTGAATGTCTGAGATAATATGACGAGTATTAATGATATCATGATTGATGTCACATCCTTACAGGGCTCACTGAGGGGGCAATTTTTTAACCTTTCCACTGCGCATCATTTGCTGGAATAAACTTTGCGACGAGGTGTGGAAGACATGATAGATGATACTAACCTCACACTTGCCCGCTATGCACATATCTTTGGTGTGTTTGTTGCACCGCGTACCGTCCAGAACCTTCGGTGCCAGCACCCTAGTGACGTTGTGGTGCTTCGCCCTGCACACCAGCGAGCACTGCTCGGTGGGATTCAACACCTCTACCGGTTCCCACTCCATCGTACGGTTCTCAAACTTCTCGTCGTTGTAAGCTGCGCACTGTTGCGACCTGAAGTCAAGCTCTTCGTATGGACAATCCTGCATAATTTTGGGGTACAATGTCATGATAAAAAGGAGTCGGTGCATTCTGGATTGCTTGTGGCAACTCTTTTCTAAATCTAATTCAACTTAAGATATAACTGAACCAACAGAATACATGCAAGTATCCACATACACTTTAATAAATGGCATTATATGTCAGTATAATGACATATGCACATCTAACAGACATTCCAAACATGAAAAATGGGACAATGTATTTCTTTTTTAATCTAATATTGTTACTATCTTTCCATATTCCTTTTATAATCATTTCAACCAATTCAACAAAATATAGGTCACCATAATTACTTAAACTTAGTTGGGTTTTTGTGCCCTCCGGTCCCCCTCCCCACCCCCAATAAAACAAGACCAAGGGACACCTACCTCCAGGATGAAGTGACCCAAGCTAAGAAAAAAAAGAAGCTCAAAGTGTATAAAAGGGGATGATTTTTTAGAACATGCTGAGGATCCCATCTTGAACACTGTACACTTATTCTACACATGCTTGCTATTAAATGTCAATGGCATTTTATCTCGGATAAGGCTCATTATTCACAAAAGTTCATTAATCCGAAAATAAAATAACATTCATTATTCAAAAAATTTGTTTATCAGAAAATGTAATAAGATTTGCTATTCCAAAGGATCATTTATCAGAAAATGAAATAAGGTTCTTTAAAATGAAAAGAAGGGTCACGCTATCTAACCTTCGGAATTATGAACCCTATTTCATTCTTCAGATTAGTAAACCTTTGGAATGGTGAATCTTCGGAATAACGAACCTTCGGACAAACAAATTATAGTCTTTCACCTCACCTGCGTATTACATGTCTTGTACCTGATGGTCATACCGGCACACACGTACCCCTGATGGCACCCTCGGGTCTGGTAGGACGCCCCACCCCCACAGGTCCTGGAACAGGTACTCCATGGGCTCCAGGCCATCCAGTGGATGTGGGCGTCGGTCCCATCTCCCAGTGCCTCGCTTTCATCCAGCAAGGACTGCATCAGAAGACACCAAAAACAAGACACAGTGACTGAGAGTTCTAAAGACAGACTAAGTCATCATTTAATGGCAATGGAAAGAAAAAAAAAATCATGTCTGCTTGTCTTGTACGTCCTTACAAGCAGCATCACTTTCTTTAAACAGGATGTGGCATCATTCAACTAACAGAAAGCATAAAGCATATCATTAGTTTATGATCTAGTTATCTAATGGGAACAACCTTGGAAGAAATATGATATAATGATGTCAATCATCGCGTATCAGGTTTCATTGCATCTTATTACCTGCCAGAGTCTGGTCATGACCTATATATTTGACACATCATAATTCTCATCATTACCATTTCTTGGTGCTTCAATGGTAAGAGAAAATTAGGATAATTATTGAGACATTCATGTGACAGGCACAGCAAATTAAATTCACTGGGAAACAAGGAAACAAATCAATTCCTATTCAATCACTACATTTCTGAAATCAAATCATACTTTTCCATGCCTCAATTTCCCGACTAACAAATGGTTGGCAAAACGAACTTGATACAATCTCAGGAAGCTTTCACTCATTCTCATTTAGACTGCTTCAAGATCGACACAAATTTTTACTCAGAGAAAGAAAGGATGCATTGACGCTTGATGAGCAAATCACTTGTTGAAATTGCTCGCGGGAAATTGCTTAATCACGGCGCATTTGCACAGATGCAGACTAGGCGGCCCAGGAGAAGAAGGCAACGACCTCTGGGTGAACTAGCAAATTCCTCAGCCTGTGTAGGTTACTCATTTCACAATACCTTCTCATATATATGGGATCAAGCTCTTGTGTCTGAGTGCTCATACACTAACATTTCATTAAACCATATGCCATTTTGTATGAATGTGCAATGTTTGTGAATTCTCTTATCCTGAAACACTGCATAATCATATATTCCATACCACTATGCAAACTTCTGACCGTGCGTGAAAGCGCCCTCAAACTCCACAGCTGTTTGACCAGTTCCTGCTCCTTGCCCATGGCACCTCTCAAGGTCTCCACTGAAAGGCACATCACAAACAACACATCTACCCCTGACAACTGTATGCCCAGTCTACCACTGATCGTCTACAGATGGCTTTGTTTTTCTCGCAAACAGCATGAATTCTCGGAAATGGCCGTGAGTAAAGGGATTATATGAACATAATTACTATCACAATGGATGGCATATCTCCAAGAAATGGCCTGTACATTATCATCAACAGAAAAAGCGAATGGTGTTTATGTTGTATGAGTTATACTGGACTAAAGCTTCCTACATCATATTCTATTCATGTATTCCACAAAAGAATATATTTATTGGTCAAGCCAGTCAAAACCTCACATACATTTATTTTTGTCTGACTTTTTGAATGTCTGAAAATGGGGATGATCACATTTTGTTTGCAGTGTCATGATAGCTGCAATGAACACAAAACTCTTGATTCTTTCTCTTTAATGTTTACAGGCTTACAAAGCATCTTCTGATGCAGAGTTTGAACATTAACACAAATTCTCATTTTCATGATAAAAATATATTAGATTAACTGCAGTGATACAGTAAACAAACAAAATGCCACTTTAGGATATTGAAGAACCTTAACTACTCCTTTTGCAGACCAAAGTGAACACATGCACAAAGGTTTCATACAATTGTATGTTCCAAGCCACCTTTTTAAACACAGGATCACAAATTTCAAGCAAGAAAGCATTCATATCTGCTGTTTTCTCATCATGACTCAAAAAGCAACAAAGTAACTATCCCTTTTTCTTTCTGTTTTTACTAGAAAACAGGCTTGATCATGATATGCATCAACTGTTTGATGGTTAAGAGGTGGTAAAGGCTTTCTCAACAGTATCTTGGCACAATGACAACCAAACTAGCCCACGTAAAATCCCTTTGTTGTGTTCAAAGTGTTCAGAAGAAGAAAAGGAAAAAGAAGACTGAATAAACACCCACATCAAACAAGACCGCACACATACATGAATGCACATAATGATACGCTGTTACTTTTATTATTTCAAAAAGACATTTAAGAAGGTGGTCTCCAACCTGTCAATAAACATGTTGACAAACAGTGTAAACAACGGAATAGCCAATAGTGACTTGGGAAGCACTTAGTGACCTTCACAACGCATCGCATCACACGTGATCCAGCGATATCTGCCTATTAGATTCGGACAGCGCCGACCCTCTAAAACGCTCCCAAACGATGCGGTGCAAAAAAACGACAAAGCAGCCAACGGGGCTGAATTACAAGATAATTGGGCAAAGTGTGAAAAGGAATCCACAGCACTCGAGACGATCACTCTCGGAGCTTGTGACACTTATAGCCATGAATTGCCGGAGGATATTCTATTGCATGAAGAATGACTGACAACCCGCCGCCTTTCAATGGTCTCCTTTTCTGTATATATGAGTGTATCTACTCTTTATCAGCTTCAGCAAAGCTGTTTATAGAGCCAAACAATCGGGCCACAAATGCTTTGATGATCCTGTTTGTCATGTGATTCTAAATGCTGCGTCATTTTGCCACTTTCACCTATCAAGGTACAACCTTTGTATGAGCACATCAGTCACTCTCTGATGATGCAAAACATTGAAGACTTTCTTGTCTGAAGCAAAGAATTACTTACAAATGTTTTTACTTTAGGATGTGGAAAGTCATTCTGTGCATTGGGACTCAAATGACAGCTGAAACGCTGTAAAAAGGTTTAATAACCTTTTTTTTTTCCTTCCAGAAAGTGGATTTTCAACAATTTTGTTTTCATGAAGGATAGAGAGAAAGTATTCAGTACAAAATACTGAAAAGCATAATGTTATTCATTTTTTACATATCATCTGCAGTTTCGTTTCATATCATTTTTCTTTTCAAAGACAGCCATTGATGTGGGATGGGTGAGCTTCACTTACAATCTTAAACATATTCAATTGGCAATTTCATATGTAACATCCAAATTAGAGATGAAAAATCTCTTCACCCATTAATTGTTTGATTGTTTGTTTGAGCTGTTGTCAAATTTTTAAATACTTTTTGTCCAAAAAGTGGGCTGTCTACAAATTTAGAGCAAACCATGATACTACCACTTATTGTACTGTACATGACCTGTAGAGATGCTTATCAAATATGCACCACTGTAAACTTGAAGTTTTGGAAAATCATCCCCCTCCCTGCTGCTATTTCATGATTGCTTATAAGAAGATATATGAAGGTTGGGGATGATAACTGACACTCCTTATGCCAAACATTTTGTACAAAAGAAGTTTGGGTGACTAACATCTGCGTAAACATGTAGAAAATAACCATCAATAATCATCCTGCTCCCAGAAATCTATAATTTGCATTGTAACTGTTAAACCTGTATCATATCTTTAAGTTCCCTTTATGACTTTTAACCTTTTTGCTGGTTTGCAAGATTTAGAATGTATATATTCCAAGATACAATTACTTACAACATTCATGTGAACATATTTTTCATTAACCAAAACCATACATAGGGGCTTTGAAGTAAACATTAAATCACTTCTCCTCCCCCACCCCCCATTTTCGATAACATGATTTCACATATCACTCTGTTACGTAACTATTCAGAGTAAATCAGCAGCCCTTTTAAGATGATAGTATTCAAAGTGTATTATCGTGTCATCGCCGTTGGTGTCAAAACACAAATTCCCCCACTTAATTAGCTGTGCTTTGAGGATTAGGCTGGAGCACAATTGGTAGTTGTTGCAGATACCAAACTAGTAAGCTTGAAAAGTTTACATTTTAAACACAAACCCACATGAAGCAAAGTCTCCTGAATTCATAAGACTTTAACTCATGAAGCTTGCTTTGTTACTAAAGCATCTCTTTTCTGAAGACATAATCAGTACAAGAGTTTTGTCAGAATCTATGTATTTTCATTCATATAAACTGATCTTCAAAGTTGATTAACCCCTGTTCCCATTTTTTTTTTATTTCAAGCTGAGTAACAAATTATGCTGGATTCCACTCAAAATCCTGCTTTGTTGATACAAGCATCGAATATCAACCTTACAGGTATAAGTTGTGGCTGTTTAAGTCCCTCAAAGAAGATTACAAATCATACTTTGTGGTTTTCACAAAAATATTACAGTTGCCAAGCTGAGGATCAATGCAGCTGTCTTTCATGGATACAAAGTTTGTACCTATGACACCCTCCTTTCCATAACGTCACTCTAACGACTTGGTGTTTGGTGCTGTTTGTCAATTGAAGCCAGTCATCTGTGCTGCTCGCCCATCTTTAATCCCACATGACATGCTGGTTCTGTTGATAACCCTCATGT
Organism: Diadema antillarum; assembly: GCF_040938485.1. Taxonomy (NCBI): domain Eukaryota; kingdom Metazoa; phylum Echinodermata; class Echinoidea; order Diadematoida; family Diadematidae; genus Diadema; species Diadema antillarum. The sequence continues at coordinate 524,399 of NW_027271583.1, read as the reverse complement.
CATGTGACTAAAGTTTGCACAAGCCTTCAAAAGTCCCCCCCCCCCAAAAAAAAAAAAAAAAAAAAAATGCTATCTGCGGATGGCCACAGGCATCGATAAAGTGTTTGTCAAATTTGAGACCCTCCTCCTATTATGCATTGTCATTACTGTAAATTAAAATTATATATCACAGACACCTGTCCTGTTTTCTTGAAGTGTTCGTGGTGCCTCTCTAGAAGCGAAAAAGGTTTCATACTGATCAGTTTCTCGTATTACCATCTGATGCTGCATGCCTATTCATGTCACAACATGAAAGATTGATATGGTGAATAATCATCATCTAATTCACATAATTCATGTTTAGGAAATTGCCAATTTGTGAGAGACAATACTGGAATTGATACTCTTCTTGGGCACATTCAGACTGATTTCTCAATGTCTCCTCCTTTTTGCTTTCGCTGTGGTATTGGACAGAAGGGCAAATATCACAGTAGAAGTATGATTCATGGATATTTTGATGTGACCTTGAGGGCAGATTGGATTCATTTTGTCAGTTGTCAAAAATGAGATATATTCTTCAAGACAAAATGAGTAATTCTTTCCCCATGTTCTTTTTCTTTTGTCCCTCACCTTTTTCCCCCCACTTTTCCATTTGGAATATTGGCACCAATAATTCACAACTTAGCTCAATGCTTCTTTGAAGTGCAAAATCATGATAGATGTAGTCATATCACTTTTTATTTGTGAAGCAATATAAAACAAAAACTTAACATATAACAGGTGATATCAATAAAAATGGTAATACAAACCAAAGAATACACAATGAAAGTACCAAAAAAAAATCTTGTTTATAATGTGACATGAGTAATGGTTAAATATACATTTCAGTTGGCATAAGTGCAAACTGAATTTGTAAGGAAACATTTACTAAAGGAAATATACATTTGTTGAAACACACATACATACACAGACATGCACATGAACACATCAAATGGACTTTTTTTCCAAACTGCCTAAATTCCCCAGATTACAGAAATTATACTGCAGATCTCATTATAAATGCCTCATGAACATTACAAAAATAAAGACTGGGGAGGAAGGGGGGGGGAGAGAAATGTCACAGAAATCTGTCCTTCAATACAGGACATGCCTGGGTTGGCTAGGTTTTCAGCATCTATTAAAATGTATATTCCAAGAAGATGCCTGGAAAAGATGCCTGATAATCAAGAGAATCTTCAGGAAGTGCATTGAGACCTTTTCCTGAATGACAGCTGCATGTCTTCTATTTAGATGGAGCAGTCCTGAGTTCGGCACTAGATTGAAAAAAAAAAAATTCATCATTAAAGTTTATCAGCCCTAAGCTGTTACATCAATGTTTGACCTGTCTAAAAAGGACTGATTAGTCTGTCTCCATCTCGAAGGATGTGAGGCAATTTGTACAAGACAGGGTAAACCAGGAGAAAACCTGCGGTCAATACTCAAAACAATTCACACACATAAAACCCCTTGGATTTTATGTTTTGAAAGGAAATTGTGATGAATGTTTGAGCAGGCAACAATGACTTTTGACTATTACACAGAGACTTTATTCATGGGATGAAAAATCTAAATTTCCTATTCAAAAGGAAGTATTCACAGGAACCTCTGTCAGTATGAGTAAAAGCAGTCTGTATCAAGATACATTTCTGATAGATCATTGCAAGCTTTTTATTCAATTAAAGCTCTTTAATGTTTTGCAAAACAACAATTAAAAGTAATAAGGACAATCAAACAGTGCCACAACACTCTCCGTTGATTATCTATAACTGCTTCCTTCATGAAATTAACCCATTCACTCTATAATTCTCAAATACCCTAAGACTAGCACCAGACGTACAAAACTGGTGGCAAAAGGTTCCTTATAAACTTGCTTTATATAGGGGCATGGTAAGAACATTCAAATAGCTTCTGTTATGTTGTCTTAATAACAATGCTAACAATATGTAAAAGAACAGTCTTCTAAAAAGGTAAGGTGTGACTAAAAAAAGTGAAATAAATCTGGATAAGATTTGATGAAATTAAGACTATTGGATAATGCAAAACAATAGTTTGGTTTTCTTTAAAAAAAAAAATTATATATATATATATATATATATATATATATATATATGCCTGAAGTGATTAACTCAATCCCTACCAAACTGTGAAATAAACACATACTTTGGACAGAGCGTACTGATTAACACTGATAGCGGGTTAAGTCAGTGAATCATGTGTGAATTCATCCAACTGGATATGCTCATGCATGATTACATTTCACTATCTCCTCTTCTTTCTTTTCCAAGATAACATTCACTTCAGCAGATATTTTGTGGCATAAAAAAAATTATGTTATCTTTGAAGTTTGCCTCCACACCGATTTTAAGGAGTTTGATGCTGTCCAGAGTCTCACCCTGCTTTCACAATTCACAGTCACATGTTATTTCCGCAAACACAGGTAACTAATGCAATGTTCACAGCAAACTTAGATGATGTTTCTTGAATATAGACATGGGAAACTATTCCCCTGCACCCACAAAAGGACCCCCTTTGGTGTACAGTGTAAATCATATTTGCAGGGTTCAGTTTCATTGCAAGTGTGGTGAGGTCATGAGCAATTTTCAAAGTCATGCGGCAGTTGTACAGACGAAGCCGTAATGACTCGGGCTGACTTACGGGGGTAGGGTTTCTAACAAGCAGACAACCAATACGCTTTTATCCCTGTGTGACTTTGCCATTTGACTTCACCCTCTCCCAGAAATTGCCGACTTTTGTCGTCCCGAGATTGCTGACTTTTGTCGTCTCGAGATTGCACAACTGGCGAGCAGTTGGGACCCGAGACGTGCAAATGTTTGGCAAAGGAATAACGGTGCAATATGAGATGGACCAGCCAACGGTGTTCCTGTGTCAGACTTAACAAGCCTTTCTGATTCTCGTCTCTCCCCTGCAATCATCTTCTGTGTTAGCTAGTGAGGACTTCTTCTTAACCTTTAAAAAGCAATTATCTCCCCTCTTACATGCGACTGCATGTACATTCAAACAGAAACCTTAATTTTATATCTAAAGATTGCATGACATCAAACAAAAACAACATCATGCAGAGACTACTAAAGCAGCAGCAGTAACAGTAGTTGTTGTAGTATTAGTGTAACTGCTAGTTTATTATAATTATTACCATTATTATTAGTAGTAGTAGAAGTAGTAGTACTAGTAGTAGTAGTACTAGTAGTAGTAGTAGTAGTAGTAGTAGTAGTAGTAGTAGTAGTAGTAGTAGTAGTAGTAGAAGTAGTAGTTGTTGCTGCTGCTGTTGTTGTATTAGTAGCAGAAGCAGCAGCAGCAGTAGTAATAGTAGTAGTAGTAGTAGCAGTAGTCGTAGTAGTAGTAGTAGTAGTAGTAGTAGTAGTAGTAGTAGTCGTAGTAGTCGTAGTCGTAGTAGTCGTAGTAGTAGTAGTAGTAGCAGCAGCAGTAGAGTACTACTACTAATAGTAGTACAGGTAGCAGTAGAAGGAAGTGGACAGAAAAAAAAATCAATGATCAAGATTGGTATAGAGCAAAGTCAATTCAAGGACATTCATCCTATGGCAACACTGAGCTGGAAGATTTCAGACTGAAATTCAGAGAAGCAAGTTTGTGTTGTAGGAACGTTTGAAAGCAAGTTTACTGTCAACTGACCACACTATAAAAACCACAGACCCAAGTAACTGTGGACTGTTAACCACACAGAGCCATCAAGTAACAATGCAATGCAGACGGGTAATCCTGCGGACAGGTGGATTATCCTCTGCTTATCTGGGCATCAGTTGACTAACTCAACAAGTGGAAAGAGGGGTTAATGGGGTGTTAAAGGATTAACTAGGGGGTTTGACTCTGATAATGACTGAGATGCTTCCAGTACTTAGAATTCACTTAAGGGCTTTTTACACTTGTGTTTCTTAACCCCGGAATTTCTCTGACCCAGGACTATCGTTAGTCCCGTACCAATTTTTTCAGCTTTTTACACTAGCCAATTAGTCCCGTACTATCTCTTGTCCGGGGCTAAGGAGAAAACTCACCTTTTTACACTCGTATTTCTTAGCCCCGGACTTTCCAAACCACATGAATATTCATAATTACACTGTGTACTGTACACGTACACGCACGCACCGGCAGCACTTGATTACCTCGTTTCTGATTGGTCAGTGAGGGTCGGACTTCGTCTCCGGCGCTTAGCCCAGGATTATTTTTTCGTTCTGTTTACACTCACTTGCTTGGCACCGCAATTGCGGTGCTAACCCCTGCTATTTTGCAGGGCCAGATAGTACCGTACTATCGGTGGGGCTAGCCCACTTCGGCAAAAACGAGTGTAAACAGAAAGTGGGCTAAGGATAGTCCCGTACCAACGGTGGGGCTAAGGCCCCCCCCCCCCCCCCCCCCCCCCCCCCTTAGCCCCACTGTTGGTCCGGGGCTAAGCAAAAATTTACAAGTGTAAAAAGCCCTTTACAGAAAATGCAGAAAGTGGAAATGGATACAATGCCATAACATGAAAGGATTGCTGAAATTTAGGAATCCCAAATAGAGCACCATTGAATCACTTGTGTGATGCTATCTCTGAACATTGCATATGAACGATCCCACCGAGCTGGTAACATGTTCTACCAAGGTATAGAGATAATTTCCACAACATGAATCCAACTTGAATCCAATACGAGAAATAACCTTAAATGCCCGACAGTCTCTCAACATATGCAAATCTTTGGTCATGTGACAAACTTTCCCAAGTTTCAGTTGTGAGCGTTCAGACTGCACACAAACTTCGAAAAGATTTGCAAGGGTTCGGGAAATCTCCTTAGTTTTTTTTTTTAGGGAAGTATCACGACAAGCTTTTGGGAAGTTTGCGGTCAAGCTGACAAAACTTTCAGAACTTAAACTTTGGGAAGTTACGCCAGTGTGGTTACTGACACATTTCCTCAATACTGTCGAGTCCTCAGATTCGCCGCTCAACCTCTCTACATATCTAAGAAATTAATTCCACCTTTGCCTTCCTCTATGACACTTGGTTTCCAATTAAAAGAGAGGGGGGGGGGGGGGGAGTATACATTTGAAATAATGCCAGGTTGAAAAATGGGGTCACCAAAGGTCGGTGAGGAAATGACTGACCAGTCCAATTGCAGTTTCCGCAGCAACACTGAAGTTTTACGAGAGGTAGACCCCTTCCTTTGTGTGCCGAAGAGGTCACCGTGCATGGATAATTGGATCTACAAGAGACACTGTTGTATTCCTCAAATTCCCAGCTTTATATAATGTCCAGGTAAAGCCCTCAAGATATAATAGACTTTTCGCCGGGTTTACATTCACACGCCCGTTAACACCACCAGGGGTCAATTTCTAGGATGTTGTTTCAACTTATTCCAAACTTGCCGTTGAAATCGATACTCTGAACTTAGCCAGAATAACAACTTTTTTTTTTCCTCAGAAGATTCCTGACAAAGGGCCAAAGCACTGCAAGACAAGGAAACTTTAGAGGCTCACAAGTTTTCTTCCAATATCTTTTTTTTAAAGGGTGGAGAACTTGAGTCTCACCGCACTAAAGTGTGAAACTAGATATTACAAGATGCCTTTAGCATCTCGACCAGTTGTCTGTGTGGGAATTTCTGGATGGAGGAGGAGGAAGATGACTTTGTGTATGCAAAAATCGTGAGGCAGGAGTGGTATGAAAGGTGTATGGACATGGCATCAGACACACAAACAAAGAAAAAACAAAGAAAAACAAAGAAATCAGAAGGCATGCATCATGCATGCTCTGCGCTGGAGAAACCAAAAAGGCTGTGCATTCTCTTTTGTATTATCAAGCATGCTGATGGTTAAATTTTAGTCTCAAACAGAAATCTAAGTTCTGTTAATTACATTCCCTGGTCTGGCACTGAAGTCAAGTAATGGCATAAAACTCAAACATCATGACAACTGCAATTCATTACTAAATGCTATCTGAAAACAAAAACAAAACAAAACAAACTTCCATAGAAGGTTAGGTTATGAAGAATGGCATATATGGAATGATGCAGTTTGTAACCTTCATTGGAAAAACTCAAATGAAATCTCATTTGAAAAACTCATATCAAAGGCATATGGGCTTCTGCATGTGTAGTCTGAACCATGAGCTCCTGTGGCATAGGCCTACATATCACAACTCAAATTCATGGCCTCAATACATTAATGCTTACAGAGGAGAGAGGGAGACCAGTAGACAGGCAAACAACCTAAAAATACATGTTTATATGCCATCATTCTCATCGTGAAATCATAATAACCCTGATAAGCCAATATTTCCCTCTTTCCATCTTGACCCAGTTCCATCTCTTTTATTTCAAATAAATGGAACAAGGACCTTCAGTGTGGCAATATAAAAGGAAAAATATGTTAATGCATGCTTTTCATTGGACTGATTTATGTGCCTGGTTTGCCCACAGACAGCAATCATATCTCACATATGACAGGGAGAATATACTTGATCTGTGGCAGAAAAATATGATCTCTATCTCCCAACCAAAGCACTGTATATATCTCATCTCCCTGATGTGCCCTCCAGTCCTTCAAAAATTGCAAACCGGTTAGATGTGATTTACTGCCTTCTGACAGGAGTGCCCTTGGATTACAGTCTTTATCACTGTCAAATTTTCCAATTCTAAAATACAAAAGTAAAAAGAGTGAGCAGTTTATTGGATGAATTCAATAATCTAGAAAATTTGAAGTTGAAGAGGCAGAAAATCACCTCAGGTCTCTATTTCCGATTGCCAGGACTTTTTTGTTAAGGCCTGGTTGTTGACCTTAAAATGACGGACTATTTTTTTCCCCCTTAAGATGAATAATACTCATCTTAAAATGTAAGGAGATTGAAGGTCAGTTTCCAGTATTGTGCATTAATGAATATCTGCACTTTATAATGTCAATGATGCACAGGTCAGTCTACTTTCCCACTAACAATGAGCATCATGTAATCAAGCATCCATGGTATCCACCAATGTCTACCCCAAAGGCATTTGTGAATTTTGTTTCAACCTTTTGTTGCTTTATCTTCTTCTCTCTCCCTCTATCTCTCATATTGCGTTCCTTTTCTCCAATCCTGCACATCAGCACTTGTAAGGAAGGAAAAGTATTACATTTGTGGAAGAAGCACCTCATCGTTTACACATGGGACAATTTTCCACCAGTTCGACTCTTTCTTTATGAGATTATGAGATCCCATACACTTTGCTTGCAAGTTTCCTGTAGGCAACTAGTTATAAAATGGGCTCAATATTTGTCTTTCTAAAACTAAAAACAAATCAAAACACAATCTACTCAATGGGACAAATATTAACCCCCTTCAAATATTCTGATTTCAGCAATTGTCAAGTCATGTACCCTGAAGAACCAACAAGATGGATCTACAAGCAATGCTCTCATCATTTTCCTGTGTAGACAGGTAAAGTGGTCTTAGATTTAGTACTGGACAGTCAAAACATTTCAGCCTTGAACCAGTATTCTGGCATTCTTTTATACCTGTACCTTTGTTATACGACTGACATCTTCCTTTTTATACAATAGATATTAGGACTTCAGACATTGTCACATTATTTTCTTGGCAGCTTCCAGCAAAATAAAACTGTAATCTGTAAAAGGTAGCCAAAAAAAAAAAATTACAGCTTCAGACACCTGCAAAGACAGATATGCTCCTTGTTTGTCCAGATTAAAAACAAAACACAATCTTGGTTTTACACAGACTTAACAAGGGTTGCAGGTGGGCACACAGTCTTATCTAATGTGCCAAGTGATTACAATTGATTGCACGTGTTTGCTTATGTCTCTCCTGGCATTTATTGTTCATGGATGTACCTGAAGCTTCAGTACAAATCCAATTCATCGAGAAGCGTAGCTCTGAGTAGATATCTTGCATACTGTTGCAATCAGTTCTTTATCAAATCCACAACCTTCTGTGATTTAAAAAAAAAAAAAAAACCTTTAACCTTTCACCTGGCTTCTTCTCAATCTTACATTTTTAAAAATTCCTACACAGTTCTTTTTTGTTGTTGTTTCCTAATTCAAAATGAGTACATATATCATGATTCCATGTTTTACTCATACTGTTCAAATTGGAAAAAAATTTTAATTAAAAAAAAAAAACCTATTACATTATTACAAAGTCAAAAAAAAAAAAGCCGCACAAACATGATCTTTTTATTTTATTTAGTCATGCCCAGGAATTCCTACCAGAGAGTCTCACAGGAACATTTTCCCTTTCATAGGTTTGAAATTTGTCGCGCTGCAGACTCGAGTAGCTTCAGCGTTTCGCCTGAGGGATGAAAGTCGGCGAGAGGAGAGCTTGCGACTTCTGATGACAACCTCACTGCTTGTCCAAGGCCACGTACCTGACACCTCATTAGAAGGAAATCAAGTGCATCAGATCTCCCAGCAAATCAAGCGATCAAAGCGAGTTCGCGCTTCGCGTCAGAAAGAGGAAGTTGTAGGGACTTGTAAGATGTCGCAGGAAGATAACAAGCCGGCGTGGATGAGCAGGAGCATTCTCGAGTGGATGGCCAAACAATTTTCCCCTCCGAGATGTGACTGCTCGATGGTAGACTTGCATTGCATGTTCACTTACTGTGTCTTCACCCCCTCCCTTCCCCCTCCCCTCCCCCACACTCACACACACGCACAGACCAAAGAGGAATATAACCCCATGAAGAACATACATGTAATGAATGTTTGCCCGAGATTTTGCCCACTGAAGCGAGACAATGTTGAGATGAGAGTGGAGTTCATGCGTAGCATTGATGTGCTCTTGAATCCAATAAGAGAAATAACCTTGAAAATGCCCGACAGTCTCTCAACATGAATTAAAACTCACAAACATGACTTGAGTGCTACGATGGTATTTTTTCTTCCAATTTTTTTTTTTTACATTTTCATCATTTTGACATTATTTTCCATGTCAGATGTAAAAACAAAAGAAACCTTTCTTGCACATGGGGTCATCCAGCGGAAACAGCCACGACTGTAAGTTGAATGGACCCATTCCCTAGCATTTTACACTGTACATCATACAGCAGTATAAAAATAATTACAAATATCACACACAGACAGTTGGACATGTCTAAACATTATTCCCCCTGCTTTCTGAAAGAAATTATGTGAGAAAAGTAAAAAATTTGTTAAATCTAATTTCTTCATATTTTCTTTTTATTGTTCTACACATGTGATGTGACAAACTGTCGTCGTCTTCTCATCCAGCAATGGCAGCAATGAAATTTCAAAGAATGTATAACCTTTGAATGGATTGTCTGATTTTCCTCAAACTTTCACTGATGTCTTCCACTAATAGTACTGCATTCACTCAATCCACATTGTATATATATTAAGGTGAACTTGCCCTTTAACCTTTTTGCACCTTCTTTCTCTTCTTTCCATTCATGTGTTCAATCACAGAAAAAAGGAAAAAAATCTGTATTTCTTCCTCTTTCTCCTGACCACGTCATCACTCTCTTGTCAGGTGAGAGCCGTTCCATCACATCTCGCTCTGCGTCAAGATAAAAATCCTGCTTTCTGGGCCACTGGGTCTCCACCATCCCCACACCCTGCCACTGCTGGCAGATGGGCAGTTGACGTACGGAGACGAGCGGTGGAGAGCAGGCAGCACTCTCATCAAACATCTCAAAAACACCTCACAATATATCAATCTCCTCCCCCTCCCCTTTCAAATCTTCCTTTCTCATTCTCAAAATGACGCGTTCATGAGTGTATGACCCATTCCTATTCTGTGTGTATGACATGTGGAGCTTCGGTTCTTACAATCCACAGAAGTTGGAGTGGGGCCCCATTGCCATGGCAACATAAATTTTTCCTATAGGACCTGCTCTGGAATGTGTGCGGTCTCTTTCTTCACATAGTGAGTGAGTAAAAGTTGTCCAGTGAGGCATGACAGACAAGCACGCCTACGCCCCTACTTTTTTGTAACTTGTCGCACTAACATTCACCACTTCATTCTGTTTCATTTCTGTTGCTTCTTTGTTTTGTGTTATCTGAAATTTTTGCCTGCATTTTGATTTTGCAAATTTCACAGCTAGGAGCCAATATTTGCAAAATTAAAATGCATGGGAAAGTTCTTGTCTACACCATACGTATTGAGTGCCAGTGTCAATTGATGAAAATGTCATGCTGCAAAAAATGCCACCGGCTCCAATTGGCAAAATTTTCATGCTGCAAAAATGTCTTGCTTAACAGTAGTTTGCTCTTATCCAAGGTTCTACTGCTATCACAAAGACAATCATCATTAATCTATTGTAAAACATGATATATTCGCGGCATGAATTTTTCGTGAATTGGAGCCGACGGCCTTTTTTGTGGCATGAATTTTTCGCGAACTGCCACTGGCATTCAATGCACATAGTGTAGACGAGAACTTTCACATGCATTTTGATTTCGCAAATCTTGGCGCTCGCCAATTTCGCGAAATTAAAATGCACACGAACATTCCTCGTTTTACAGTATCTATATGGTTAAGGTATCATTAAACATATATCAGACACCTATTTAAACAAATGTTCTTTCTTCCTGTTCATCTCCATTTATTTTCTACTGAGGACTTCCTTACAGCTTTGCAACAACAGTTAGCATTTTATCTCAGTTTTTTTTAAGTACGTTTTACATGTGATTATCAAAATAAAAGCATAATTCATTTGCCTTTGCCCACCGTAGCTTTCGTTCTTCCAGACGGGCAAACCATTCACCACTACACATGAATGCAATCTACCAACATAAAAAGCAATTCTTTATAAACTCTTCTTTTGAGGAATGACCACACATTCTCTCCTACTCTCTCTAGAAATGTCAAATCCATATTTAGCCATAAGTAGAGGGTGGGGATCCCGGGGGGGGGGGGGGGGGGGGGGGGGGGGAGAAAAGGAGAAAATTCTCACACTTAGTGTGCAAATAACTGTTCATGCTGTCTGTCATGACAAACTTTGATGATCTATTAATAGACACGAAGATTTCATTTTTTCCATTTGTACTTCTTTTCACTCACAGTCTACTTTACTTTAAAGCACACCACACATTGTTTAACAAAACAAAACTAGAAATGTCGCTATGGCGACTGGTATGCCTCCGCCATAATGCATGATTCTCCTAATAAGTCTATAGTACATGTGGACAATGTATGATTACATTTTCACAAAATTGGCAAAATATTAAAATGACATGATTGTCACAAATATATCAAATGTTCACCTTCCTTGACCTATGTTTAATTGGATGAATAGGAGAGCATGTATTTGGGGATTTAAGAACTTTAACTTCGACTTTGACCCTTTCATAAGTTTACGCACTTGAATAATTGTCAAGGTATGGAGAAAAAGTGCAATTTCTGTATTGAACAGTAAATTGTTATCATTTTCATCTGGCCTTTGATTCACAAGAGAATCAATGTCTAGCAGAACATACATAAATATGTACTAAGTTTAAAGATAACTTGAGCCACTTCCGAGATATGGAGAAAGAAGTTCAGCACTTTCACTTGATCTTTGACCTTTTGACCTTTGACCTTCTTGGCAAAAAAAAAAAAAAATCACAGAGAATCTCTAGTTGGTTATACAGGCATACATCAAGTTTTAAAAAAATAATCCTGCTGGCATTGCATAAATGTAAGGAAAATAGTAAAATTTTGAAGTATTGCCCTTGACCTTTGACCCCTGACCTTTGACCACATGAACCCCAAATTCCCTAGATAACCACTGCCAATCAGTACATGCATACATACTTTGTTCCATAAAGATACCTTGAACAATTTCCAAGATACAGAGAAAAAAATAAAATTTTAACATTTTACTTGACCTTTTGACCTTTGACCTTTTGACCTCATGACCCCAAACTTTCACCAGAGAATCTTAATTGGGTAATACATGCATACACTAAGTTTCAAGAAAATATCTTCAGGTATTGCATAGATATGGAGGAAATAGTGATATTTTACGCATTTGACCTTGACCTTTTGACCTTTGACCTTGAGCATGTGCACCCAAAAGTTGATAGGCACAACTTCACCCCCTGATACACATACATGCCAAGTTTCATTAGGATACCTCAAAAGGTTTTGATAGTTACCCTGTCCACAAAATTCATTACGGACGGACGGAAGGACGGACGGACGGAAGGACGGACCGACGGACGGACGGAAGGACGGACAGACGGACGGACGGACGGACGGACGGACAACCCGAAAACATAATGCCTCTGGCACCACTTCGTGGCGGAGGCATAAAAAGAAGATACTGCTTGATCATAAACAAACCTATTAACCCCGTCAGAACCTCCATCATTAACAATGTATGTAAGCACACTGCCGATGGGAATGAAGTAGTTGATATAGACCAAACTTCCCAAAATCAAACTTTTGATAGAGGAGGCACACAAATTTAAAGAAGGAAAGAGAGGTGTAACAAACCAGGCAATGAGACACAAGTGCAAAACAGGAAAAAACGCAAGATAATAAAGTATAAAAACTATTTTTCTTATATCAGTATCGAGTATAATCAGTTATTCTTTGCAGCAAAAAAAATAAAAATAAAATACTGAACTCGATCATTCAAGATATTTTATGCCAGGAGGATGTGTCTCTTGGCCTTGCCTTATGTAGAATCTAATTGACATGCACAAAACATGATGCCCTTTTATTTTCTATGCAAAGTAAAAGACTTTCTTTACGATTGTCAATCTCTTCCTCCTAGAAATATTGCAAATAATCTAATTTGTACGGATAGCACTTCTCATCACCAGAATGGTGTTTATAATAAAAAAGGTTTAGGGTTGTCTAGACAGTTATTTTGAGGTTCTCAAGTATTTTCCTTCAACTTTTTATCAAATGCACCTTCCCAGTTAAAAAAAGAAGAAGAAAGAAACAAATCATGTATTGTACAATCTACATCACGTAGGCCTATGTTGTCAATGGAGTTGAATTTCTGCTCCTTCCAAAACTTCATGAGGACTTTAAAGTCCACGACAGTCTTGCAGATTCTCAGTCGGTGGTGTGGTAGTTTCGGATACATTCTTGACTCACACTGTTCCCAATGTGGCAAAGTCAGGTTATTGGGGAATTAGATTAATAACATGGAGGAAATCCAATGAAAGTCAAATCTCACAACAGCCTTGATTAGTGCGGTTCCATTATAGTCTGCGTTCCAGACCCACTTACTCCACTCATACATGAAGGACACCTCAGCAAGCCAATTTTTTTTTTTCTTCTTCTGGTAGTCTGAGTCGGTGCCTGTCCAAACAGCACGATATGGACAATTTTTATGTAGCAGTATCATTTCAAAGGGATCGTATAGTTTTGGTTGAGACCTAATTTCAGGTTTCTAACATTTTTTGGGTGAGATAATGAGAAACTTCTTATGAAACATGAAAGAGCACGTAATTCTATAAGGAATTTAACGTTAATTTGATGAAAATTGGTTTTGAAATGGCTGAGATATCAAAAAAAGAGCGATTCTAATAAAGTGTGGGACCTACACTTTATTACGATCACTTTGTTTTACTTTGTTTTTGGATGTTTCAGTCATTCCAAACCCGATTTTAATCAAATAAACTTTGAATTCCTCTTAAAATGGTATGCTCTGTACTATATCATAAATGTTTTCTTGGTATCTCGCAAAAAGTTAAAAGCCAAATTCTCATCTCCACCAATACTGTACTACCCCTTTAACATCATGACTTGGATGAGATGAAAACAGAAATTATCTGGAAGCAAGACTAACCTCACTCGTTGATGAATCTTGGCAGCATATTGCATAAGGCCCACCCCTCCTCTATCACACGCTATGACCTCGTCTTAACCTCAAGGAATAGACAAGGAAGGTCAAGACTGATTAGGCATCTCATTAAGGGGTTGAGGGACGTGACTTTCTGTTCGTTAATGGGAAGGACTGCAGTAACGAGGGCTTGATTCATCGCCGTGTTAGTCTACTTCTTGAGATGCAGTGTGTCTTTGAAATTTCCTTTTCTCTAATCTTTTTTTCTCCTTCACTTTTTTCTTTCTATCAGTCAAAAGGGTATCCTAATTCTGGTACCAGTACTGAAAAAGTATTTTTTTAGAATGTTGTAGAATTTCTGTCCAGAAGCTTGATGGACCAAACTGCTCTATTTTCTGGATTGTGTGGAAAAGTAACAACATGCCTGACACATATTTAGAAGAAAATTAGTATCAAAGCTGCAGATTAATTCTCTAAAAAGAAGAAATCCAACTTTGATGTAAGTATGAGGGAATAGCAATCATGTGAGCATTTTCTGCTATAGACAATGATAGAATTAACATCTGAAAGACTGTCAAACTTATCTCACCCAAGCCCTGAAATCTACTTAAATAATCATTTGGGGGATGTCCCTTTTTTTTTCATGTGCTTGAGAAAAACAAAACAAAGCATAAAGATTGATGAAACTTTGTAATATCATTGCCTTTTTCCTGGTGCTGAACGGGAACATTCTGATCTGAGATGGGACCCTTTATGTAGGAAGCTCTTTCAATCTCCTATCTCATTAACGAAAGATGGACCGCTATTTTTAATGATAACATGTGTAATTTGGACATAACCCTATATCATTTTTTTTTATCCTTTAAAGCAAGCAGGTAACATACCATAAACATCCATACATATATTTGTTTTTCAAAGCACATTGTGGCTCTATTATCCCCATTTTATAATTCACAACATAAAGCACAGTTGTTTTGAAAACAGGCGTGACCAAAATGAGGTCTTCAGTACACAAACATGTGACAATGTAACATTCAAGGTTAAATCTTGCCATTCTGAATACAAATTCTATTGCCATCTCTCCCTCCCTCCCTCCTTGCCTAAAGTAACATGAATTGTTGAAACTTTGTTAGTAAATGTTAGGAATTTGGGATGAACAAAAAAATCTGAACAGGGAAGAAGTAAATCAGTAACATGACACAGACAAATAACATATCTAGATGGACCTATTCCAATTTTTAGAGCATTTGTGCACAATAGCTATGTTACAGTTGTTGGTTCACAAAAAAAAAAAAAAAGCCAGGCCCAAGATTCTAACTTCACCCGTTAAGGACTAGTCCTGAGTATACTCGGGCAGGTGTCTATGGGAAATGAGTGTTGCAGCAAAATCAAACCGTCCTCAACGGGTTAAAAACAAGTCAGGAGCGATTCCTCTACATTCCCCCATTCCCAGCACTTGGGCTAGAGTCTTCTAAGAAAATGTTCAATTTAGATGGGAAGAAAAGAGAGATTTTAAAAAAAAAACAGTGAATTTTGGTAGGTAGGCCTAACCTGTAGATGTACAAGATTATGATCCTAATGTGTAGAGAGCTAAGACCAGTCATTTTCTGCTCCAAGCAACATATAGGCTACATACATGTAGCATCCATAAAGATTCAATCATCCTAACATCATCACAGTGGCAATAGTCAATTTGCAAGATACACATCTTGTTGTGGTTATAATCTTGGCTGTCTCATAAGATGATACGAGTATGCAAATATGGAAACAGACAGAAGTAGGTTACACACAATGTAAAGCTCAAAATAAGGGGGAAAAATCTTTGATAAGGAATGATGACACTGCATGCTCATATTTGACTTGATTTGCAATGAATTCACTTGATGTGGATTAGTTCAAATGCAGTAAGAAAAAACACTGTTTCAGAGTAATTCTACAACAGGATGATAATAATAAACATCTCTCTAATTACATTCTGAATTCTTCATTGCCTTTGCATAAGACTGACCAAGTTCATGGATAGGCACTTTGTTTTACAAATATAAAAATCATCCCTCACATAATCACTAACTTTAGTTTCTTTTTCACCTTCGATGTCTACCATGCAGTAACAAATAGAAATCTTCAGACTAAAAAATTTTAAATATGACTTCATGCAAGCCTGATGTTTACTGATAAGTTGCAACGACAAAGTGATAAAAGATGATTGCAGTATCGCAATCAAAGTGCATTTTTTTTTTAAATCTTTTGCTAGGCAAAGAGCTTCTTTTATGCTACAGGTCACTGAACCAGTGAAGTTTCAATGGCACTATGGAATGCGGGCTTGTGCTTCATCTAATTTTTCCCATACACAGTGAACTAGTCTGACATATTTCTTCTGTAAAATACAAGCACAGTTGCAGCTTTGAACTTCATTCCTGAAAAGATTCTGAAGTCCCCACAGAATTTGGACTGGACCCCCCCCCCCCCCCCCCCCCACACACACACACACACACATTTAGTGTAGTGTTATTTCATGATCCAAGGATTATTTCACCTCGAGAAACAAAAAAAAAAAGAAGATATATGTGCTAGAAATGTAATGCTACTAAAAAAAAATAAAATGCCTATCACAAATAGACATGTTTAAAGAAACATTTGTTTACATAGGAGTGTGGAAATCAAACACTAAGTTGCATGTACATACAATATAGATCACAAAATGGTATATACATTTTTCTTTTTGGGGGAGGGGCATTACATAGCTATCAATTCAGGAGATAATTCATCTGACATTTAGAGCCATAAATCAACATATGCATTCCAGCAGAAATAGGTCAAAGACAATTAGAACAGCTAATAGATAGGGCACTTTATGATTTAGAAGGGCAAAAATGAACAAGGTTATCAACCCGAAATGACATTAAAAACAGGAAATACGTTGCTAAAGCAAATAATCAACAGTGAGCTTTCAACCATAGCTAGCTCTGTTGTTTTTTCCTCTCTTCACCTGGTATGTCAAGGTCCGACAGATTTGCCATTCCATACATCTCATTTGCTGAGTGTTTATCAAATTACTGTAAATGATTAACGCAGATTGGTAGACTCCAAAGGACCCCCAAAACTGGTCGACAGCTTGTCTGACCTAACGAAAACTGGTGTTACAAAGTGAAGAGAACTCCAGCTATAACAAACTAGAAAAGAGTCATGCATGCCTTGGCAATTAAACTCAAATTCAAATTACAGCTAGAAAGGAATGGCTTGTAAACAAAAGGTACATCCACAATATTTTGTCTGACATCCATGAGAAAAACAAAAAACAAAAACTGCTCAGAACAATGACTGGACCATCTTATTACTTATCAATTTTCTCATCAAATGAAATTGATTACAACCCTCCCCCCCCCCCCCTCATAAAAAAGAGTAGATGATGATACAGTATAATATCATAATACAGTGACAAGTGAGTCATGTTTTGGATTATCAAGTCATTTTATAATATTTTACAATATGGAACAGGAAGGAGCTTTATGTTATGAATTATAAATATTCCCTTTACCCTAGCAGCTGATGCATACTCAAATCGTCGGAAATATTTCAAAGTTAATGCTTTTCCGCCACGTTTGTGAGGCACAAAGTGAAATAGCTACGTGCCATCATCCAGTAAAGGAAATGTATCTAACATCTTCCCTCTACTCTGGAAGTTGTGGAACAGAATTGTGCTTATCCTTAAAATAGTTCCTCCAAATTTTTTCAAAAGCGGTGAGCACTTCAGTGGATGCATTTGTTACTCTGATTACCTACATTTTGACAGACTGTGAGTGAACCGAATATCACGATTCACGATAACAGTTGCGCATTGTGACTAACTTCCGCAAAGGATCGCATGTAGGGACTGAAATATTGGATCCGGTATTGGGATTGATTTCCAGATTAGCGCCAGCAACATCTCCTCAGATCCCCAGAGACAGTGTGCAGCAAGAAAACGGAGACTAGCCAGTTGAGAGTACCCACTATGATGGGTCTACAATTAATGACAGTGATGACACTTCCTCTTGGCCCCTTGTGCGTCCCCACTTGCAGACATTTCCTGCGCGACCCGAGAAGCCCTACCATTTTCCCTTACCCCTGTCACAACCAACTTTTGGAGTCATCGACAGGGACAATATTGTATCATACGGCCACAACCTCTCTACAGAATTGCACAGTGGCATCAGGGTATGAGGTTAAAAGCCACTATTATTATAGAGCATCATTAGTGTTTGTGGGTCTGAATAGCAAGAATAGTCAAAGAATGTCCTTTACAATGTATATCCATGCATACTTGTGCAAGAGATTGAATGTACCATTAGACTCTAATGTATCATTGTACATTCTAGCAGCCTCCAGAAGACTGTTGCACTCTGAGTACATGCATGGATGCTTTTTTTCTCTTTTTCTTCTTCTTCTTCTTCTTGACTATGAGGGAAAAAGCATAAATTAGGAGGGGAGAAAAAAAACATTAAAAAGGCATCATGCATCAAGCCATAATGAAATATATGCAGAGGCAAACACCATCCAGCAATATCTTGCATTCATGTTGGTATGCTAATGCAGTGAGTAGTTGATGTCGGTCATGACCTACATGATAGACTACTCAGGCCCAGACAGATCATCCTTTATGGGGGGATTGGAAAGGGAGGAAGAGGAGGAGGAGGGGTTACCACGGACACACATGTGTCCCTGGTGGTAAGGCAAAGTTCATCTCATCACAATGTCCTCACAAAGCACTGTCTGCGTGATGAAGCTGGTGAATTAAGATACCAGTCATTATTATAAAACAGATAACACACAATGGCAAACAAAAATTTTTCATCAATAGTTACACTCCACCAGACATTCAGTCTGCACTGATTTCATGTACATAAAGAATATATATACATCTCTTTGAAACAATCTATACATATACAAATATAGATCTCAAATAAAACTTATGGGCCAGACATTCTTGTTGCAGCAGGTTCGGATCCATTTCACAGCAGTCAATATCAAAGGTATTTAATTTCGAGTCTTAAAGTTGCATGAACTGTCTAAAGGTATCACGTTTCCCTTTGAATGACATACCATTATGAGGTGTGCTGTGTGAACAACATGAAACCATTTGCAGTTGGTAAACATGCAAACACGAGTTCCTGACAAGTCAGGGAAAAGAAATGCCAACCAATACAATAGTTCTGTTCTTCAACAGGCCACCAGATGTCTTCAATTTCTAAACCACCCATCACAGTCCATGCTACAAGAGGTTTTTTTTTTCTTTATTCACACACACAGAATGGAATACATTTCTGTTTTTCACTCTGTTCATGCGCCTACGGCCTTGCTTAGACAGAAAATATGTGTATTTACAGGTGAAAGTGGTTCCAGATCTCCTGGAGGTTATTTATCTGTATGTTTTGAAGGAAAGTACCAAGGATTGTATCTGTCACCAGTGTAGAGAGTTATAAAGGAAGTGTGACTGACAGAATTAACACACAAAGTTTGGACACAGGGGAAATGCTGGATCAGGGTGCCAGAGGTTGTACAAGGACACCCAAAGTCAAAAATTGGGCTCCCACTCAAACAGGTAGAACTTGACTCTCTCCCAAGTCAACCCTGGCAATTGTTCAATGAAGACATTCATCTGTAGATACAGGGCATATGGCTACCACATTGTACCACCAGGGAGGTGAGATCCTCTCCCTAGTTCACCAATGATTATAGTCCATGAGCCAAGGCCTGAAAATTGCATTTTCGTAGCACCCCCAGGGGGCCCAAGATATCTTGGTACCGTTGGATAGGTACAAGTCTCTACTTTTCGGAAATGATGATCTTAGGTTCCAACTCTTGATCGTTACCATGGCAACGCAGTTGATATATCACAACCTCTTAAACCATGTGCCGATTCAATGTTATTTCTAGAGAATGAGACAATATATTAAAGGTAACAATTTTCTGTAAGTAATCGAATTAGTAGGATAATCTTGTCTTGGAATAAAGGCTTAAGTAACTTACTAAAGATTTTTGCAATAAATATGAACATGGCTCATTCTTCGAGGATATGAAGGTCACTTCAAGGTCAAATTATTGAATATCACAAAATTTATACAAATTCAGCACCAATTTTTGTGATAAAGTTTTTGTCAAATCCTTCAAGGAACTGTACATACTACTATGAGTTTGCTACACAAACTAGGAAGCAAGCTGACTCCAACTCTACCACATGACCTCAGTCTGCTAAGTTGTTACCATGGAAACGGAAGTTGAGTCTCTTGTGCAAAGAAGAGCTTTTTGCTCTGTAACAGGCCCACGTGATAGAAATTTGTGTTTAAAATGTGTAACAATGTAAAATAATGACCATTCAACTTATCATTTCTCATTATTTATCGTGACTAAGCATTTTAGGTATTCTCAATAGAGGGTATCTGGTTTGTTTACCCTCTAAATCCTTCTAAAGGTCATTCTCAAGGTCACTCTCAAGGTCATACTCAAGGTCAAAGCATTTAATTCATATAATAAAAGTCAGTTCCTTTGCGAGAATCCCTAATGATCAAATCATTAAAGCTCACAATCTACAAAGTGTGTTGTTGTTTTTTTCTAAATAAATGAAAAGATTGCTCCTTTTTGTTACCATGGCAACAACGGTATTTAGTGGAAATGATTCATGATAGCTTTCCGGCCCTATAGTAGGCTACATATATGTGACAGTAAAGTGCTTTATGTGCAAAAATGATCTATAACCAAAACTGAATAGAACAGTATCACACATTTCATATTGACTTTCAATGAAGGATAACCATGTACACTAGGTCATTCTCAAGATCATTTTCAAGGTCATGGCGTTTATAACGTTTTATCTTGTAATTGTCCCCGCCGAACGAGTTCGAGCAGGGGACTATGAAACGGGCTCCGTTCGTGTGTGTGTCCGTGTGTCCGTGCGTCCGTGTGTCTGTGTGTGCGTCCGTGTGTGATCAAAATCTTCAATTTGCTACTTCTCTGTCATTTATGAGCCAATTTTGATTCTGTTTGCTTTATATGATAGCACTACATGGGAGCTTTGAATCTTCTACACAGAATTTCAGTTGTGACCTTTGACCTTGACCTTTGACCTATATTGTACATTTTGCTACAAAATGCTACTCCTTCGCCATTTCTAACCCGATTTCGATTCCGTTTGCTTTATGTGATGGCACTAGGTGAGGGCTTCAAAACTTCTACACAGAATTTTGACCTTTGACTTCTTTGACCTTTAACCTTGATTTTTTACCTATATTGTACATTTTGCTACAAAATGCTACTCCTTCGCCATTTCTAACCCGATTTCAATTCCGTTTGCTTTATGTGATGGCACTAGGTGAGGGCTTCAAAACTTCTACACAGAATTTTGACCTTTGACTTCTTTGACCTTTGACCTTGATTTTTGACCTATATTGTACATTTTGCTACAAAATGCTACTTCCGGCGGGGACATATATTACGCACCGCGTAATTTCTACTTTTCCTTGTTTTGTATGTGAAAACTTAAAGTTTTCCACTGCTCCCTCTAAGGCTGTACAAGTACATGGGTGTATAATAACATCATTTTAATTCATCATAGATCTGCAACATTTGCCCTTTCACCAAACTGACAACAACACATAGAACAGAATAAAATAATATGGAATAGCATATCTATACTGTTATTAACAAATGTTCCTTGGATTCTTCTTCTTGGATAGTCTACATACATGTCTAATTCAATATGGATAATCCATTCAATCCATTCAATATATTCAATGAGGATGAAATGCTGGATGTTTTTTTACCGTAAGGTGAAAGCCTGTTTCTAAATTATCTCAGTACCTGAAAATGAAGATGGAGGGGCAGAAAATAATAGATATCTTACACAATATATAATGTATTATCATGCTTGATTTTAATATACATGAACTTGAGAGGATAAATATACTTTCTTTGTTTCCTTGCCCTGATGATGGATATGGTTTGTTCTGCAAAATTATAAAAAGTACTGACAACCATGACTCCAATTAAAGACATAACATACCTTTTGAATGAATTTTTTTGAAAATAGAGGAGAACAATAGATGAGTATTGCTCTTTGCTATCAATATCCGATTGTTCAAATCAAGCAATAACACACTAAGTCCAATGGAGGCTGCAAAAGGAAAAAGATATATCAAGTTATAAAAATAATTATCTATGCCGCCCAAGGCTTTTGGAGCAATAAAATGTGGATTCCAGAAAGACTGAATAACAAGAAACTGAGCAACAAGTAAAAGTCAACTGAAGTCCAACGCGCAAAAAGTTAACCAACAAATAACACCTATCTAACGAGATGAAAGAACAGTGACAAGTCTGATCAGTAATGGAGATGAGCCAGATGGAGCCTTCCGTGGTGTAGAGCGTCGGAGCGTGGGAGGGAAGGGGTCAGCGTCTGATGCTGCAGGGAGAGGCTCCTCCTTACGTCCCGGGGCATTGAATGGAAAGAGAACACAGACGGAGCAGGGCAGACGGCAGCGTGGTTCCAGGCCCACAGGCAACTGTGAGGTAGGGGCGTGGTCTGGTGAGCCGGAGGAAACGGGCTGATCACTTGAGCTGATCACTTGGGCTGTCACCCCACACGTCGTGGTGGGGTGAATGGCACGAGGTGGAGGCGAGACCGTGGAGGGGCCTGGGTATGTGGTGAGGGTCGCCCAAGGGATAACCGGCTGGTACTTGCGGAGGAACTTCCTGTTATGGAGTGTGACACGTCCTGAGCTGTCCACCCTGATGACATACTGGTCGAACTTACGCGCTTCAACCACTATTCCAGTCTAATTGTCCCACTTTGTCAGGTGGGGGCCTGTTTGGTTCTGGATGCTGATGTCGTCACCAACGGAAAGTGGGGGGAGTACCCGTGTGTGGGCGGAGAGACGTTCGGCAGCGCGCATATGCCTATTCCGCAAGGCCTTCTCCCGCGATAAAAGAGTGTCCCGCCATGTTGAGTGGGGACGATACTTGCCCGGGTGGATGAGGATGAAATCCTGGATAGGCCGACCGAAGGCACACTGGGCAGGGGATAGGCAAGTGTCACGGTCGGGAGTGAATTCCGATACTGCAGGATGGCACGCTGGAATTCATCAGTGTCGAGGGAGCCATCAGCAGTGGTGTTCCCGGCGATGAGACGTTTGACCATCTTGGACCGTCTTGACCCCGACCTCTGCACGGCAATTACTGTGTGGAAACGCGACAGAGGAGATGCGATGGTGGACCCCCAAGCCCGGAGAAATGTCCTGGTCTTGTTGGACGTGAACTCAGGCCCACCGTCAGAGGTGAGCTCGTCGCTAATGCCGTAGGTGATGAATATGCTTCTAAATGCGGCAATCGCAGCCCGGCAGCCCCGTTGGCAGCCTCTTCCACGATCGGCCAATTGCTGTATCTGTCCACCACAACGAGGAAGGACCGACCATGATAGTGGAAGTAGTCGGCCACGAGGCACTGGAATGGATATGCAGGGCTGACGGGTGGGGGGGGGGGGAAGCGCACGGCTGAGAGGGAGCCATGCAGTTGCATGTTGAACATCGTGCCTGCAGGTCCGTTATGTCAGATGACATCCCAGGCCAGAAGAAGGAGAATTCAGCCCTGGAACACATTTGAGAAACCCCTTGGTTGGCCGAGTGGAGGGCTCGAAGGGCCTTCTCTCGCAGAGTGGAGGGAATCACGATACGGTCGTTGTAGAGCACCATCCCATCAAAACTGGATAGACCATCGTGAAATTTGTGATTCCGGCGAAGATCAACAGGTAAGTCATCGCGGCAGTCTGGGAAGCCATTCTCCATCAAGTCGAGTAAGAGGGGGAAGGGGGGGGGGTCACTGGAGGTGGCTAAGAGGATGTCATCCCAAGTGACTGACTCAACGATGGCATTGTCATCGGGGGTACCCTGGGCGCAAACCTGTGGAGTGTCCGCCATGCCCTCCACACAACACTGGGTGGCAGCTAGGATGGCACGTGGGAGTTCAACGTGGCCAGACTCACTAGTGGGTCCCTGGAGGTTGGCGATATCATCTGGGAGGTGTAGCGGCTGGGACGAAGATCAACAGGTAAGTCATCGCGGCAGTCTGGGAAGCCATTCTCCACCAAGTCGAGTAAGGGGGGGGGGTCGCTGGAGGTGGCTAAGAGGATGTCATCCCAAGTGACCGACTCAACGATGGCATTGTCATCGGGGGTACCCTGGGCGCAAACCTATGGAGTGTCCGTCATGCCCTCCACACAACACCGGGTGGCAGCTAGGATGGCACATGGGAGTTCGACGTGGCCAGACTCACTAGTGGGTCCCTGGAGGTTGGCGATGTCATCCGGGAGGTGTAGCGGCTGGGACTCACTAACTGGATGGCATAAGGCATATCGCAGGGTCCTCTCCTTG
Source organism: Diadema antillarum (assembly GCF_040938485.1). Lineage (NCBI taxonomy): Eukaryota > Metazoa > Echinodermata > Echinoidea > Diadematoida > Diadematidae > Diadema > Diadema antillarum. The sequence goes on along the minus strand of NW_027271583.1, from coordinate 500,248 downwards.
AGGTTGCGAAAATTGGGGTTGGGGCTGGTGTCAAGAGAGCGATCACCACATATCTTCAACAGAGGCTTGTGATCCACAGCGACTGTCAAGTCAGAGCACCCAAGGACAAAATGACGCGCCTTATCGAGGGCATCCAGAACATCCAAAACCCAGATGTGAACCGGCTGCCGATGAGGGTGACCCGCCAACCAGACTTGCAGCAGAAGGGCTTGGTGCTCCGGCACGGGTAGTGCTTCTGTAGCAGCCAAAAACAGATCCCGTCCTTTGACCAATCCGTGGCCAGGCAGGTGGGTCTTCCTTTGTCAAAGATAGTGACACCTTCCTGGATCTCCCCGATGATCAGGGACTTCGCTTCATCAAAGAGCTCTTGCAGGATGTCTGTCCATTGAAAATGGCTGCCTGGCTTGAGGAGTCTTCTGAAGGGAAGCATCTGGTCTGCAGAGGCAAAGGTGTAGGACACCCTATTCTACAGGCTGAACCAGCTGCGGACATCGGTGACGTTCTCAGGTGCGGGGAATTCGCGGATGGCCTGGAGGAAGCACGGGCAGGGGCGGACAGTCGATGGGGTTATCTCGAATCTGGCAAACTCGATGGTCTGCTGTGCAAAGACGAACTTGGATGAGTTCAAGGTGATGCCGTTGCGGCCACATACATCAAGCCACCTGGAAGAAGGCATACTGAATACTACGCTATCCAACCACACGAGTGTGTCGTCCACACACTTTGTCTTCGCTGGGAAGTCTGCCACGATGTCATCAACCCGGCGGCTATAGCAGTCCCCCGAGGCGATGTACCCCTGTGGGGCCACGAGGTACCAATAGCGACCCCACAGGGTGATAAAGGCGGTGAGATGGCGGTCCCGCACATCAAGGGGAACGCTGTGATATCCATTCCATGCATCAAACAGAGTTTTGTGCATGTTAGATGGAACCACACGGGCCTGGTGGAACGGGGATTGTGTATGGTGGGTCTCGCGGGTAGCATGGCGATTGAGTGCCTGGAAGTCAACCGTACACCTGGGCTTACCGGAGTCGGACGTCCTGATCAAGGCCCTTCTTCACATCATCCTGCCAACGGATGGGGATGGGTATGGGGGTATGGCGAGCCACTGGTTTGGCTCCCGTTTCCACGAGTAGGCGCATAGGGGGACCAGACATCATCGGTAGGGGCTAGTGATCACACACATTGAAAGTGCTGGACCGGTAGTATGCAAGTAGCCAGTCTCCAAGTCTCGCACAGTTCTCCTCGGTTGCCGGGAAGGGGAGGGAAGTGGGAAGTGGGAAGGGGCCTCACGTCACGGGCATGGGAAATCAGGTATGGGGGTACTGTCCGGTTGCGACGTGATAGGGGATGTATCCTCTTCAATGCGGCCACGCACACCCCCTACTCAACAAGGTGTACAGTAGACATAACCGTCAGGCTTGCATCGATTGACGGGCGATAGCTGATAGTGCTCAGACTTAGTATGCTCTCCTGAATAAGCCTGTTAAAGCAGTCCAGCTGGGGACATTCTGATGTTTGTCATCACATTCTTGGAACATCACTTCCTCAGGCGCCAACCTAGTCAAGAACCAAGCAAAATCATTTTTCCTTGCTACAGCATTTTCAGAAGACGATGCTGTCAGAAGATCTTGATCAACTACTAGTTTCTCTAGCTGGTCCTTTCCTTGGAACTGATTGGTACGATATCACTGCATTTGGCTCGGGCTTAATGGAACGCCTGCAATTGTTGACGGCGCCATCAGATTTTGTGTTTCGAGCATTGGTGGAAGAATGTGACAACCCTGTTTCTTGACGTCTAGTTTGTAGTACTATGCCACTAGTGCAGTGTGTAGTTCCACGTCCAGAGAGCGTCTCTTCTTGAAGGTCACTGTTATATCCCAACAAAATGTCTCAAATACACCATTTTGTCAGTTGCTTGGCAAATTGGAGTAAGTCTTTGAGACATTTTCTTCAAGCGAAGTTTCCATCTCTTCTACCTGTGTGTGAGACAAACCATGACCCATTCCGTTCAAGACAGTTATCATTTCTGAAGATCCACCTAGGGTTCTAACAAGGAAAGGAAGTGCCACATGCTTTGGAGTTTTTACTCGTCCCCGACTCATGGCATGTATGAGATCTTGACTGATAGAGAGGACTTGACGATGGATGGTAGCTGGTACAGAAACCCATTGATGTACTTGAAACTTGCATTTTCCGTGAATAATGCAGGCCAGCAGGTTATACACGCAGAATTCGGAATGTGAACATTGTTCTCATCTATATCTTCAGGCATAATGGGTTGGGAGACCGCTGAATTCACCTGAAGTAGAGCCTGTTGTACGATAACTACCACATGTTGCAAGCTTTTTCCCTCACTTTCATCATTTGAGATGATGTCGCTGCTCCATGCTTCTTCTTCCGCAGAAGTAGATGCAGACTGCACACCTGCCTCAGCAATTTAGCCCTTTAGTACCTCTTCAAGGAATACCATCTCAGACTCGGAACGATTCTTCGGATTCCAAAAAGACAACTGATTTCCATAGTGGCTCACTATTCTTCTTTTAAGTTTTTCTGATCGATAGTCAGATTCAGTGCCAGCATCAAAGAGGAGCTCTTTGAACTTCCTAAGAAGATCAGCCATCTGCATTACCTTCATATCCTTGATTATTTCAGTATTGATGTATTCCTTTAAGGCATCAAATGCAGCATCATATGAGCTTGTAATGTGAGCATCGTTCTTCTGAGTCGAGCGTTCCAAGGATTTGCGCTTCATGAAGCGTTTGTGACAACTCTTATGGTATCTGATGTGCGTGACTGTGAGATCTCTGATGGCTAGTAGGAGTTCTTCATCTTCTCTGACTTCTGTGGCTCTTTGGATGTTTTCGGCAACCTCCTGAGATTGGCAAGTTATAATAGTCTCTGCCACCCTACTACCTGAGTGTGACTTGACATAGGTCATTGCTTGGCAAAAGATACATTTCCTGAGATCTCTTGGAGCAATGCTAGCTCTAGTTGTTTGCTTTTCAGGTAGTGGTCCATCATGAATAGATGGAGAAGTACTCTCACTCGCAACTGACCGCTTGACCGGCTGGTGGGATACATTAAGTGAAAAGGCATCCATATCTGAAAAAAAGAGTTCATACACAAACAAGTTTATAATTAAATCTACTAGTGATATAAAACGTGACATAAAGTGCAAATGTGACCCTGCACCTCAAAACAAACAAAAAGTCGCCAGACATGAATTTTTAGTTAAGACCATACTCTGAAAGAGCAGACTTTAAGCTTCAAAATGATGTATAACTCAAATCAAATGGACTCTCCTAACCTATCTAAATATTGGAAAGAAAGCACAAACTCAGGAAAAGTGTGAACTGACAAAAGAGGCTCTGAAGTACAGTGTCTATTCAAGAGCTTAATCTTTACCAAACCTTGCTGGCTGTGCGATGAATGGGACAAAAAAACAGAAAGTAAACCACCAGAGTAACAACAATGAAAGGATTATCGAATTAAACTTAAATTAAGCATGCCTCATTAACACATTCTGTCCATAATTAATGCCAACTTTCAAAGCAGTAGCACTATCTTTTCAAAAGTTGTTAGAGTTGAAAGTGAAGAGTGTGGACAAGGTTTGTCAGAAATGAAAAAGGGATTCTAAAGACACACCTAATCACACTATTCTACCAAAAATGTTCGAGATAAACTGCTAAAAAAACACACTTTCCTGCCCGTTTTATGATACCAAAGTTTAGCATAATGTAAAAGAAGACCCGCTCTTTCAGAAAATATGAAAAAATCAAGTTCGGCTAGGTTGACCCATTTCACTTATTTTCAGTCCTCACGCAAAATCAGTGTGTGCGACTTTATGTTCGTTTTGAGGTGCACGGTCACAAATAAAAAAAAAATACTATAAATAAAATATTCCCTGAGATTTTATGAAAGTGATTTAAAGGAAGAGCTTGTGGAAATAAAGGTTTTCAATGGAAATGGACATCCTGTATATTTTTGTTTGATTTATTTATTTTTTTGGCTAAAACAATTTAAAAAAAAATGTAAATCAAATGGTCTACATTTTCACTACTTTGTGGCACGTTTTATGAAATAGCGCCCGCACGTGGCAACCTTCAGATAATGAATATCTGAAGGTCACCATAATACCATTAAAATTTCTTTTGGAACCAAATTTAGATCATGACTTGTTTTACATCTGCGCCAAATTTTAGAGCAATCGCTTGAAAAAGAAAGAAAATACACGGAGGTGGCACAATGGGCCCTTTGCCAACCTTGTGCCATGGAATCTAGGAGTAGCTTGGACTAAGTAGTGATCCAATGTCCATTGCGCCCTTGACCTAGATCTGGTCTTCCTTTTGGTTTAAATCATACTGACTTTGTTCTTAAATATCAGAATGTTTTTTCTTTATATCAAATTTTATCATCCTAATTCCGGTATTTTCCCACTTTGTTCAGCGTTTATTTTGACCAACATTGACTGGGTTTTTCTTTTGTTTTGTTTAATTTGATCATGGCATTTCCATTATCTTGGTCCTGATATTTTATCTTAGACTCAGTCTAAGTCGCTAAGTCTTATTCCTGATATTAATTTAATATGTGCCTGAGCCTTATGATGTTCTTAATCATATTCTAAATCTTAATATTAGGATAGGGTAAAAGGTTTTGTTCACTAGCAAAGACCAATGATCGTAGTATTGATAACATATTTATTCATCAGCTCATAACGTGATCGTGATCTTGGTCCTGGTTTAACATTTTGGTCTAAATTAAAAAAAAAAAAAGTTTTGAACCTAATTCTTGCATTGGTCCATATTCTTTACCTAATCTTGATGATATACAGATATAATGATTTTAATCTGGCTATTGTTATCTATTTGTCACAATGTCAATGCTCCTAATCTGAACAACTGATTTCCTTTTTGATAGCTTGGACAAACTGAGATTTAACAAAGACTACGCTTAACCTTTAATGAAAAATCATTTGACTTACATGAAAATTAATATATGGGACTAATCTTTCAAGACCTTGGTCTTCTAGTTCTAAATATTGAGATCAAAGATTAACACAAACTTTGTAAACACTTACCTATTGTAATCAATGCTCTCTGTTCGTGGTGTATCAGCTGGTTAGCTTTCTCCCTTATGACAAAAACAACTTACACTTGGATCATGCCATCAAAGAAATATTTCCGCCATTTCCGCCATCTTTGTCTCCTTCAGATGTAGAAGTATTATTTCATATTTGGACAAAAGAGGGCGCTTTTTTAATGATCTGAAAACTTATTTTTTTGATGTCATGGTGCTCCTTTAGCATTGCTTAGGATATCGTATATTTTTTAATTTTCTTTGCAGTGTTTATTATATAACCATGTTATAAAACTGCAATATGTCACTGTATCATATGACCTTGAGCATGACCTTGAGAATGACCTTGAGAATGACCTAGAAATGACACTGAACACTGACCTGACAAAAATATTTAATTGTTCATAGGTCAATCATTTTGGTCCTTTATTGGGACAGTCAATAAGTTTTAATGAAGTTTTGGTTTTAAGACTGTACACTTTACAGACATTATTGCCCTTACTAGAGCTTTGTGTTGGCAGAATCACGTTTTCATGCTCTTTACATGACTTCAGTTGCCATGGTAACAAATTGGTAGTCTGCCTCAATATGGGAAAATTGAAGTCATTAGACACTATTCTTTATCAATATGCTCCGTTATAACGAATTTTGTCCATTTTTATTGAATAATGCCAATATAAAATAACATTTACTAAAATTTTGACAATGCATTGATAGGACTTACAATGAAAAGAGTCACATGACATTCAAACGGCATTAGTACCCATAATGCAACACTCATGTTCATTTAAACCAATCATTTTTCAAGAAATTTATTCAACCTACATTCTTACAAAATACTACTTATATGCTAAGAATATGTTCATAAGAAATAAACTTTGAACTATTTAACCCAATTTCTTGATTTGACACTGAAATTGCACACACTACCAAAGGTTGTGATATATCAACTGCGTTGCCATGGTAACGATCAAGAGTTCAAGGTAAAAAATGTCATTTCCATGAACTACAGACTTGTACCTATCTTTTGGAAACAAGAAATCTTGGGCCCTCCGGGGGTGCAACCAAATCGAAAAATAAGGGCTTTTTCAGACTTGGCTCATGGACTATTATACCTTCTTGGTACCACTGACTCTGAAGATAAGTTCAGCTGTTAAAGAGTAGGCCTACCTTTCCTCTCATTTCTAGCACGGAAATAATTCTCAAATAGGCTCATACTTTTCTGCTCAGAAGGAACATATGTTCTAACATTTGAGAGCAAAATATAACAAGGAAAGAGAAGAAAATTCCTTTTTATGTGAAGAACTAAACTATCTTCAGAAGCGATAAAGTATGTCTGAAGGTACATGTACAGCTGTCTGGTGATCACTTATGAGTGTGTTGGTAGAACTGCAACAAGCAAAAAAAAAAAAAAAGAAGAAAAATAAAAAATAAAAATACAGTGAGCAAAACTTTACGATCAAAAGCCATAACAATAGACCACCTTGAAGATGATAACCAAAACCATCTTTTTTTACAGACTATCTCAATTTTGCTATTATTTCTGCACATAATATTAATGCATTAACCCGTTGAGGGACTGATTTTGCTACAACATGCATTATAGTAAAGATTAATTTCATCTGTAAGTTTCTTCTTGTACTGCCTTCTCTTTTTTTCTCTTCTTTTTTTTTGGGGGGGGGGGTTTCACCTTCAAAACTTAAATCACTCATAATGCTATCATTGACACATTAATCAAATAAAAACTCTTCTAGAGTATTTTGGCCGTGAGCGCTGTATGCCTCTCTGGCCAAAAGAATTTTCACACCATAATCTGTATGAATCACCACACTCATGGTTATGCTGAGATAAGAGTTTCAGAATGTAACAAGAAGAAAGTCCTCCAGCACTTTGTCACTAACACCATAATTGAGCATTTTGACACTTTCACATTTTACCAAAGGCTAATAATCAAACTCTAGAGATAACCTTCTTTATCTACAAACACACAGCATCAGCATGGGTCTTACACAGAAATGAATGGGTCCACTCTATAAAAGCTTTCAACTCTGACACCAAACACTGCAGACATTCAGAAAGCTTGTAGAGGCTGGTAATGACTTCTAAAAATCTTTCAAAAGTTAATCAATTCAGCAGTTTCACATTTAAGTTGAATGGTCTTGTAAATCAGAATAATTAAGGGAAATGATACAATGGTACTTCTTGACATGAAATTCCTAATGGCAACTTCAAAATCCTCTGTTAGTACAGGCCTACCCAATAACTGAAAAAAGATTTCAGGAAAACTGTGAGAGAATTCACAAAATATTTTCATTTCTCAATCCATAACAAGACGGAAGCTTGATCAAGAGATTGGCAAAAACTATTCAGAAACTAATTGTTGCATTTACATATCACATTTCTTCTGAATTCAGAAAGCTTGTAACAAGAGGCTGCAACCTTCAAAACAGCGTGTGAAACCACTGTTTGTGCGGTGCAACCGTCTCCCCGCGGTCATGTAGTGATTTCTCGAATTGTGAGAAACTGTGGAAGAAATCTGACACGAATCTGTCAAACATCAACAATGGAGTAATTTGGGGTCAGTCGCTGTTCTAAAAAGGCCCTCGCCAAGGTCCATGGCAAATGGCTTTGGTAACCAATTAAAACCCACATACATGTTACTGCCATGTTTAGCAAATGACCGCATCAATGGTGACTGGAGAAAGCTCTAAGTCAAATAGAGGAGACCAATGATCAGAAATGGTCATTACATTATAGTGAGTTAACCCGTTCCATACTGAATTCTGAAATTCCCAGACTTAATACACAGGCCACCAGGTTCCTATAAGGAATAGGTGAATTGATACCTCTTCTCTTTTTACAGTAGATGGGTCCTTTCTCTGTGCTGCAATCAAATCATCTCCACCACCAAGGAATTAAATTCACTTGGTTGACACAACATGACAATCAGTGTATGGCTGCAATGCTTCAGACAAAGACCTGCATGGTATTGAACATGTTGGGCTTTTCTTTCTACAATTTTAAAAGACAATGGGTTTTGAGGCCTCAGATATCCAGAAATTAAAAAAAACTATATTGAACACTTTTCCTTTTCTACTTGTTGTAAATTTGTAACAGGGACAAAAATACTTCAGATAGGCCTATGTAAGAGCAATTAAATGTAAGGTAATGGAAGGAAACATCTACAACATACTTCCATTTAAAATGTACCGGTACTTAGAATATCTACTTTAGTAATAAGTTCACAGTTTATGGTGACGCACTGTTGCTCTGATTTTATATCCACCTTTGTTTTGAATTCCATCCAGTTCTTGACTCATTTTCAACTTAACAAAGTTTCTTTTGATATCAGTGTAAAACTTCGGCATAATCGTGATATAGTCCCCACCTCGGGTATAACGTCACCGGTGGGGACTAATAGAATCCCAACAGCTACCTTGCACACAACTGTACATGTACCTCCCTGTGCTGCGCTTGTCTGCTCTCGTCTTGATTGGTCACCTCAACGCGCACGGGAGTTCTGTCTTCACCAAAGACGCTTGGTCTTCACACTCTGTTTTATCTCCGTGTATTTCCGTCTATTATGGTCGTGATATAGTCCCCACTCTATGGAAACTGTGTGCGAATTACACGGTGATGGGGACGATTTCACGACCATAGAGTAGCTCCTCCCTCTGTTATGCTCGTGATATAGTCCCCACACAACGATAAACTGGGCGTGTTTCGAATGGAGATGGGGATTATTCCAACAGTATTATACTCGTGATATAGTCCCCCCTCCACAGGGAACCCGTTGCGTTATATATGGCAGTGGGGACAATTTCCACAAGGTTTATCTTGCTTGGATTTATCGGACAAATGATTGCTTTGTTGTTGTTGTTGTTGTTTTTGTGTGACTTTCTGGAAGTTCATTTTCAATCATTTTTCTTGTCATTTTCCTTTTCTATGTTCTACCGACTTTTGTTTACATAATATTGTGACTTCAATTTTTTTTTCTTCTTTACACGTTTAGAGCATTGTACCGGATTCCTCTTTGAGTGGAAGAATGAGAGAGAGAGAGAGGGAGAGAGAGAGAGAGAGAGAGAGGGAGAGAGAGAGAGAGAGAGAGAGGGAGAAAAAAAAACAACCCCTGACTCAATTACCGCCAGAATACTACACTGAACAATGTGATGAAAACAAGTAGCCTATAATATATTTTTAGCAGAACAAAAGGAAAGAAAATGTTTCAATTACCCTATAACAATTAAGAATTCGGTTGGCCCGTCCGAGGCATGCAAGCGCAAGTTGGGTGCGTGCGTCGTTGTATTTATATTGATTTATGATGATGATAATGATGATGATGATCATGCAATGTCATTGCTATTGCTGTAGTATTATGTCAGTTAAATGCATTTTCCGTATTTTCCCTTTACTCTGATGCAATTTTTATAGTTATTTTTTTTAAAGATGTTATTACATTTTTGAATAAACGGAAAACTACTTTGAATTTTAAGGCTTTGATGTGGGTCGATTCAGCTATTCTATTTCTTTATTCATTTCTTATTCATTTATTATCTCATTTATTTAATCATAATTTTCGCTGCAGTTTGTGCACAAAACAGATTTTATGTTATGCAGTATTGTGTTCTATACGTGTGTTCCGTACCTCTAGTTAAAAAGAAAAAAAAATGTAACAATCAAGGCATAATGTTGAGAGGCCTTTGTCCAAAGCAAACGATTTTCTTATTGATAACGGTCTCTCCCACTTGCATACTTCACGTATTATTTCACATGATTATGTATTTGTCATGTGAAATTTTGTTTGCGTTTTCATGATTTCAGTAGAAAATTAATTACAATGCAACTATGTAATCAAATGCAAATCCCAAATCAAATGCAGGTGTATGAAATCACAATTCATTTGCCTTTAAAGACAACTCTAGAAATAATAAAAAAAAATCGCTGTATTCAAACGCAAGAGCGTTGCAGAGATGTACGATTTTCATACAAAACTATAGAAACTGCGTTTAAAAGCATCCCTGAACATATACGAAAGTCCGTTATTGTTGAAAAGACTTGCATTGTTTTTGTTTTATTTACTAATTACTACTATAAAAACTGCGTTTAAAGCCATCTCTGAACATCTATATATACGGAAGTGCGTTATTGTTGAAAAGACTTGCATTGTTTTTTTTAAATCAAAATAAATGCAAGTCCATCAAATCACACAAAACGCTGTACTAGTATTTCAACGGAAGTGCACAGCCGCCAGAGAAGACTTGCGATTTTGTACGAAACTATAGAAACTGCGTTTAAACGCATCTCTAAACATCAACGGAAGTGCGTTATTGTTGAAAAAACTTGTATTAATTGTTTTTTTATTTCGTACGCAAAATTAAAAATCAAGATCCATTCTGAAAATCAAATGCAAGTCCATCAAATCACACGGAACGTCAAGGCTTGCGTTTGGATTCATATACGAAACTATAAAACTGTAGGAAACTCAGTTAAACTCAATTGCGTTCAAACGCAACTGTCCATATTATGCAAGTCCATCAAACCACACGCAACGCTGTATTTAAAACGCAAAAGCGTTGCAGAATCTCGGACTTGCAGTTTTTGTACAAAACTAATAAAAGTCTATGCGGAAGTGCGTTATACATTGTTGAAAAGAATTGCATTATTTTTTATTTAATTTCGTAATGGCTACAGGAACTTTCGCCGTGACCGAACTTAATCTGCACTAGCACGGGAAAGAAATCGCAACATTTACACATTTCAAACTACCGAAACGCATGCTGCTTCCTGAAATGTCAATAAAGAAAAGGTAGCAAGTTATTGTTACAGTTCGCTATGCCGAAGGTTTAAATCTCAGTCCAAAGTTATTAGTCCGACAATGGAAAGATGTTTGTTTTTACGAACTAGTAATCCGAAAGTTGTCGTTTTCAGATTAACAAACTTGACTTTTGTTTTTTTATTTCAGACGGGCCTGCACCGTACAGCGCGGTTAAATGTTGCGAATCGGAGCGCGAGAACAATTCATTTTCCGAGTATGGCAATAGAAATTTATAAGCAAAACAAATATGGCGACTTAAGGAAGGAAAATCACAAATATTATTTCAACTCAGTCGGCACTGAAAAATTATCTCGACAGAATCATACGAATTCACGCGCATATCTTCGCAGCAACGCAATGAATATAAATCGCAATGGTACTTGCAATTTGGGGAATTTGTGTTTGATTTTTCAAATCAAGTTTAAAACGTAGTGTCTAGAAACGGGCACAGGTTTCCGATCTCGTTCTCTCAAAATCTCTCTAGAGATTTTGGAATTGTACGTTGTCGTCACTAATCCACGCGAGATTTATGCATGAACTAAAACATTATTGTTGCTAATGTCAGTATAGGCATGTTTTGGCGGCAAAAGGAAGGAGAAAGATTTTTCAAATCAAGTTTAAAACGTAAAGTGTCTACTGAAACGGGCACAGGTTTCCGATCCCGTTCTCTCAAAATCTCTCTAGAGATTTTGGAATTGTACGTTGTCGTCACTAATCCACGCGAGATTTATGCATGAACTAAAACATTATTGTTGCTAGTGTCGGTATAGCCATGTTTTGGCGGCAAAAGGAAGGAGAGAGATTTGAGTAGCGATCCGCACTAGGCATCGTGGAAATTGTCCCCACTGACATACATAACGCAGCCGGTTCGCCGTGGAGGGGGGACTATATCACGAGTATATATACTGTTGGAATAATCCCCACCTCCATTCAAAACACGCACAGTTCGTCGTTGTGTGGGGACTATATCACGAGCATAACAGAGGGGGAGTGGCTACTCTATGGTCGTGAAATTGTCCCCACCACGTGTAATTCGCACGCAGTTTCCCATAGAGTGGGGACTATATCACGACCATATAATAGAGGGAGATACACGGAGATACGCAGTACTGTATGAAGAGTGTGTGTGTCACTTTAGTGTGTGTTGTCTCACGGCTATTGACCAATCATGACGTCAGTTGCGTCAAAATCCGCAAGACTGGTACAGCTGTACACATTACGCAATACGTGCTACACTATAGGTAGGTACTAGGTGGGATTGTAATAGTCCCCAACGGAGAGGTGGGGACTATATCACGATTATGCCAAAACTTCTCACATGGATGAAGTGTACTTTGGCATCAACAAGGAATTTCATGTCTACCCCAGTGTAGTTATTGCACTCACAATGGACACACACTAAAAATGTTATTGAATTTCTTGTGACCTGCTGGGTACCAACCACAGCGACATTGTGAACCCAGCCTGCCTATCATGTCACCGAACAAAACGCTGCAAGAATACCGGTGGGCGTTTGAAAAGGGTGACTTGTGTCAATTACACACCAGGATGACTATAGCCCACGCCTGCCTGATCGGCAGAAGGATGAATAGCAATCAATAGCGGTATCATAGACAAGAATTCGCAGACTGCAAACTGGTCGAGTCAAAAGCACTCGCTTTAAAAACAATTTTTATTTTCAAAGTTGAAGACCTTCTTCCCCGAAGGTCACTGAACTTTCCATCAAGTGACTGCTTTGAACAAAGGCAAAAAGCTTCATGTCAGTGTACAGGTTAGATACCACCTGACATATCTCTTCTTGTCTTGTGTTTTTCCCCTTCTTTTCCATGTGAGGTTCATTGTAACATTTGTACATATATTTGAACGATCTGTGCGGTGTAGAATACTAGTCAGCAATTATAATTTTGTATTCATTTTCTTCATGAAAAACCAAAAGCCTGCAGTTGTGTGTTCAAAACTTGCCTGCCCAATCAGATTTGTGTTCAAAACTTGCCTGACCAATCAAAATCTGGTATGTGCAAACTGCTGCAGGATCAGACTTCAGGCAGGGAGATTTTAATAAATACCAACATTTGGTATAATCTATAATCCATATGGTTTTTGAAGCTCCTAGCTGTTTGTTCTTCTGGTGTAATAAACTTGGTATGGCTCCTACACTTGCATGGGCTGAGACACGACACATTGGATTGCATTTAATACCTATCACTGTCAAAGATTACTTTCGAAAACATCCTCGTGAAATATGGAAAGGCAGCGGTTCAAGCCACATTCTTGTCTTGCACAAATCCTGTCTACATAGGGCGACAAGTTTGTTTACATTTTTGCGGTACAAAGTAGCTTTCAAATCGCTTTTATAGCCACAAGGCAGTAGCTGCCGGTGACAGTGGGAAAGCAATGAATAGGATCCGAAATTGGTTTCTTTTCAACGTGACACACTTTGTTATCCCGTCTTTCTTACCCCCATCTGCACTGCTTTTATCCGCTCCACAACATTGTATTGTCAAGGTCAATGCTATAAAACTGTCAATGGCTGTAAGTTATCTGACATCAGGTAGATATTACCCCCTTGTATCTTCTCCCAATTCCTCAACTTGCAACCCCCCCCCCCCATCCATAATGTACCATATGAAAGCATACAATTTGTAATGGGCAGAATCCATGGCGAAATGTCTCTGTTTATTGCTATACTGTATAGACCACTTTACTAGGGAGGAAAACCTGTCAAGGCAGGAAAAGGTAACTGGATTTTTCCATCTCTCTGCGCTCATATGAGTCAATAGTATGAGGAAAAATCTATGCTATAACTTCACTCAAATGCTCATGGATGTAGAGAATGTCTTTGAACAGAAATAACAAAATGAGTGTGAAGTTACAGCTGCATATAAGGCCAAGTAAAGAAAGAAACCAGTTTCTCGTCCTCGCGCGCATCGATTTTGGCCGCCGCATCGATTTTTTTACTATTTACTATTTTCAAAATGGCGCTGAAAATACCAAGAAATTCATAATTCTCGTCCCAGCCCGCTCCCCGCCCGCATCGATTTTCAGTTGCCGCATCGACTTTTTTGATATTTACTATTTTTTCGGCCGTGTCTGTAACTTGCTAGCTGTCCAAATCGGGTCCCCAGGCCATCGCACGCATGAACACATTCGAATGTGTAGAGGCCCGTACACTCTGCTCTGTAACGTTGCACCTGACGGCGATGTATTTTGAAGAGAAAATGAGTGCGCTTTTCCAGCAAATGTGGAATTATAAAATGGGTGTAACTACAAAATAAATAACTTTTCCACGGATTCTGGTTTGTATCGTATTTCTGCGGGATACTTTTCTTTACGGCGTAAATTCACGGACACGGCCGTGAATCGTAACATCTGTAGTGTGGTATACAGGGCAGGGGAAGCTCGGTTTATAAAACGAACACTGCTATAACGAGATATCGGTTATTACGAGGAAATTTTCCCGGTCCCAAATTTCCTTCCACACAAGTCCATGTAAAATGCTACTCTTACAGCGAGATTGGCTATAACGAAATAACTGCTATAACGAGATAAATTTTGTGATTTCCAAACAAAGAAAAATATAGATAATCAAACCTAATATAGCGAGGTAAAGCAAAATGTCTTCGGGTAAAGCTTAATTCGCCTGTGCTATCACGGTCCGAGATTGTAAAGCTCGATGCGCCAAAAACTGTCTTGTACACACACATTTTCTTCATGACAGTTCACTCTACAGCTAGCACCGCATGTTGTACGTGTATGTGTGTGTGTGTGTGCGCGCACTGATACATGCAGAAAATGTGGTGGGACGGCCGTATACATGACATCATCATGACGTTTAGCAAGTGTGAGGCAATCTGATGCTGTGATTGGCTTTCTACGTAGGGAATTCCCCATCTACACACACACATGCAGTCATAATGTACATACAGAATGTGTCACACACACACACAAGACATCGTGCAGACCATATTCAAGCTTTCCACACACAACACCCGTACCATAAACCACATACCAATCCACAGACGATGTTCACACAATCGCAAGCTATGTAGATTTACAAATTCAAACATCTATTCTACAATTAATAAGAAAAACATTCTTGATATCAGATTTCATTGGCGAAAAAAAATCTTCTTAACCATAAAGGTGAGTAATTACCTCACACACATTAGCAAGTTATCAGTATTGATTGAAAGATGATGGGTAGTCCCACGTGTGCAAATTAATGTCTTTATGTTATGCCTTCTTTTATGCCTACTGATATAACGAGATATCGGCTATAACGAGGAACACGACTCGTACCCGACCATCTCGTTATATCGAGTTTCCACTTGTACAATCATCATCCAAATGATGAGTGATTATCAAATGTCTTTTTAGAACATGAAGAAACATCTTTGTTTAATGCTATAATGCCATAAATCGTATCATTTTGACATCCATCTGCAATTGTACAAGCCAGTTTCCAGTTGAATGTGCTACAATTGTACCGTGAGGAAATGCATATACAGTGTACATACACTGTACCAGCTGTGTGGACACAGTGTCACAAACACAATAATAAATAAAGCAGTGTTTTGAATATCATGGAATTTATTTCAGTCGTACATTTGTTGAAAGACATGTTTTATACCTGTTTCAATTAATAGCACAATACATCAGAATTGCAAGTACACTGGTATCAGAAATGCCATTACAACACTAAATACCAGTATTAAGATGGTCATTTTCCCTTGACATCTGTAATGGAAAGAAAAAGCAAATGTATTTCTGCATGCATGAAGTTTCATTTCAAGTATGGTACATATATCTATTTGTTTGAATATGTTTGAGAGTGCAGGCAAGACATACACTTGGGACCTGGTTTTTCATAACACAGCTACCACTTAACAGAGTGATATTTCATTTCATAAATTGGATATAGAAAATAGTAAAGCCCTCTCTCGTTACTTTTCTCAGAATTACCGGACGAGAAACACATATTACTTTCATTTTGACAATCCTCGAAAAAATAGTAAGATATCAAATAGTAAGGACCTCCCTCGTCGCCTTGCTCAAAAAACCCGGACGAGAAACTACTTTCTTTTTTTACTTGGCCTAAGTATAAAAAAGCTCAGTGAAACTGGATAACATAAGCAGCAATGTGAGGATTTACCTAGAAAATGCCAATTAAGTCACTGGACAGGACAATTAAGATATCATGATTTTCAAAATGGCTGTTTGGCTCATGATGACTACACATAGGCCTACAGCAGTATCTGCTGCATCCTAGAATGCCATCTTTATTAGCTCTGTGCACAAAATGAGCAAAATATGAATATTTCTGAAGGCATTTGACTATATTGTTTCAGAGGATGTGTTTGTACAAAGCATGATGGATTTACAGCAAAGAT
Source organism: Diadema antillarum (assembly GCF_040938485.1). NCBI lineage: Eukaryota > Metazoa > Echinodermata > Echinoidea > Diadematoida > Diadematidae > Diadema > Diadema antillarum. The sequence continues at coordinate 483,964 of NW_027271583.1, read as the reverse complement.
TACAACATACAAATAAATTCTTGGATATCTTCAACCATAAAAGAGAAGTTCATTCAATGTCGTCAAACTTAGTTTAAATTTTGTCTGTGTGCAGTATGCATGGACTTCATTCACGCATCACTTCGCGTTTGCGACCACTGTCGCCCAACATCTGGTGAATTTCATGCACTCGAGTGCATCCTGCAATAACACCAAAGCAAAATGTACAGTGTGACTTGATTGCGGTAGGAAGAATGGGATGATACGCCCAGACAAAATCAACAGCTTACCAGGGTGGAGATTCTTTATTTTGAGGGGCCTTGAACTCTTTATTGCCTTTTGTGACCCAATATAAAAAATGCAGAATGAATGTCATAGATTCTTTGATTTTGAAGCAGAGTATATCAGCTACACTCAGCAAACCATGCCAATAGAATTCCCTCTTCAATCCCCTCCTTTGAGGTACAGTAGAATGGCGGGGGAGGAAGGGGGGAGTTATTGAAGGAGGGGTGTATTAGGAATCTTTGAAGGAGATAGGTTCCCTTTTGATAACCAAGGCAGCACACGCGGGGCATTGGATGACAAGTAGGACGTGTTAATCAGCAGGTACATCTCGCTGGTATGTCAAGTGCTTGTAGAGCAAAGTTTTTCTTGCAACCATTACACCCATCAGACACGTGTATGTCGTGCCGCCAACGCTACTACTGCTCTCCTTGTTGCAATAGATGCACGCACAGGCTAGACAAACAAACATTATCACATGTTTCAACTTCAGGCTTCTGTCCCCCCTCCCCCCCCCCCCCCCCCCTTATTCCTTTTTCCTTCCATAGCCATACTCCCTACCCCCTCTCCCCCTTCCTTATCATATGGAAAATCTTCACTTGTCTCTAAGGAGCAAGTTCAACTGAGAAAAAAACAAGTGAAGTTATATATTGTAGAGTCAGATAACTGAACAAACCTGCTAGTGTAAACAGTCTATTTTCAAGAATCACATGTAATGTTGCCTCATCCCAAATAGCCATGGACAAAAGGAAACTTAGAAAGGAATGTATGACATCACAGCTTAGTTCATGAATGTGTCCAACATTCAAGTTTACTTTTATCAAACTCATTTTTTTTAAATCAAAGTCAACAAGACGAGGAGAGGGAAAAAAACAGCAAACAGCAAAAGGCAATAATTGCAAGAGGCATTGAAAAGGTGTTCCACAGCAAGAATTTATATGCATACATACAGTGTATGTTGAACTACATTCCGTACATGCAAACCAAGTTGTTTTTGCAAGATTAACAGCACACTTGAAATAAAATGTTCCTACCAAACAAACATGAAGAGCCTATTAGTATTATCTGAAATCATGTATCAAATCTCATTATTCTAAGTTGCACGCTTGGGAATTGATAAGCCATAAAAGTTTGAGACAGAGCTGTTTATATATATGGCACAAGCATATTGCAGTTAGTGTTGTAGCTGTTACCAAGGAAACTCGATCTCTTTATAGTTTGAATGTCTCACAGCTCTACCCATGATTTTAGAAGCAAATCTGGTGAAAATGTGACCTAAAAAAAAACACAATATGAATCTACAGCCTGAAAGCAATGTGGGAGATCCTCCTAAACTTAATTTTACCTTTAAAATATGCTTTGTCACTTTGTTTTGTCTCAAGTGAGAAAAGATGTACAGTGCAGATACATGGTGTGAGGTATTCCTTAACTGGGCAGAGACAGGGGACGTAAAGTCTGTCCAGCAAACTGGTATAATTGCAGCTCAGTTACCCTGACCATGGGCTACTGTTCATATAATGGCAAAAGTATCCATATTTTGCAAGCATGGAGCCCTAAAGTTGTTGAAAACAAGAATTCTTGTCAAGGGCTCGCACCTTCCCACGAGAGACGAAAATGTTTGGAAATACCACACCATTGCCAACAGCAAAAGCAGTAGTCCCACTTTTTGGAGGGATTTCTTGCAAGTTCCTCAGCACAATATTTCATCAGCTGGCAATTTTAACAGTTCGGCCACTTGAGGATTCATACATATTTTGGGAAAAAAGATATGGACCTTAAAGCCACCAGTACGTAAACAAGTGCTCACTTGTCCTTTAATATCAGCAAGAAGAATGGATATTTGATGACATATTTGAATGTAAAGTATATAAAGAACTTAGTGCAATTATATACCATCTCAAAAATTATTTTGTAATTATGAAATGAAATGAGAGTCTCAATATTGGACCCATCATTAATAGCATCACATGGCATTATTCTCTTTTAACCGAAGTGCATACTTTCAAGCGAATATTGAATAGTTGTTACAATTTTTCTAGCCTCTATTCAACCAAACTATGTACGGGATAATGACATTCATTTTCAGAACACTCAGATCAAAAACATCATTTGATACTTTGATCCCATTTCTGCACTTCGACATCAAGTATGCCATGTAACCAACATAGAAAGAGCATAACATTTTTCACCTTTCTTCATTCTTGTGCATTCCAAATACATGAATTCATTGCAGGTGTCACTGGTATGCAAGGAATGCACCATTACGTGCAAGTGCACTATCATGTCAATAGCCAACAACTGAAGTATTGAACCTCTAGGTTGGCTTCAAAGGCAAGCCACTTGTCATATTTCACATGTTTGCTTTGTGATAGGGACAGTCTTTTTGTGCGTTGACACAAACATACAATCTTCTTCCTATTCAACACCCACAAGTGAGGGGGTGGCTATAAGGATGGGGCGGGGTGCGACAGAACAAGGCTCCAATGAACATAGTGGGGGAAATCAGTACAGGGCACTGATCTCCCTCAAGATTCTTTCAACATCGAAGCCACAAATAATGTCAAACGTGCTCTCGAGCAGCAAAGCACACAATTGTGAAACTGAAAGCTAGTGCATGGATGAATGCTAGCTATTTGAATGTCACCATGGTTGGTATAATTTCTCTTGTGTGCCACTTTCAAGCACACTGCATCATGCACACAGTCTAGTTTTCTTTTGATACTGTAAAAGTGGAAATTTTCGCAGTGTTCAAATTTTCGCGCATTTCGCGCAACCAGAAACTAGCGCGAAAATAAAAGCACGCGAATATTTTTGCTTGCCATATTTGCCTGTGCGTGATGTCTTGATTCCGCGGAATTAAAAACATGCGAAACTCTTCCGACCCGGCCAAGCGCGAAAAATTAGTCACGCGAAAATATCCACTTTTACAGTAGTGTAATATCCTGATGGTTCTTTTTGTTTCTTTTTTGAAGAGACCAGAATCAACATGATGCCAACCGTTTTTCCCATATCAACAGGAACTTGGTATAGGTCCTACCACACTGACTTCAATTTTATCTATCAATGTAATTTTAATCATGGCAATCGTGACAATATAATATGATTATAATTATGATGATGATGAGTATAAGTCTTATGATTATTTCTAGTAAGTCATCTGTATCCACGATAGATCCACTGTTATCAAATGTATCTCTTCTTTTTTTTTAATCAAAAATAATCTTGATCATGAATTTACATATGACCAAACATATGTGAAGTAATTGACAAAGTGCAATAGCCTTGAGGAATGAAGGCCCACATAGTTTGAATATAAAATAGACACTCAGTATTTTTGTGAAATTTTTCTCAGTTCCATAATCTATACGTTCTAACTTTGTGTGAGTGGTATTCTAACGTCAAGTCTTCATTTACCAATCTACGTGCCCAGGTACTTGTTTAATTTGCCAGTCTAATTCACCAGCATTCAGTAATCCATCCATACTTTACCTTAACCCGTTGAGGACGGACTGATTTTGCTACAACACACATTTCCCATAAACACCTGCCCGAGTATACTCAGGACTCGTCTTCAACGGGTTAATGCTTGTGCTTACTTACATCAATGAAGGGCAATACGTGTATGTCAATCAGTTGCAATGACAAAATAGCCCACTTGATGCAAGAATTTAATAATCTGCCAAACTTGCTCATGATGTTTCAATAGTAAAGACCTACAAGTACTACCGTTTGATTCACCACTAATTCATCTTTATTGAAATGTTTGACAATACAAAGAATCTGGATATCAATGGGCCAAAATAGCTCCATCCATGCTACAGACTGCAACTTGGAAACCCAACCCCCACAGGGATTTCCAATCCCTAAGGGAATTCCCACTTGAAACTGATCGATCAAATATAAGCCTGACTAATTGTTGTCATTAAAAGAAAGAATACAAAAAGAAAGTCCCTACCCTTCCAAAGTCGCTCTCAATCTCACGAATATTTGCTCCCAATCACTCATGCGACAGCAAACTACTTCAGTCGACTTCTATTGAGTCTCGGCTTAGCAAGTCCTTGATTGGTTTGCTTTGAACTAACATGAAAATATTTTGAAAGTCACCATAGCAAGATGAAGCCAATACGTTTTATCCAGACGATAATGTTGGGCCTCCACCTACAAGTGTAGTCTGTGCTTCATACACACATCTTTGAACAGACACTTCCAGGTCAGTAGAACTCCAGCCTCTGGTCTGGTCTTCCACAAAATCATTTTCACGTCCACCCTGTTGAGCTTGAGGTGATGGCTGAGATTACCAGTGTAGTGTACCACTAACATTCCCCATCAAAGGGATGATATAGTTTTGGTTGAGCCCTGGCTTCAGGTTTCTAACATTTTTGGTGAAAGAATGATAAAATCTTATGACATATGAAAGAGCATGGAATATTCCAAGAGAAATTTAATGTATATTTGATGAAAATTGGTTTTGAAATTCCCGAGATATCCAAAACAAAGCATTCCAAATAAAAGGTGGGATCCACCTTCTATTTCAATCGCTTTGTTTTACTTTGTTTTTGGATGTCTCAGCCATTAAAAAACCAATTTTCATCAAATATACTTTCAATTCCTCTCACAATGGTATGCTGTGTAGGCCTACTATTTCATAAGTGATTTCTTGGTATCTTGCAAAAAGTTAAAAGCCCAATCCTCACATCCACCAATACTATACCAGCCAATACGTTTCATCCAGGCAGATCATATGTTGGGCCTTCTCTGCTAAGTCTATGCTTCAAACACACATCTTTACATGGACACCACAGCTCCAGGTCAGTAGTAGTCCGGCCTTTGGTCTAGATGGTCTTCCACCAAATCAAATCGGACATTTTCACACCCACCATGTTGAGCTGAGGTGATAGCTGAGGTTACCAGTGTAGTGTATCACTAACGTTCCCCCCATGGAGGGTTTGTATCAGCACCAACAATACCACTTGCAATTTCAGGACACAACATTTCAATGGTATTTAATATAGCAATATTCCTGAGATGACCTAATCTCCTGATGACCACTTCACACCTAAGAATTAACTCTAATCTACACAGCAAAAATCTATGTCCTGCTGGCTGACAGGGGAATGCCCCTGGAAGGCCCACATGAAGCCAGGCAGTGCCATGCCAGCTATGCTAGCTGCAAGGGAAGCCAGAGAAACCTGTAACGCATCGAGGGAAGGAGTTTGGGGGTAGAGGGAGACAGGTTGTGTGGGGGCATGCAGTGGGGTCATCAGTTTCTAGATCAGCTCATTTCATTTCAGATTTAGAGTAATTCCCTTTAAAATTCACATTAGTCATTACTCTTTCCCCCACAGAAAAGGGCAACTAAAACAATCTGCCACATACATTCACAGAATATACAAGTACAATAAACATACACACACATGCATACACAAGCACACACAAAACAAATACTCAAATGTTGTATTGTAAAGGTAGCACCAAGATTCAGTCATTTCCTTTTTTTTTTTTAATTGGCTACCTCTCTCATTCCCTTTCTCAAAGTTACAAAGCTTTTGTATGATCTAGCTTATGTGTTTAGAATGAGCAGGTTGTAATGACACACGGCCTTAAAGTCAAGGGTCTGGAAGAACAGACCATCCAATCAGGGAGTTTATACTGTGATCTAGGCACAGTTGTATCATGTTCATCTCTGACATGCAAATCAAATGACTGTAAGAGGGATTAAGACCAGCTAAGTCTGTGTATGTTTACCCCCTTTCTGGTACTGTGCAAATGGGTGACAGTTCATCAAGGTGACTTCTAAGACAAATTAAATAGGCTACATTTCAAACATTAACCTCATTCTCTGCCTTTTTCTACTTCCTGAATTTAGATCAGGGAAGAGAAATATTTGTGCACCCCTTGAATTGTCCATCCAACTCTTGTTTGCTGGTTTCACATTGTTTATCCTCAAATACATTGGCACCAGACAGCCAAGCTCTGGGGACGGACCAGTGAACATGAAAACTGTACCTCCCTACGAGATGTTACTTCTTGCATAAAAAGCAAAGGGGATCACCTTCGGGAGTCGCCAGATAGTATAGGAAGCTTCCACTCCACCCACCAACCAACCCACCACCAACTCCCTCATGTCTATCGCAATCTTCAGAACACAAGGTTTCTTTAACCACTTGCAGACTAGTTGCATTTTGCTGGAACCAGGGAGGTGAATCTTTCTTCCACCTCCCTGCTGGAACCAAATTTCCTGCTTATAAACCTCTGTTTAACTAACCCCCTGTTCAGACACAAGCCAGTTTATACCAAAACTTGATAAAGAAACGACGTATAAAGAATCCTTGTATAACCGACAGACCGTTCAGACGCTAATTTCGACCATTACGGAAAAACGTCATATAGATGTGCAGTTTCTCACTGCACATGTTGTTATGGTCATGAGTGACAGGTACAAGGTCACCTTTCGTGCTCGCTCCCATTAAGCCATCACAATGGACACGATGGAATGCTAATTCGTTGTCGAGTTCTACAGTATAGTTCAAAACGATGCTCTGACCGTGGTTTCTCTATACGTCATTGCGTTACTGGGTATACGTCGTTTCGTTAGTCAGCGTTCAGACGAATAAATTCATTGTATAGCTATATCGTTTTGGTATACATGTAGCTATACCGTTCTAGTATAATTTTTTTTTGCATCTGAACACCCTGTATATGCAATGAATGGAATGGCTTACGGACCTATGTACAGTCAAGTTCTGGTATTGGGCAGCACTTTGAGTATAAATGAATTCAATTTGATAGCAAATTGTTTCACCATATAAGTATGATCTTGACATATTTTGGATCTCATGGACTCAATTCACAAATGAAAATACTAAGTAATCTTTTTTTTATGTACATTGTATCTGCTGCAGATGTCTTTATCACAATAACCTGGCTAAGCACAAGTGTAGGCCTATAGAGAAATGGGAATTCGGAATACAATCATGAGATATTTGTCAAGGATATGATCATTCAAGTTTTCTTGTTAAACTGAAGATGTCATTGAAGTACACATCCTGGATATACAATTGTAACCCATTGAGGACGAGTCCCGAATATACTCGGGCAGGTGTCTATGGGAAATGCGTGTTCTAGCAAAATCAGTCCGTCCTGAACGGGTTAAGAGCTTTAGGATGTTGTGTGTCTATCTATACATTGTCTGTAATTCGACCATTGGTATACCAAAACACCGCCCCTCCAACACACACACACACAATACCAACAAAAATCTATTGAAAGCAATGTTTTGATGAAATTTCTGGATGAGCCACCATGCTTCACCCTTAATGTCTTTCTTGACCTACGGAATTGTTCCTTAATGGGAATAACATTGAATACATCATTGTTCATATTTTTTTAAATCTTTTTTTTTTGTTATTGTTGTTGCAGACAGGAATAAAATGTGCATCATCAAAATGCCATTTAGTTTTGTGAGATAACACAAAAAGGGCATAAACAGTGCAATTAATCTTTAGAAATCTCTAAGACATTTTAATGGCAGCTCTAACAATACATATCATTCCTGATTCTACGATTGTAAATCAACCCTCAAATGATAATCTGTTCGCAGCCACCTGTCATGACTGACAGTGGACATCAGCCTGTCAAAAGCACTAAGAGTGCGATATAACATATTTACAATTCATGGAAACTCTGATGAGAACGCAAACCCAAACCTCAGACAGTCGATGACAACCGCAAGTGGGATCTGTTTTTGAGCATTCTGCCGATCGGAGCTTTTGTTCAAACCATCCCCAAATAAACATGCCATCAGGATCCTGTGTCATTTGTGGTTCAGAGCCATTATCTTTTATTGTCACTGGGAATTACAGCTCATAAAGCATGACATTTTGTATACCGCCCTGTGCATCATTTATACTCTTTTGTAGTAAGAATCTGTATGACACAATGACCTTTGTCATGGTAGAATTAATGCACCAATGATGAAATGCATTCTTTAGCATGTCAGTCGACAATGGGCATTTTTGACATCATGAAAATCCTAGCTAAAGATCTTCTTTTTTTAGAGCACGCACTTAAGTGCGCTTATGCAAACCTAAATACGCTCAGCATGAACTCCCAAGTTCATAGACCCTACCTGCTAAAATATCAAAAATCCTTCATAAATTCCCCCAAAATTCTCAGATCACTACCAAAATCTAATCATCTGTTACTTTTATCATTCTCAAACTTTCCTCTAAGTTTCATCCAAATCCGTTAACTGCTTTTTGAGTTATTTTTCACATGGACAAACTAACTAACTAACAAACAAACAGTAAAGAAAACATAACCTCCCCCTTTGGCGGAGGTAATAGCAACGCAAAAGAATGGCATGGCCACCAGTTTACAGCATATTTCTTTTTGTTCTTACAGGACTTGGTGTCTGGGAGATGCCATCTGAACCAAGGCGATGCTGTCTGCCTGCCTGAACCCATTCAGCATGAAACAAAAGCTGTCTTCTAACTATGCCCCGTGCCACAACTTACATGACGTCTGCTCATGGGCACCAGCCCAGAAGTCTCGTCGGAAATTCTGATCATAAAGGGAGCCCTTACCCACTCACATTTGTAAGTCAGCAGAGTGGAACGTCTGTCTCAATACCCTTGTTTTCTGCAACTGGACTGTGCTATGATGTCAGCATACCACAACAAGATTGTTTCTTTTTATCATCAGCTCCTACTTTTTCTTTTCTCTGTCATTTTGACCTTCTCAGCAAATATCATGTGTGCTGCCTACACATTTCCATAGCTTCATGGGTAGAATGGCTGCATCTAGTGTTGTTACACATGACAAAGGCAGCAGATGGGTCTCTGGTTATACGTTAACATTATCTTTTGTAGGATTTCCCAAAATCATTATAATTAAATTGAAATATGGGAAGCAAAAAAAAAGGGGGGAAATAGCAAATGTGTATGTGTTAACTAGACTATTCCTTTGGGAATTATGACTGTGATTCATTTCTGAGATAATGTAATTATGTAGGCCTACTTATTTGATTTCCCAGGCCAATATTTTTAAACACAGAAATGTTTTTAGCATCCGTTTTTCTTCTCCCATATTCCAGTTTTTCCTTTTTCTAAGACTGGCAATTCCCTAAAAGTTGGTGTTTTGATAAATTGTTTCTATCGATGGTGAAACTTAATGCCACATAATTCTATAATATCTATGTCTGTTGATTCCCCCAACAGTAAATGATGATAATTCCTGTCAAATGGTTTACATCCACATTTTATGTACAAAACAAAAGTTATCATCTTTTAGTTTATTGGAAGGAACCATTTGTGACCCGCTACAACAAAAGGATCCGAAAGTCGGGGAGGACAATTTTCTGAAAATGGCATGACGTTATTCCCTTACTCTTCTACTTTAATTTCATATATAGCATGAATCATAAAAGGACTCGGTTGCGGAGATATCGATGGTTTTATTGGCACATGTCAAGTGTTTGATGAAATCAGAGTTTTGAGAGAAACGCCTTCAAAGTTTTCCTTCCGACGCTATCATGATCAAGGGGAGGCGAGACAGTTTTCACCGCTTGACAATAGAAGGCATGCTCCTATATAGCGACCTCCGCGATGTTCATTCAAGCTTAGCGCCAGCGTTCTATGCACGCCTAATCAGCAACCAGGATGCCACGCACTGACCAATAAGATCACTCCCTCGTTGCTAGGGGCGGAGTCTAGCTGTGGCGCTAAATCCAAACCTTCTGACACATTTCTGTTACGATGAAAGTCAGAAAATCATGGCCTAGAAAAACGCTGATTTCTTGCCTTTCCTTTCATCATTCAGTTTCAAAATTTCGGCAGATGATAGACAAAACATTAGACTACAAAATTATGCCAAAAACAGAAATCCGATTGGTTTGACCAATTTTGATGATGTGACTTCAAACTCGATTTTCTCGGCTCAGCCGTCAGCGACTTTAGGATCCTTTTGTGGTAGCGGGTCACATTTCATCTTTTTCCTAGTATTAATATCTCTTAAAGCAACATCCCACAATGCTGCACAAATGAGGGTTGCTACTTCAGTTAAGGGCAATTCCACGGTAACTGACATTACACGTAAGGATTTTCATGAAATTGTTTACCTTGAAGTTTTGTGAATGAAAGCACCTTGGGCTTTCAATTAGCATTGATGAATAAGTTCATGAGAATGAAGAAATAGGTGGAAAGTTTTTCTCTCAAACTGCATTTCTTATCACATAGCAAGTGAAAATGTGTCGGTAACTGACGTTACGGAAAAAGGACATGGGAAATTATGGTGTAGATGTAAATGGAAATATCTCATGTCCCTGACTTCTAGCCTTTACGTGTTTAATATGGCAATACACCTAGGTTCTTAGGAACAGGTGTGCAAAATAATGTGCACTTTAGTTGTCTCCTGTTACCACCATGCCAATTTCAGTGAAGGCATGACGGTAACTGACATTACGTAACTGACGTTACGCTTACATTTGCCATAGGGTTTACACATGCAAAATCGTGATTGGGAATAGCTATGTGATATTTCATAATTCTGACCATTCAGAATGATTTGGTTGATATGGAGTCATACCTTGGTTCATCAGTCATAAATACACAATGAAATGAAACAGTAGTCCATTTTCTTTGTGTTCTATGAAAACTTAAAGGTAAACATGTCAGTAACTGACGTTACACATACTTTGTCGTGGGGTTTACAGAGAACTAATTTATTTAACAGGTTATTATACTGCTGCAATGTACCAGTGACAATCCCAGGCAACTACAGCAACAAATTAAATCAAAATCTAAAGACACAAATAATATTGGGTGGGCCCTTAGGGGGCACCCCCCCCCCCATGCCATAGCACAGTTGGGCAAAAATAATGTAAATGCACAAGAGGATATTTCTTGACATTTGTCTGAAGATTGAATTTTTATTCAACATTTATGATTACACAGAGCCATTAATAGATTAAGCAGTTCCAAGTATGAATATATTGACATGACTAAGGGCTTTTTTGTTTGTTTGTTTGTTTGTTTGTTTTTTAATGAACAGGAAAGTTTTTATCTACATAGAGTGCTCCACCCATATTACCCTGTAGTACTACACAAAACATGGATACTTTTGTGCTTGAAAAAAATATCAAAATATCTTCCAGGTCATGGGGAAAAAACATCAACTCATAAATATGCATAAATATGTATGAAATCTATTGTGATATATTTCTCCTTCTTTTCTGTATTTTACTCCTGATGAACTCCATCATCAATTGATTTAAATGAAAAGTGTCGCACTTTTAATATTTCTCTGTGAAGAAGAAAAATAAATGCTTTTTTGGTCGAAAGAGCATTATTGTTTTATTCCTAGCTTGAAGTAATTTAACTGTTTTCTTTTCCTTTTCACTGATATATCACGGCTTGCAAATACATTCGAGATACCAAGAAATCGGACTTTGCAACGAAAGAATACTAAAATCAATATAAAAAACTCTTCCTGTTCATAATTATCATGTGTTGTATTACAGAATGTCCCTGCATGAATAGAATAAAGTAATCAACAAATAAACACTGTATGAACAATTTTTTTTTAAAGATTAGATAGAATCCTCTCTCACTTTGAGCAACATCAGTGTTAAGTTTCAAACAATAATGAGTACATGCCTTACGTACCATAATACAAGATGAGCCATGTTAACTACACCACACATTTAAGTGCAAGAGAAGAAATATCTGTTTGTGCATTTGCCTTGAGGTAGAAACTTGACTAAGCTTCCTGAAAAAAAAGAAAAATGCCAGCAAAAGCAGACATTGGTGAAGATTGTTAATTGTTGGTATACAGCTGTGCAGAAGTTTTTTTTTTTTTAAATAGAAAATGTGGTTAACATGCAATCATGTCACTGATAAGGCCTACAAACTTTTGTAGCTTTATCATCCCGTAGGACTGGGAATGTACTAATTTGAGTGCATATACTGCATGTGGCAAACTAAACTTCCAGATGATTTAACCTTAAACTTGTGCTGAATCAAAAATCGAAAGCTCAACCCCCCCCCCCCCCCCAAAAAAAAGAGATTATCATGGTAAATGAATGAATAAATGAATTTAGAAATAAAAAATAAAAAAAAGATATCCATGGATATACCATGGTAATGACATCATTTCCTATGAAAGGGATTGCTGCTCTTTGTTGTAAGTTGACTTCCCAGATGTATTGAAATGGCCAAAAGTCAAAAAATTTGCCTCAGTTATAATTACTGTCATGGTAACTGACGTTACATACTCGTGTATGACGTTTAGGTAACTGACGTTACACATTTTGTAGTGTTCATTTTGACTCTCCAGTATGCCAAGTATCCTTATTTCTGGTATTAAAATAAAGGCGTATGGGCATACATTAGAAATCCCAAGTTACATCATACAGCTCACTTCCTTTGATGAATAAACTTAAAAATTCCTTGTTTTTGGTAATTGACGTTACATCCATCATTATCAAATTAATTAACAGTTTTTATCAAATTCTTTAAAGCTACCAGCTTTTTTTTTTTCTATCATGTGGTAAAAGACATCTCTGGTAACTGCATACATATGAAAGATTGTTGTTTAGAGTACTAATAAAGTGATTATACAGAGAGTAAGTTATGCGACAATACACTCTTTTCACCATTGAGATATAGGCATATTTTGGCAGCCATTTTGAAAATCAAAATGGCCGCTTTTATTGAAAAACATAATGATTCTTAAAACTTCAACTCAAGTACTGTCTGAAAATGTATGGTGTTTGAAACAAATATCATTTTGAATTTTTGGCACCTGTGTCCTAGTTACTGTGGAATTGCCCTTAACAGTTATTTTGCCTCATAATTCTTTTTTATTTTTTCCTCCAAGGAGACAGTATACACCAAAATATGAGCTCCCACGTGAATTATGATACGCTTCACGAAGAAGTCACGGATGACAGCCGGCATTTAAGTCTTGAAATACGGCCTTGTCCTCAATTAACAGAAGCATTCAGATGTTCCGCGTTATGATGGCTAAGGTTAGTCACTTGTCCTTCTGGCGTGAATCTCCTACAATCTGGGGGTGTAATTCTACCCTCATTTCTGGACATTCCTCTTATTTAGGTTGATAATGTAATTTATCAAGCAGACAAACTGGCAACTGAATCCTACCTTGGGTCATTCATAAATTCTAGGCTCAAGAAAAAAAAAGTCACAAGTTTTGTTCTTATCCTCCCTTTTTTTACATGTCACTTGCCAATCTAAATTCTACATTTTGGTGAGCATAAATCTTACAGTGTATAAACCAACTTTCCTACTCATGAATATCAAATAGAATTCATAAAGGTTGTTTAATATGTTGCCTTAGCAATGATGAGTGAATGCATGTCTAAATCATTATACTCCCCCTGTACGTTGTATGTTTGTTATTCTGTAATTTTCCCTGTCCCTATACCTAAGATGAATAATTTCCACCTAGTTCGATTAAAACTTATGCACATGATTTGGAGAAAAAAACCCTGTAAAAATGTGAACAAATTTACATGAAATACTTAATAGGTGATGTATTTAGAACACTGCCATTGATTCAGTATGCTTACACCCCTTGGCTCACGAAGGCTGCAAAGATTATGGGACTGCTGGAAGATTGCAGTTTCAGTAAAGGATTTGAAATTCTCTTTGAAAGAAGTCAATCATGAAGATAAATGACTCAAGGTGGACAATCCTGACAGACGGTGTGTTTCTTACGATTTGGGGGGAGAAAATGTGTTTGAACATTGCAGTTCATTGCAAACATCTTTAGACAAACTTGGGGTAAAAAAAAAAAAAAAAAAAATCTGTTCCACATACATAGCGGTACAATTACTCACAAATTGTCACGTACACATATTTATTCAGGATAATTTGAAGTCACATCCTGATATTTGCCACACTCCTTATCGAAACCACAGAATGATGAATTCTAATGGGAAATTATGGACAGTCGTCCTGTGTACACTTCAGGATAAGAAAGAGAGAAGCTCATTTCTAAATGGTAGCCTGAGGGGGAAATTAAAAAAAAAGAATAAATACTCACATACTCTTTTTGAAAGAAGCATTTTATATCTTCCCATGTCAGGAAGAATAAAATTGAACTCATGCTCCACTTGGCACATTTCCATCTGATCTTCCATATCTTGTTCACTTTCCTTTTCCATTTGTCCCCCTTATAGACTTGTATTATCATGTGACCACGAGGAAATGGCTGCAGTATTTGAAGAGTCATTATGAAGGTTGTGACGAGATACTGACCAGGTTATCATCTCCACGCTGAGTCCCACTTTCATGCTTGGAGGGTAAGGATGTAAAGACATTATAGGAGCAAACTGGGCAGAAGAAATGATGGAGACCCTCCCTGGATGGTAGAGTTTTGGTTAAGATGGGGCTTCAGATTTCCCACCTTTTTTGTGAGATAATGAGAAACCTCTCATAAAACTTGAAAGCGCATACAATTAAAGAGGAATTCAAAGCTCAAAGCAAAAGCATAATTGGTTTTGAAATGACCAAGATATTCATAAACAAAGAGGTCCTAATAAAAGATGGGTCCCACCTTTTATCAGGACCACTTTGCTTTACTTCGTTTTTGGATACTTCAGTTTTTCCAAAACTGATTTTCATCAAATAAACTCTGAATTCCTCTTAGAGTTGTATGCTCTTCAATATTGCATAAGAGATTTCTCATTTTCTTGCAAAAAGTTGAAATCTGAATCCTCATCTCAACTACAACAATACCATCCCTTTAACCCATTTAGGATGGTTTGATTTGCTACAACACGCATTTCCCATAGACGCCTGCCCGAGTATACTCGGGACTCGTCCTCAACGGGTTAATAGACTGCCTTCAAGAAAACTGATATCCTTTAATAAGATACTGATGTTCTAGAAATCATTCCCACTTCAGAATCATAGTAGGCCTAATACAGGGGAGGGGGGAGGGGGTGTAATTGTAATAACTGTGATGGAGACGATGACAAAAGATGATAATGACAATACAATAGATGATGATATTGGTAAAAACAGTACTAATAATAATAATGCTGATAATGGCCATTTCAAGTGGTACATATGTAAAGAAAAAAAGTATAGTGATTACTAAATTGCAGATGATACGTTGCACTAAAAATATAAAACAAGGAATGACACAAACATAAATTCCGATTCTGATTCAGATTCAGATTTTATTTTATTGTCCAATATAGGATTTTTGTTGTTGTTGGCATTTATACATTTAAAGAATAAGATTCTCTTTTTTTTTTAGCTCAATTCAATTTTCTATCATTCTCCCAAAAGCAAATCAAATGAAAAGACACAAGTTTGTGGATTGATTACCTTGTTGACTGCACAGGCCAAACAGTGGAAAACTAATTTTGTGCATGACTCCTGTGTCTGTGTAAAAAGAATATCGTTTTTTGCTCAACAGCACTTTCTCATGAACACCCAACTGTGAATACACCTGTCGTGATATGTTTCAGAGCTAGACACTGAACTTTACAATCTGACAACAACGGCCAAATTTGGTATGCACATCATTAGGTAACAGCTGACATGGTTCACCGATGAATTTACAAATATATCAGAAATGCTTGAGATTTTTTTTTCACTTTTTGACATTTTCTGAGAAAATGGGACAGTTTGTAAGCGCTTAGAGACTTGAATGTAATTTGCGCTCTATAAAAATGGTTTATTATTATTTATTATTATTTGGATATGTTCTGCAAATTTCCATTTATTGATCTCCTGAAACTTGCGCAGGAGAAGCTGAAGTAAATAAGAACACAATTTGCCTCTGTACTTCTTCAATTAACCCATTAAGGATGGACTGATTTTGCCACAACACGCATTTCCCATAGACACCTGCCCGAGTATACTCGGGACTCATCCTCAACGGGTTAAGCTGTTCCCTTCTTCCAAAGTTACCAGAAAATAGGCCAACTATTCACCTGCGAAATAACAAAGGTTTTTTTCCATCAAGGCCTTTGACAGAACCAATTTTGCACTTAGACAAATTCAAGTCTGCAACAATAACACACTGAATCTCATCTAAATACAAATACTGGAGAAGAAAAAAAAGGTCTGTAATGCCCCCTCCCCCCCCCCCAAAAAAAAAAAGATACTATAACACACAGAAGGAAAACAAATATCACATGTACACATCCTATGTCTTAATCATATTTTATGGGGGGGGGGGGCGTAAGGGCTATTGACCTTTCTATGTCCCCCTATGTGAACCTGCTGGACAGTATATTCATCTAGAGTGACAGACTTAATTAATTTGACGCCTGGTCAAGGCCATTATGAAGAAATCAATAGGTATCTTTTCTACGAAAATGACTGAAGGGGAAGGCATTGAACAGGGCCATGGAATGAAATTGCCAAGAATTCTGTAGCAGGAAAAATATCTTTGATTCCAGGAATTTAATACAATGGGTAGTCTCAGACATACATCAAATCAATAATACTATTCAAAACACACTAACAAATATCTAAAGACTTCTTTTTTACCTCACATTATCATGGCGTGACTTCAGTGCTAAAATAATTGAAACAATAACACTACTAACATCACTTGCAACAAATGGGAATATTCATAGGAACCAAAATGTGGGAGCTTAAATCTAAAGCACAATTAATATTACTTAGGTCCCTAGAAAGATACAAATAAATCACATCAGATTGTTGTTCTATGGGAGGAAAATGTGGGAGAATTACCCGCGTGAAACCAGGTAATATGATGAGAAAGGAGTAAGAATATCAGCAGGAAATATCTCGTCATGCTTGCCTTTCAATCTACCAGAAAAAAAAATCCTCATTGTTAGATGACTTGGTCCTCAGTTTGTGAGGTATGAAAGTGATATCATCACAGAAAATTGTTGCTATGGTTACAGGCTCCAGGGCAGAGTGGAAGAAAAGTTTTGCAGCTTCATTTGCAGTCATGGAAATTATGTGATGATATTGGAAACTTGTAGACAGCTGCTGCCTTAATATTCTTCATCATCAATGCTCTTGACTTGTGCCTAGTTCTGTCTTCGGAGAATGATCAGGTTTTCAATTTGTTTCCTTTATTGTGCCTTTTACAGGATGCAATTGGGGTCAAAATTATTCCGGACTTCCACCCTTTCAAACACCACTCTTTCTGTCATACACTTCAATCAGATCACTTTGACTTTGTGTAGAAAAGTGATAGCATCCCTATTTTCTCTGGAAAATATCTTTTTTTTGGGGGGGTCCATTTAAAATCTCTCTCTCTCTCTCTGTCTTCCAATCTATCTATATATTTATCTATCCGAAATTATTCTCTATGTATATATTTATATATTTTTCTCTCTCTGTCTTCCCTCATCTTTTGATCTCTTTCTTTATTCCAGACTGAACACACATTCATTTTTTTTTCTCTAGCCTTACTCATAATCTCTCTCATATTTGATTTACACATACTTCTTGACATTGGATGGTTTAGTATGCAATTGCAGATAATGCATATCATTGTGTGCAAGACGAGGTTGCATCAAACTATAACTCTGCCAGTGCTCTTGCAATCTATATTGTCCACAATGTCAGTGGCATCTCGGAGAAGTGAGGCTGGAAGGGTTAAAGTAATTATGTTGGAGAGAATGAATTACCCTGTCAGCTCCTCATTCAATATTCCATGTACCTTCAACCCTTTGCTTTCCCCCTAATATTTGTCCTTCGCATTCTGCATGGCTATCAATCGCCTGCATTCATGGGATGGTATAGCACAGAGGGCATGGAGGTGTACTGTCCTAGCATTACATTTAATAGTTATCAGGAGTCTGTAAGGCAGGGATTGAGGTTGAGGTACTGTCAAACATGATATATTCGCGGCATGAAATTTTCGCGAATTGGAGCTGACAGCCCTTTTCGTGGCATGAAATTTTCGCGAATTGCCACTGGTGTTCAATGCATGTAGTGTAGACAAAAACTTTCGCGTGCATTTTAATTTCGCGAATTTTGGCGCTCGCGAAATTCGCGAAATTAAAATGCACGCGAAAATTTCTCGTTTTACAGTATATGAAAGAGACAGCACAGTCTTCTTGAAGAACGAGATGAGTGTGGTTGGCTGAGAAATTGTCATCTTGGCGTCATAAATTATTGTTTGTTTGTAGAACAACAGGTTACATAACTTGGCTCTAAAAGGGGATGGCCTAGATTTTAACTCCCTATTGCATTCTTAATCATGGTACACGGAACTAAAAAAATAAATTAAAATGAAATGATGAAAACTTGGAAATGTCATATGTAGACCTACATTGTAAAGTACTAACGTAGTTATCGATTCTATGTGCATTATTATCTTAATGATTGCTTTTCTTTATGTATAGTTTCTAATGCTTACATGATATCACATTGATTTCATTTTCTTTCTTTTTTATGAGATATGAAAAATAAAACTTGAGAAGGCCAAATACTCGACTATTTTTCATCAAAAAAAAAAATGATAATCACCCATCAGTCACCGGACAGGTAGCTTTCAACTAAAGAAGCACCTACTTGTCTAAATCCTCTTGGCAAATACATTTCATAATGCTTAAGTTTATATGGGCTTAAAAGAAAAGTTGTTCTAATGTTTTTTTGTTTGGGTTTTTTGTTTTCTTGCATTTTTTTCATTTTCAGACAAGGGCTTTTATGTCACAAATTGGGGAGGATGAATGAATTGTATAATAAATTTGACTGAAAAATATTATCTGATCACCTGATGTACTTTGATTGCTGTATATTTGCCAATAACTTAAAACACTAAAAAATCTAAACTAGAAGTAAGAATACAGATATATGAATCTGACATCCCAAGGCCCCCCCCCCCCCCAATCATTACGTGTATTACACTGACATTTCACATTTTGTAAAGAGTCACATCAGATTTTTGGCTATGGAAAAAGTAATGGTTAAGAAGGAGAAATAAAAGAAAATGGGTGAAACTTGAGGAAAGGCCAGGAAATGAACAATGTTTACATTCATGCAGGATAACAATCATATCAAAAGCTTCCTGTATGCGATTAAAAATAGTGCATGTTCTGAACTGCACAGGATGTGCTCATGTTTCCTTTTTGTTTTCTTCTCCTTTTCCTGACATTATAGAAGGTCAGGAAACTAACAATGTTCAAATTTTTGTAGTACACAATCACTTCAAAAGTTTCTTGCACTAAAAAAGGCACAAATTATATATCACGCAGCTTTGATTTTTTTTTTTAAATGTCCCCTTTATTGTAGCTTACTTTACTTATTGTGTGCTTAACCCATTGAGGATGGGTATTGTGTGCTTAACCCATTGAGGATGGGCTGATTTTGCTATAACACTCATCTCACATAGACACTTGCTCGAGTATACTCGGGACTTGTCCTCAACGGGTTAAAAGTTGCCTTGGAAAAGTGGTTCCAGAATGAAGTCATAAATTATGTGCATTGAAAGCAAGGGGATATTTGCAGGTCACTTCAGACATCCAAACACTTGTCCAGCAACACAATGGTGGTGGTAGTATAGTGGTCTTAGCAGGGGATTGAGCTCCTAAGCTGCGGCCCTCCACGATCCCCCTTCCCCCACCAGACGGGAGAGAAAACAGGACATCCGATTCTTTGTCAATAGTTCACGGCACTAATCCGATCCTCTAGACATATCATTCGCACTCTTACCCACTGACGATCTGATCACCGCTCGGCTGGACTGATTGTATCTGCCTGTCATTTCCTATCGCAGCAGACAAAACAAAGAATTGTACTGTGTCAAAAAAGGGTAAGTGATCCAAACACAGGATAGTTGTCATGGCAACCAGCCTATTTCACTTGTCTCTCCCAGGTCACACTAATTTCTATATTTCTTTGTAGTTCTTCTTCAAAAGATCAACTCCAAATGTTTTTGAGTACCGGAGCATGTGTAAATCGTCTCGATGAAAAGGGGAACATTCGAGGAGAAAAAGGGAACGTGCATGTGACATGAATTTCACAAGAAGTTGAGATCATTTGGACATGACATCTCTCCAGAAGATGTGAAGTAACCATGATGCACCTCTTAATTCTTGATGAGGCAAAGAATATGACAAGAGACCTAGATAGCACCACACAATCACACGAAAGCCCAAAGATTTTGTCCAGTGTTCCAAGCAGCAACTTGTCAACAAACCTACGGCCTCACCGACAGGTGCATTTAATATCACCAATTGTTCATGTCAATTTCAGAGATCTCTTTGCTGTTTTTTTTTGCAACTACTTCAAAACATGTAAATATTTGGTTTTGAAAATGACATTGTTTAAAATTCTCACAGCAGGAAACACATACATACCTCCTGTTCAAAAATTTGCGATCCGTCCCACAGATAACGGATGAGGGGTGATGGAATAGTTGTGGCTGTTGCAAAAAAACATGTTCTTTTTTAGTGGCAAGCACCTGCACATGTGACCTCAAACTTCAGCTCACTTCCCTTGCACCAATATGACAGTCATCTCTCCCAAACAGGCACTGACACCAATTACGTGTCACCATTAAAATATCAAGCCACACCTGGTCTAAGGCGGTTTTATGAGTTTTATTTCAGCACTGATGGCTGGCCGTGTGATTTTGTGAGCCAGTTTTATCATTACCCAAGGAGCGCAACCACATCATTTGATGGTAACAATGTAGATTTCACCTGCATCAATTGAATTGTTCACTAAAGCTCTTCTATAGAAAGTCAGAGAGTACATGCATCACCACTGTCACAACAAGCTTCTGAGCGCTCGCAACAATTTGAGGTACAATGTATAGGCCTACATGCTATAAATTCACTGTGATTTCGATGATAAAACAAACAAAAGAACCACAAAAGCACTAGAGACACAAATTTGGGCAGGTTAGAGCATCTTTTATAAATGGAATGTGTGGCCTACAGCCTGTTACTGTCACTCTGTTATTTCTTCAGGGCAGCCATGGTCAATAGCACATGGGTCACTGTGTGATTTATCATAAGTGCAGATCACCTGTGCTGTAGACTTTGCAATAACAGAATAACACAATTGAATGCCTAAAGCAGACATTCACCCTAAACCTAAAAACAAACTACAAAGAAAATAACACAAGAAATATTGTGCAGATGAAAGTCAAATCAAATATGACCATCGGCTAAACCATGTTGGCCTAGATATCTGCTTGAAAGACACAAGTCTCAATGACACTCAAAATGTCCAGCATACCAGTAGGTCTAATTTCTAAGTGATTTTGGAAACTTGGAGGAGTTATTTCTAGCATGTTCTTCTGTCAATACTACTTCTAAACAAATGGCTTTCTTTGAGCCCTTTTAAGTGACTGCTAGGCCAGGCCAGGCCAGGCCAGCCTAAAGACTGGTTTCACAGTGGCAAAGGATACTATTATGTCTGCAAAGGACAACGGATGAATAAACAGTGAATGCAATAAACAGAACAGTTTAATGGAATTGACACACTTCCATAGAATGGTGTAGGCCTACAGTCAAACAATAGAATATAGTGTACTGGATGTCAGTACCCCCTTGAATGTCAAACGGTGTGACGGGATGAACGCCCGGGCAGGACACGAGACAGCTTACCTTGACAATCAGTTCGCCAGGGAAGTTCATGGCGAAATGAACACCACACAATGCAAAGCAAAGAACACTTGAGCAGCTTCATCACTCATGAAACATGCCATCAAGTGTTTCACATAACTAGGCTATGTTAGTAGTCAGCTCTCCAATTCCATTAGGAGAGTCATGACAAATTATACTGAGTGTAAAGTGCATCACACATTTGAAGAAAAACAAACAACTACATAATTGCCCAAAGAAAGGGCCTCTGGGGATAATGATTATATTTTAACCAAATTTGCCTTCATTTGTGGCAGAGAAGTCCCTAACTCTTTTCTCTGTTTGTTATAGAAAAGAACAACAAGGGGATGAATGTCTCCACTTCTAGATTAAAACATGAATCATTGTATGACAGCAGCCAGCTAGGAAGCTAGGGTGTTCAACACTTCACCTAAACTGTGAGTTCCATTCAATATGTTGGTATACCTTGTTTAATGACATCTATGCTTTAAATAAACTTGCACCACTTTTCCATCTTTAAGCCATATGTAAACTTCTACATTTTTTTGTCTTATGTGTTTTTTTTTCTTGAAAGCAGCAGTTGTTTGGTCACTGTTCAACCACAACGAGAAAGAAATGAACATTTACCTACATAATGTGAACTTTAACTCAACTCTATGTTTGACATGACCTTTACTTCTGATCCTCAAACAATACCTAACACATGAGGGGTGGCATCACTAAATCACCTCAAGATTCCAATCACCTGAATCTGTTTTCAAATCAAAAGTTGCCAATAAACTACCAAGGAGGGCAATTTTGTCATCACGAGATTTGTCTAGAGTGAAATCACTCTAGGTATTTGCGTCTAATAAACAAAATTTGAGGGTATACGCTGTATACATATCCATCCCATCCGAGACTAAACAGGGAGTGAAGTGCGTAAGCCGGCTTAGCGGGGCATTACGAACTGGAAGCCTTTTCTCGACGAGTGTACTAAGAATGCGGAAAATAATAATTAATTCATCGCAGCTTGTCTGCCCAACCTTCCCTAACAATGCTGCTACCTCAAATCCCTGTCTACAGTCCTGCCTAGGATACCGTCTCAACTGGATGTCGGCCAAATGATTGGAGAAATCAGCTGCTTGATTTCATGTCTCAACTGAAATCCACATGCCCCTACCAATTAAAGGAATAATATTGTGAGACATGCCTTATTTTCACACATGACCTGTCTGTTATGAAAAGTCCACAGAGAACAAAAAATGAATTTAATATTTGATGAAGGGCTGTGACAATTTGTTTTTATTTCAGATAGTTTCAGATACTTTTATTTTTAAATGTGTATAAAGTTAGAGATGCTATTAAACAACAGAGAGGAAAGTACTTGGTCAAAAACTGATGTAATAATCTTATGCATTACCTGGTACTGTTTTTTTTTTCATAACACTTTTGAAAATCATATTGCTTTTCAATCCTTAGTGACTATGTTATTGGTATTTTTTTATTGCAACTGATTGATATAAATCAATTGTCAAATCAGTTGCAATAAAAACTTGAGCAAAATTCATTGATTTAGTATTTTATTTGACAAAACCAGCAGGTTTGGGCTACCCAGAGCACATTCCTTTTATTTGACAGTATTCAGCTCCTGTTTCCTAAGGTGATGGAAATCAAACAAAAATAGCAAAGTTTGGCGGTGAGTACGTTCTTTAACAGCTGCCACTATGCATATTGGGTCTGGTATAATAATGCATCTGTCATGAAGCAAAAAGCGATGCAGAATTGTAGTAGTTGCGTAACAGTCAACTCCCTCAGTTCTCTATTGCTCACACATCCACCATGAATCAGCTACCACACCATATCAGTGACATCCAAACATAAACATTGCCTACACAGACACACATTCATCTGTCTATGCAAAACAAACCATTTGAGTGTACATGTATGTCATTTAGCATTCCATGCCCTAGTGTTATGCATGAGGGAGTAGGCCTACCTGTACATGATAATAATCAACACACTTGGAAAGCCAATGCTCAAGATTTCATCGTTGTAATGTAATAAAACATCAAAAGACATGGTATTTGTGCTCCCGCTGATGTACAAATGTATTCATGTTCTTGATTTTTTTTTTCTTCTTTTTCTTCTCAATTGAAATCTATCCAGTACTGCAATATGAATATGAAAAAAAAAAAACTTTTTCATCCCTCTGTTAAATTCTATTCATCATTTAGCTTAATTTCTGACAACTTAATTAATTAAAACACTGGGTGGAATGTAATTTCCGGGGTGGTACCCGATAACAGTGAAAAACAAGGGAATAAGCAAATATGCTTTCAACCAAAACCATAATTCCCCTTGATCACTTCAGCCTGTCACAGGATTGTATCATGTTCACATTTCAAATCCTCTCAAATTCCCTGCTAGAGGGATGAGAATAGAAGAATGCAATAGCTGACTTTTCTTTTAGCCAAAGACGGAATTGGGCGGACACCAGCCCCTGAACTAACGGTAAAGTTTAAATAGCTGAGATATAAAGAGGACAGATGCCATTAATGTTAAGCCACTTGGTATCAACTGAAAATAGAAGAGGGGATTTCATGCATAACAATGTCATGCGAACTAGATCAACGTAAATATATAATGTAGGTGGTTCTAGTCCATGGCAGGTAATAAGAAATTAGTCTGTGCTTTTACTGTTTGTTTTGGGTTGTTATTTTTACAATAACCAATCCATCCACATATATAAAGTAATAGTGCCCAAGCATTTTATCTTACTGTGCACAAAACTTGAACAAAGGAACATGGGCTCAGTCTCTATAGGGCTTTTTACACTTGTGTTTCTTAACCCCGGACTTTCTCTGACCCAGGACTATCGTTAGTCCCTTACCAATTTTTTCAGCTTTTTACACTGGTCAATTAGTCCCGTACTATCTCTTGTCCGGGGCTAAGGAGAAAACTGACCTTTTTACACTCGTATTTCTTAGCCCCGGACTTTCCAAACCACATGAATATTCATGATTACGCTGTGTACTGTACACATACACGCACGCACCGGCAGCACTTGATTACCTCGTTTCTGATTGGTCAGTGAGGGTCGGACTTCGTCTCCGTCGCTTAGCCCAGGATTATTTTTTCGTTCTTTTTACACTCACTTGCTTGGCACCGCAATTGCGGTGCTAACCCTGCTATTTTGCAGGGCCAGATAGTACCGGACTATCGGTGGGGCTATAGCCCACTTTGGCAAAAACGAGTGTAAACAGAAAGTGGGCTAAGGATAGTCCCGTACCAACGGTGGGGCCTAAGGCCCCCCCTTAGCCCCACCGTTGGTACGGGACTAAACAAAAATTTACAAGTGTAAAAAGCCCTTATGACTGTAACAAAAGAGTAATCTAGCATAATCATTTCACATATTGTGTCAAGAGAGAATTCATGCCACTGAATTTGACTCACAATCATGTGTCCCTAAATATGAAGAGGACGAATGAACAATGTTACGAAGAAAGTAGTTCAGTCAGCTCCATCATCACCATTCTCTCTCTCTCTTTTTACTAACATCACAAATTTGGCCTAATTGTTAATTTTAGCACACATACTTTTTTAATACATCAACTGAGAAACACATACCATTACCAAGTAAAATTAAAGTAATTTTTTAAAAATTACTTTAAGTGATAACAATGCAGGTAGCATGCTCGAACGACTCAGTGTGGACACGGACATGCATGGATGCATAAGATGAAGGCACAAAACGTGCTAAATACGACAGAAAAGTTTTCATGAAGTAGCCATTTTGTTTTCAAATTGTCCTTCTTGCTTCCATTGGTGAGCACAATATCAACTGACAATAGGATGGGGAAAGAAGAAGTGAGGATGCCATGGTCCTCATTTCGCCAACTCCGACCCCCTTTCTCGAGCAGGACGACTAGGGCGACAACTGACATACTCTCCCCCCTTGGCTCCGAAACGGAACCGAAAGGCACAGACTGTCAGTTTGCGCTGACGGATTGAGCATTGCTCCTCAAAAAAAGAGGAAAGAAGACCTTTTGAAGTAATCTACATTATACACAAATGGGCCATGTGTTCGTTGGTACAGAGATTTTTATGATCATGCTCTTCAGTGAGAGATATTGTATTCTAGCTTCATCACTGACAAAACACTTTTTTCTATCGCTGCCTCCACTCCTCCCA
The DNA here is from genome assembly GCF_040938485.1 of Diadema antillarum. Lineage (NCBI taxonomy): Eukaryota > Metazoa > Echinodermata > Echinoidea > Diadematoida > Diadematidae > Diadema > Diadema antillarum. Next base: position 457,953 of record NW_027271583.1, on the reverse strand, counting down.
ATCTTCCTCTTCATTTTTCTTTTTCTTAAAGTACAATTTGTAGCTATTTGGTCGCTCAGACATTAGTGGCACATCACTGCACAGTACCATGACTTTCCAATATGAATGACAGAAAACTTTAAAAACTCAGAATTCCTTGAAAATGTTACATTGTTTTGTGACTTTTTTTTAGATTGTAAGTCTCATGTTTTTTCACTCATTCATTCATTTATTTCCATATCAAAACATAACACTTACAAAATCAAAACATAAGCTTTTGTGTGTGTGTGTGTTTTTTTTCTGTCCGAGAACAATACAATACAATGTAATGAATGAAACAGAATTACAAAATGATAAAGCAGTTTCTGATCAAATGATTAGTCATGAGCGCACACACATGACCAAGCATTCATTTTGCCTGAACATGTAAGTTATTCATGTCATCTATTTCACTGATTCTAAAAGAAGATTCTGATTCACAAAACATTTGGGGCTTGCATATTCCAGAAGGGATCTCTTTACATACATGGGAATGGTAATCATATCCTACATTTTCATTCTCGGTTTAACTCTGTCAAAAGACAAAAAGAAGAAGAAAGAAATATGTTCCCAAATGGTCACAACCAATTGAACTCTTCAGACACATCCATATCAGAAAAGTAAATAATGATACTACTAGTACAACTCCACATATACACAAAATTCTACACTATCTTATCTCTTTATGCCTAGCCAGTTGACACAAAGTTATCTGAAGGCACATAGCTGGGGAGAAATATATCTACATCATGAATAATCACTAAAGGCATGTCTTAATGCACGTATACCACATTACAAAGAGCTTAATGAGTACAGAGGATAGGCATCCACTTAATTTCATGACAACTAGCAGCACATAGGCATAGGCCTATGTATTTATTAGACAAAAATAAATGGACTTAAAAGTTTAAAAACTTTTAAACCCTGGGTTACAGCATGCGACTTCTTTTTTTGTACTCTATCTCAAACAGCTCGGCAGTTGTGCTCCCAAATCATTGGTACGTGTATGTTCACCGGCAGAAGGGATCACGTGCGTCTTTGTCGAATGAGTGATGATTTACGGCTGGGATGGAGATTGTGCTGAGAGTGGATTGATATTGGGTCCTCTCAGGTCTACGAGGTACTTAGCTCCAGTACTTGATACTCTTCTCCCTCAATCATTAAATTGCTGAATCCTTGCTGTAAATATCAATCAACCAATCTGCTTCTATCTATGCACTGGAAATTTTTAAACTTTGAGTCAGAGGCACATGGACCATCTTTTATATCTAATGGAAAAGAGTTAACTTGCTGTTTTCCTTCAAACCTTTTTCTCTTTTTTTTTGTGAACAGCAAAAGAAAGTTTCTGTAAAAGTTCTGGAAGATTTTATCCACCCAAGTGAATGCAAGGTGTTCTCAGTGTACCATGTCCCATATTTACAGCATATCATTTTTACTCAGAACATGCTAGTTTGTTTTGAAAAGGGGAAAACAGGGGAAAATATTCTTGAGCTCAAGCACAAAATTATTTGTGTGCTTTTATTAGACAGTGGGTGTTGATTGTCTGTGACAGAATGAGGTATATTTTTGCAGCACATTATCTCAATGACTACATTATGTATCTTGAGCAGGTGATGATGACAAGTTCAAGTTGTATATTACGAAGACTATTTCTGGGCCAACATTAGGTCATTGACCTCCCCTTCAAAGACAGCTGAGAACATGAATGGAACATTGCTACAGTTGACTAACTCTCAGGAAAATATTTTGACAATAGGCCGGTGTCATAAAACTTGCTACAGGTGGAAGAAAGGTTAGTAAATCAATGTGAGGTCCTATGGTGGAAAAAGAAAATAAGACTTTAAAAAGGAAAAAGAAAACCCTCAGCCTCTTATGACTTCGTGTCGACCCGCCAATTTGCGCAAACTAATCACTCCATTAATTTGATCCGTCGTCTATGGGGGAGTCGGGATGCAGTTAAATGCACATGATTGGGTTCCCAGATGCTCTTGACGTCCCAAGTCCGCATCTGCTGTCATCCAGCTCCCCTACGATTAAACGGTGAGTACAATATCTACAGGATGCTCGCAGCCTCACGATCTACAGGATGCAAGTGCGAAATCTCCTCGGTTTTCCTTGTCTGCATACACACACACACACACACATATATGTGGCTTATACAAAATTTTACTCTGAGTTGCTGTGTGATAACATGAAGAAATGAAAAATATTGATTATTCAACTCCGAAATGCTCACCGTTTCTTGATCGAGCATATGCCATCTTTCTGAGAAAAAAAAAATACACAAAAACATATCTGGTTTCCTGTATCTTACCTCATAATCAACGGGTGTTCCACAGACCCCAAAGATGTGCAAAGTTGTCAGAAGAAACACCCGGATCAAAATCACATTTGAAGTTCTCTCCATTTCTTCACCAATTTTTCAGCTCAGGTAGATATTATTCCGGTTTAGGCCCCACCCAGAATCAGAATGGTGATATCTGTGCAATGACAAAGATACTTTCTGCATGTGATGATTCCAAAATGACAGATGATCAATGCGATGCGGCAAATGAACTCCACCAACAGATAAATCCAGAAGCTTTTCACATCACCAAGTTCCAAAATGTTCTGACATCACATTCTCAGCGGCCACAAATCACATCCCCGTAGGCCGCTCGTCCTCCTTATTTCAAGCACAGTAAAGAATCAGGTGACCACAAATTAAATTCTGGAGTAGAAATACTTGACCGGATGATACGGCAAAATTTGCCCTCCTTATCACCCTTTTTTCAGCATGAGCACATCTAAATGCACCCTAATGATTTCAAGCAGCTCTTGGTATCAGCGGTGACACTTCACCCTCCCCCTAAAAAGGCAGGGGGGAAAAATTAGAGATGAAGAATAAATAAACGGGGGTTCCAATTAACGCCAGATGAACCAACCACTTAGAAGGTATCCATCCTGATTAGTTCAGCAAGGAACCGTCGCAGGGTGACAGCAAAGTTCGAACAACTCTCTCCGAACGTCTCACGACAGGCTACCTTGCTGAGCCTGGTACGCACTAGACTAGCCGTCAGAGCAGCGAGCTGATCTGCACCAATCTGTGAGCAAGGCTTCCCACTATTGAGGGGGAAAAAAATATCCTGTACCTAGTGGCATGACAAAGCTAGCTCATAGACGAGTCCACTACCCTATGTAGGTATTGTACAATGTAGACTCACATAGCTGCAGTTCTGTGTAAGAGTTGCAAAAAAAAAGGGGGGGCACAGAACAAACCTCACTGGCTGGCTAAGGCCAGCCCACTTCATCCGCAGCCAGCCACTCACAGGGCACCGTCTTGTTTAACGTGACCTGGTTTTTGCCTTCTTTTATTTTGCTCCTCGCTTCTCGACTCTCTGGAGCGTTCTCCACTCATTGTACACACAGAAGCCACTTGACTGTCAGGCTTAGTCTCACATCACAGACTCCGACTATAAATAAGTCCCTTGCTGCTTTGACGCTCAGTGCTCAGCAAACGTTCGGGGTAAGGCAAGCATGGCAGGCTTCTCCCAGGATAGAAAAAAAAAAAAAAAAAAACAGCATCAGAGCTGGTATGAGTCGTGACCAAAAGAAATTAGAGAAAGAAACACACATTTGTGAAAAGAAAGTACTGTAAGGCAAGATATTTTTACGGCATGACATTTTGGCAAATTTGGAGTCAACGACCTTTTTCGTGACATGAAATTTTCATGAACTGTCACTGGCATTCAATGCATATAGTGCAGACAACAACTTTCTACTGCACTTTACTGTAACAGTCTAAATTTTCGAGATGTCGAAATTTTTGCGCATTCCACGCAACCAGAAACTAGTGCAAAAATAGAAGCATCTGAATATTTTTGCTTGCCATAATGTTCCAGTAGTTGATGCCTTGATTCTGCAGAATTAAAAACATGCAAATCTCTATCTTATCCGGCCATGCGCAAAAAATTACTCACAAGAAAACATTCACTTTGACAGTAATTTCACGAATCTTGGCTCTGGTGAAATTTGCAAAATCAAAATGCACGCGAACTTTCCTTGTTTTACAGGATACTGTATGAAGAAGAACCCAGAAACAGACAGACAAGTGTACATGTAGAGAAGGGAGTAGAGATGAAAACAAGAATTCGAAGAGAGATCTATAACCCATAAAGTTCTAGTAGAACTTTGCTGCAGAAATTATAATGTTGTCATCAAATGGGCAAATCCGAATTTCACTGCGAATTTTATACTGGAAAAAGATCATGTGGAACTGGTTATTTGAATTCAATTCACACAAAAGCAGAAAAGATAAGTACAAAAACTTGCATTAAACAGAGAAAAACAGGAATCTTATTCTTCTGAAATGAACTGCCAATTTAAGAACTGATTATGAATATTAGCACTTCATAGGCTTTTGAAAATTCTACAACTGAACCACAAAATCATTTAGAAACAACAGAGGAATCAAATGGAAAGAAAATCTTTTATTCTATCTTATGAAACACCAACAATGAATAGCCATTTGTTTCCTTTAACATACTGTAAAACATGATATATTCGCGGCATGAAATTTTCGCAAATTGGGGCCGACAGCCTTTTTTGCAGCATGAAATTTTCGCAAATTGCCACTGCCATTCAATGAATATAGTGTATTCAAGAAATTTTGGGTGCATTTTAATTTCGCAAAATCTTGGTGCTCGCGAAATTTGCCAAATTGAAATGCATGCGAACATTCCTTGTTTTTCAGTATACATACCAGCTGAGGTACAATGCTAAAAATTGACATGGGGGCAACTGAAAAAGAAAGAAAACGAAATTTGGCAGTCCTCTGCCATAGAGTATACTTTCTTTACATGCTGCTAAGTAGGACGAACAGCGTGTTTCTACTGAACGACGAAAATCGAGGTGATGCCAGCCGATGTGTGGTGGTACCGGCCGATGCCGGCCGATACCGGCCGATACGTGGTGACACCTCGAATCTTTCCTCAGTAGAAACAGATCGGGTAGTGGCCGATGCCGGCTGATGCGAGGTGCTCCGTCGTCCATCTATTGAGGTGGTCGATGCGTGGTGACGCGAAGGATGATTCTCAGTAGAAACACACCGGGTAGCGAAATTCGTGGTGTATTGGACGTCTAGAATTTCTCCCCGCGCTTTTCAATCGGTTCATCGCACACACTCCTTCGACACATGTGTACAAAATACGTGTGTACACACAGCGACCGTGTTCGCATCATGCTTTGTTTGTACCAACTCGCTTGTGTATGCGTTATAGGCCCTATACGTTACGTTACATGTGAATTGTGGCATTCATCGTCTATTGTTCGTGTGATTAACAGCCTAACTTATTGCATTACTAAGCCCTCATCACTTACTTGATTTTACACCACGTTATTTCATTTTATATTGTCTCGAATCGCGAGAGTACCACATTAGTATGTCGCAGCCTTGAGAAAATCTCAACTGGACCCTCGATCTCCAAAGATTTCTCATCAGTCAGTGGCAGGATACCAGTATGTTAGTTCGGGGTATATTGGATGGGAAGACGAAGAGAAATGGCTAATCAAAAAATAGCCGACGCAGTTGTAGCAAAGCAGGCAGGGTTCGGATCGTATTAACAGGCAGTGCGCGCGTGACCCAAATCTGTGACTTAAAAATACCTGACTTCCGGAATCGCCGCATTTGCACGTCACCTTTGCATCACCTCGTATTTTATCGCTGAGTAGAAACAGCTCGAGTGGTCGTAAAATACGAGGTGCTGCGTTGGACAAAATTCGTGGCGATGCCAGGGATGTGAGGTGCTCTCAGTAGAAACACGCTCGATGTCACTTCAATGCTACCACAGTGTTTACTGACAAGGGTTTTGCAAAATAGGCATAGAACAGAATTTTCTTAGCTTTATGAGTAATATAACTCATACATGGTGTTTGACAAGGATAAACTTGTTACACAGTGTCCTGTAAAATGTGGAAAATTTCCAGGCATAGAAGTTTGATGATTTTGAACCCTAATATCATGCCAAATAAAAATGGGTGAATACATTTTGGAAATACTAAATTACGTTCAGATATACTTGGAAACTGGAATTACAGCCCAGTGTGAACATAAGTCTTCCAGTTTCTGTAACAGTTTCCATTTTAGAGTAACTGTTATTTTCTCTCTATATAGGACCTGAGAAGGCCATCATTTTGACGCTACTTTCAGTTGAAGTGGAAGGTGACTTAAGTAAACATTGCAGTATGTGAAGTGGATTTTAGACTTGCAAAAACACTAATCTGTAAACATGTGCCTTATCAAATTACTTTGAAGGTACAAAAGCAAAGCAGATTCCATTTTTAACATGTTTCTCAGAAAACAGTTTTACAAAACTGAACTGGCCAAGCCTGCAGTATTAGATAAACAAATCTAGATAAATAAATAAATAAATAAATAAACAAATAAATAAATAAATAAATAAACAAATAAATAAATAAATAAGTCATCGTGATGATCTAGAGGCATTTTTCCACTTAAGTTCGCTCAAATTTCTGGGTGCACTTTCGGCGGCCAAACAGTTTGAACTCTGAAACATGATCTAAAAGGTGGAGCAGAATTATCTTACTTTATTCCCCCTTTTCTCCCTGTTTTGCTCACCTCTCTTTCTTACCCCCCCCCCCCCCCCCCCCACTCTGACATAGCTGAAGTTTTATGGAGCACAGCAAACTGTTTACTGCATTGATTTCGGAAGCCATAAGACACTGCATTAACAGGTTTGCTTCTATACACCTGCTCGCTTGATTACAGTTATAGCTCATTAGGCTGATAAAATTGCTGTCAATGGGCTTACACATGCTCCCTGAAATGTGCTGATTAAGTAAGGTTAAAGAGGGGACAAATAGATGATGACCGGCAGTTTACAGATATCATTCGATCTCCAAACAAAGTCCAGTATGTCCGGGCCAGACACACAGTTACGGACAGGGAAGGGGGTGGATGCTGTGCATAAACATGTGTAAGAACAAATTAAGCAACAACACAATCTGAAGTACAGCCAACCATTTTACGATGCAAACAAGCTGACAGTTGTATGAAAAACACACTAAAATCATTTATTTGTCCTAAAGAGAGTGTAATCATGGCTGCCTTAACTTTAAAGATTTACCATCACCATGAATTCTGTCAGGAAGAGAATTAGGCAATTTTCAGCTTTGAAGTGTCTTCTGCCAGACTGACCTCCATACAAAACAAGTAAAGTCACCTGAGAAAGTTGTTGGGTAACATTTAAACCAACTTTTGTGCACCTAACTACAGCTAATGTATTTTCAAATGCCTTAATGTCCTACCTTTTTCTTTCTTTCTCTTATTTTCTTATCTTTCCCTTTTTTTTTCTCTTTTTTTTTCAATTTTTTTGGGGGGGGTTGAAACCCTGGAACTAAGCACAATCAAAACATCCTAACATACAAGTTGTATACTGGGGGGGGGGGGGGGGGGGCAGGGGTGTGACAAACACTACAGATACTTTGCATTTTCAGGCCATATATTTTGTTTATAATACAGACTCATACAAATGCTTCGGCCGTGATTATGCTTCCCTTTTTCGGGCCAGAATCAGCGTTTTGAAACGTGATTAGTGCAAAACGCCGTTGCGTTTATGCCCACTTCGATAGAAACGCTGATTCAAAACGCCAATCCAAAATGCACAAAAAGGTGCGTTTACAATCGGCGTTTCTGACTAATCACGTTTGACGGGGAAGCATAAACGCAACAGCGTTTCTAAAGGCGTTTAGAGTGACGTCATCTAAACGCCTTTCCGGTTCACGTGAAAAAGCGCGCACCGCCCAGCCAGCCAGCTATCCTGGCCTGTGCAGTTTTCCCATGTACTATACTGTGCATACGCATGTCTTTCCCAGCTGCTCTCCCAGGCCAGGCCACCGATTGCAGCGCGAGCCACAATTTGACCTGCCTCTGCTGAGGTCAGCGAAGCAGTCGCAAACACTCTTTCCAAGGCTCGAAGAAAGTGAGCATAAACAGTGCTCCCGTGAACGCCATTTTGAATCAGCGTTTTGAATCAGCGTTTCAAAACGCTGATTCTGCCTTCGCAAATTGAGCATAAACACACCCTTAGAGGTAGGGATGAAGTATTGGCACAATTAAAACTAAACTTTCTTAAGACTTTCTTAAAGGTACGATTCAAACAAGGAGTAGGTCTACATGATATGAAAGGGATCTATTTTGAGGTGACATGTTGACATTCAGGTCAATGCAAGTTTCTTATCTTCCTTACTATAACCAAAATTGTGTCAGACTGAGCACTTTAGATATCTCTGTTTAAAAGAAACAGACTATATTTCCCTCGAGAAATCACAAGTGTTCCTTCTTAACCCATTTTGTACGGGACCCTGGTGGCCGGCTTTTTAAGTCTATGGGCATTTCAGAATTCAGTATGGAACGGGTTAAAACAAAAGCAAAAAAACAAAAACAAAAACAAACAGGCCAAAAACATTCCCTGTCCCTTTGCTCCCACATCTCACCTTCCAATTTTTAACCCCCCCCAAAAAAAAACAACAACAACCTAAAAACCCACCTGTAACCAGAATTAACATTTCTTAACCCCAATAGAACTCAGATACACTGTAGGTCCCTAAATCCTAAACAAACCTTGACGGCAGTGTTGATGCCTTGCTGATTTCAATGCCATAGCATCCCTGAAGAGAAGTGTAAGTGGTTCAATTGCTCCTTCAATACCAGATCACTGCATTGGTTTGTCGCTCCAATCATCTGGAACCACCAATAATAGATTAAAGTATATCCTTACTTGTCACTTTTTACAACTCTGATATCCCCCAGACCTGAAAATTTAAAGGTAGCACTGAACTTCAAGTCAAAAGTTTGAAGAGGCCTAAGTACCAGCATGAGCTAGGAGCAGGTTGCAGAGAAAAATGTATGCATAGTTATAGACTCATCATAGTTTGACAAAATATATAGGCCTAAGCACCATCTCACATATACTGTACGAGCTGAAATTTTCGCGTACAGATATTTTCGCGAATTGCTACTTGGAGGACATTTTCGCGTGTTGTTAATTTCGTGGTTGCCAGGTTCTAACTGAACTTAGGTATTCACGCGTTATTTTCGTGTGTTGTTATTTTCGCAGTTCAAAGGCGATTCGCGAATTCGTGAAAATAAAACCACCGCGAAAATTCAGCTTGTACAGTATCTGTCCTCTTCTGCAGAGTGTTTGTCAGTAGAATCGATTAAAGTTGCACATGTATTTAGATACTGTGAAAGGTATAAATCATTTCCAAATAATTTGCAGATTTCTCAAAAAAGAAACATGAAGATGCACTTCAGTTTTAAAGCCCAAACAAAGTTCTGGTACGCCTGCAAAAGTTGTCAAATTTCGCTCCCAAATGTGAACGTATGCTTAGGAAATGTGCAGGATAACGATGTTTTTGCAAGATATTCGATGGGTAACGACGAAAATGCGAAATATTAGCCAAAAAGGTTCAGTCTCAGTACTTACCCGAACGGGGTCAGGCTAAACTCGGACTCAGGGATAACTCGGCTTCGCTTTTGACGGCGGGATGAGTTTTAATGGTTGTCCCTCTGATTGTACAGTGTTGTCCTATGGGAGCGGCCTGTATAAACTGTGTTCTGGCTACTCACAGTAATGGTCCGAGTTGTTACAACGCGCGCATCAAAAACCTCTTTTGCGTGCATGCAAAATTAGTGTGCGCCTATCAAGCACCTCTAAAACAATCAAAGGCGCTTGATAAACAACAACACAAACTCCAAAGACCGCGCGTCTCAGCAACTGAGGACCGCGCGCTGTCATTTTTGTTTTGTTTTGTACAGGATTACGTTAGCACCTGTGGTTAGCACGCACTTTCCTGTCCATTCAGTTAGGCCGCATTTGGTATTATGCAGTGGCCGGTAGAATGTGGCGATCACTAACTGCGTGTGAATTGTCTGAAGTAGGGTCGAATTTTTCCCGAGACCGAGTTAGTCTGGAGCCTTCTGGAATAAAAGTCGGTTTTCCTACTATTATTATTTTTCTCAAAATACTCCAAACCGACTCATCATTCTGGCAAACCGCGTCAGCCAGGTAAGTTTCTTAGTGGACTCTTTCGATATATTGCAAGCAAAAATGAAATGGTGCTAGACGGGTTCTCAAGCACTTACCGAAACTTAGTTTTCACTTTAAGGTATAACAAGTGTAACATGGCTGTAGACTGCTGATTATTTCCCCACCTTAAATTTATAGAGGAAGGTCATACCTACTGTAGAAAATGGGTGACAGCAGAACTTGAAAAAATTCAATCATTCCCCACTGCCAACCCCACAGGAATTAGTTGCACCAAACGCTGTCATGATGCAAATTCAAATGGCTACAACAGGGAGAAAAGTATACAAAGGGTGGTGGTACCTTTAATTGAAGAGTGCGCCAAGGTTTTCAGAGGACTGTATGCGGGGAGGGGCGTGAAGAAGAGGAGGCTCATAAATCAGTCAGGAAGGCAATTAGGCACATTTAATGGCTTAAGCAAACTCAAGTGCTCTGACCATGCCTGCCGTGGTAGTGGCATGCTTAACCTTATGGGGGTTGACAGGGGTTCAGAGGGGACCTGAAGTACTTGTTGATAGGAGCAAGACACCTTTTATAGGACACCGTGACAGTGCAGTACCCAAGAGTCAGACAGCACGAAGAAGTTATATTTAACTCAGCATATTAACATTGAAATTGCAGTTGCTTTACTCCAGCAAGAACATAGGTGTTAGAAATAGACTTACTCCAGAAGTTCATATCCAACATTTGAGACTCAATCCTGTGCCATTAAAGGTCCTGTTTACCTTTGGGAACAGTGATTTAAAAAATGTTCAAGATATCACATTCGATGCATATGTGTAGATCTGTTGTATCACAAAACATCCTATCATATAAAATTTTCGCAATAAAGGCTAAAATATAAGGAGATATCAGTATTTTTCTCGTTAAACTATAACTGTAGACGGTTTAGTCTGAAAAGTTTTTATTATAACTATTGTTCACATTTTGGGTATTTAACAATACTTAACATCGATTATACGGATTCAAATTTTTACAGTGGTTGTTTCTATCCCAAACTCACATTTTAGAACTATGATAAAGCACTAATGCTGGGTTTTTGTTTCATCTGCAAGATATGCCTTAAGAAGGATAATAATTATTTTTTTTTAAATGATTAAAAGATAGTATCCTACATATATTATACAGATTGCACAGAAAACAATCACTCACAAGGGATAATTGAAGAGTTTGAATACAATAGATAAGTGTCATTTTGTAGGTACTTTTTTTTGGAAGTAAGATCATAAAAAATTAATGCAGAAGAAATTGAATCATTTCTGCTCGACTTGTCTGGAAATAACTGAAATAGAAAACTCTTTTGTTTTCATGCAGCAGGTTACCATGGTATTTTGAATGAGCTCATACTGTTTTGATGCTTTGTTGGAATGAAATTTAAAGTGTGCAATTTAAAAGTTTGGGTTACCCGTAAATCTACATAATTATTGTCATTGTTGGGTAAAGCAGACTACAACAGCTTGCGACATCACAGTAATGAAACAATGTAAAAATATATGGAGAATTCCAAAAGATGTCATTTTCTATGCAAACTATGACTTATGCAAACTATAAATTCAAATTATAAATTCCAATGATTTGCTACTGGCATAAAGTAAATGTAATACAGCTTTTCCCCTGGCTTGTAAAAAGAGTTGTAAGTGATCTTTCATTATGATAGAAGAATGAAATCATATGGAATCCTCTTTATATTTTCTTTATATCATTATGCTACTGTTGTTCAAGCCTTCTTTTCCAATGATGACAGCATACAGTTTAGCCAAATTTGGAATGGATTGTCTAATTTTCCTCAAACTTCATAGATGTGATATTTCACTAATATTTCTACATATTTATTCATATTAAATTCATATATATTTGAGGTAAGTTCCTCTTTAATCTAACTTTAATGCCGATTCACTGAAAACTGTATATACAGTGGCCCACTTTTTACTACTCCTGTGGTAGATGTGTAGAAATAACGTGAGACGACTTACAAATCAGTGGAAAGCTAGCAGTCTGCAGATTTGTGGGGTTTTTTTTATTTCTTTCATATTCGTCCAAATCAGGAAATTGTTGTAAGGAAACTCCTTTGGGCTTTTGTGGTGACACATAATATAAGGTTCTAAAATGTCAGTAGACAAACCAACTATCACGAAGTACTCGAAACAACCCTGAATACGCAATGTCATTGTTACAACTGACCTGAGTTGAACCCAAGCAAGCTCTGACCCCACAAGGACAATGGAGGTCAGGTTACCAAGTCTGAAGGCTTTCACACTCACAAAAAACTTGTTTGTAAACCTGTTTATAGGCGTACGTATCTCATGAAAATCCAGTTTGTATTTTTTTATTCATTTGTAAGACTGAATGATAAAATTGTAGTAACAGGTGTTTTCTTATTAAGTTCTGCTCCATGGTGGGTAAAAATATGACATCCTAATAGTTTGACATCTAAAACACTATTGGGGAGGTTGAGCATGTACAGTAAAAATTAGAAACATTCTCAGCATAAAACTTTTACCAACTGGAACCGACAGCCTTTACGTGGCATGAAATTTTCATGAATTGCCACTGGCATTCAATGCATGGTGTAGACAAAACCTTTCACATGCATTTTACTTTCATAAATCCTGGCTCTTCACAACATTCAAGAAAGTTTCATGTAGGCCTACACCAAAATTCTTGGTTTTACAGCAGCTGAAACTTGTATGAATTGCTACCACGGTAAGTGAACATACATGCATACTCTTTACATAGAATTCTTTTTTGAGTATACAGAGAGCTCCACATGTGATTGGCGAGCTTCTGTGTGTGTAGCACTGCTGTCATATGGAACGCTATTGCAGTTTATAGCGGTAGGCCTATACGCTGGCAAGGAGACACATTTCCTTGCCCAAACACTTTGGAGAAAGTTAATATGTTTCAAAAACGTGATTACAAACAAGCTTATGTAGAAATGTGAAACACCTCTTTGATGCTAGACCAGCATGATGAAAATCCACTTCTCCCACATACCCACCGCTGAGTGAGGCCTTCTCTTGGTCAGCTGGAATTCACACAGGTCTGCCGCAACCTTCCCCAAGTCACAGTAAATCAATCAGCTTTCTACAAACAATTAGAAAACAAAATGGCCCCTAAAGTATGAGTCAATCACCCTGGACGTGGAGGTGGTATCCTACCTGGTCCATATTGACTAATTCCTTCTGTTCTTTTCCTCTCCTTTGCATATAAAAGTGTACAACCAGAAACATTTGTGACATGAAGTTTTGCCAATTGGAGCTGATGGCCTTTTTCACGGCATGAAAATTTGCCAATCATTAAAAAAACAAAAACAAACATGAGTAACTACACATACTGGATTGTGAAGACAAAAACTTTTGTGTGTCTTTACTTTTGCGAAAAGTGGCTTCTTGCAAAATTTGTGGAAGTTTTATGCACAAAAACATTTCTGGTTTTAGAGTAATTCTGTTGAAAGATCCACGCTTGTATATTGCCTGTGAGTGTAGTACCAGCAGTACGGTAGTATGGGCCTAATATCTGAAATACATACCCTTGGGTAAAGACCCAACAGTGTGGGGATACCATGCAGTTGGGAAAACTGGCCCAGCTCTCGATGTATTCAAGAATCCCTGTAACGAATCGTGTACAGATTTACTGTAAAACGAGGAATATTCACGTGCATTTTAATTTCGTGAAATAGGCGAGAGCCAAGATTCGCGAAACTAAAATGCATGTGAAGGCTCTTGTCTACACTATATGCATTGAATGCCAGAGGCGCACTTCGTGAAAAATTCATGCTGTGAAGAAGGTCGTCGGCTCTAATTCGCAAAGATTTCATGCCGCGAAAATATTGTGTTTTACAGTATCACTGATCTCTATGTATTGTGAGTACCCATACAGCTGAAAAATCTCAACAGGAGTCTACTGTTAATACCGATGAACACACACTTGCTGACAGGCACTATATTTGTGGTTTTCGAACGTTCCCGGTGGCGAGCAAAATTCTAATGAAGATTAATCGGATGGTATAGTTTTGGATGAGATAGGGATTCAGGTTTTATTTTTTTTCTGTGTGTGTGTGCACCTGCGTGTGAGATAATTACATTGTAGAAACATACAGGAACTTGTAGAGTTAAAAACATCATTTCAAACATCTTATCACCTCTGAAGTTCATGGGATCAAACATTATTGAAATATCCATCAGGGAAATCAAAAGTTACTCTTGGTGACAGGGCATTTTTGTGTGCTGCACCAAAACAATGGAATAATCTCCCTTTGTTTATAAGGCCAGCAGCTACAATTGATGAGTTTAAGGTCAGGTTAAAAAGTCATCTCTTGAAGTAATGTATTTTATGTTTGAATTATGTATGTTATTTTTTAATGCACAGTAGAGTATATTAGTATGGTAGCTGCGCAATATAAATGCCCATTATTATCATTATTATTATTATTATTATTATTATCATTATTATCATTATTATCATTACTATTATTATTATTATTATTATTATCATTACTATTATTATCATTATTATCATTATTATTATTATCATTATTATTATCATTACTATTATTATTATCATTATTATTATTATGGTTATTATTATTATTATTATTATTATTATTATTATTATTATTGTTATTATTATTATTATTATTATTATTATTATTATTATTATTATTATTATTATCATTTTACTTTGTTTTACTTTGTTTTTCGATCATATCATAGATGCCACAATGGTGATGCCCAAGTCCCTGTTCACATCATACATTTGAGATCTACCTCCTTCTGGTGATATTAAACTCATTCCTCTTCCAGCACAGTAGCAAAGATTCCAACTCAAATCATCACTACCCTGCATTATCAACCTTGACATACCAGGGGCCAAATTCTAAAGAAGAATTTTCTCCCCACAGATCCCCTGCCAAAACTTGGCTGCTACCGACATTTGAACACAATTCAAAGTCAACAAGCAGTACATACATCACTCCAGAAAATTGATCCTGTCCCCTATATTTCTTGTCCTCTTCATGAATGTACCTGTTCCTCATCCGGTGTGGCACTTGTAAGCTTAAAATAACTGTTGAATTTTTGGTATATTATGTTGGGGTTCATCTTACACATAAAATAAACATGTTTCACATTTCAATGATTTCCTCAGGAAAAAAAAAAAGATTTGCTGATGAACACTAAGAATGATAAAGTCAGGGATATGAGATTAAAAACAATGAATTAGCTTAAACCACCCACGGTCACCTTAATATGGCGATAAGCCAAACACTGAATTGTAAAATAAATTCCGCGGTACATGACTGTAACATAATGCTTGACCCACGTGCAGCAAAAGAGCATTATTTCAAATCATATATTACATTGCATACATTGTGATTCCCTACATGGAGAAAGTTTGTGGGTGCTCAGACCAGGACACAATATCGATATTTTCTCAGATAATTCAGCCTCCCTCATATTGCTATATGCAGCGTGGGTTGTAATTATTTGTTGAAAGAGATAGACTGTAGTGGACCTCTCCCTCTCCCACAATAAATACACACACACACACACACTCCCTCTTTCACTACAGTGTAGTTTTCTTCCTCCAGCTCTCTGAAAGAAATGATGTTTATAGCAACTCAAAAACATTTTGATCTTCTTGGAACAAAAAAATTGGAGTGGAGAACTCTCCCAGGTGAAACATCAAAGGGTTCATTCATTACCATTGGTAACTCACTTCAGTCACAGAATTAACCCGTTGAGGACGAGTCCCGTGTATACTCGGGCAGGTGTCGATGGGAAAGTGTGTGCTGTAGCAAAATCAGCTCATCTTCAATGGGTTAAGGTTTCCAAACAACTTTCAGGGAGTTTTGGAAGTTGATAAATGCAATTTGTTTTTACTATGGGGTTACAAATGCATTTCCAAACCCAGAAAAGTACAAATGTTAAACCATTTGAGCCAGAAACGAGTTTCTGAAGAGTTGATAAATGCAAAGTTGTTGTCAAACGTGGGTGAAACTGCAATGAAACTGTGCAGGGACAAGGCTTCTCAACTGACTCACAACAGAGTTGATAAATGCAACAACTCGAGAAAGGCAATGCGAAAGACAAACGTGTTTTGATAGTGGGTACTGAAACGTGTTTCAAACATGGAAAAGTTGATAAATGCGGGCAAAGATTTCCATGAGTCAGCCCACTTATCTATTTCAAGTGACTGGTCATACATTTCTTGCATCATCTCCACTATGTGGAGTAGGGCCTACTGCAAACAGGACAGATTAATAGAGTGAAACAATAGTAATACAATTTATATTATCTGTGATATCATATGCAGTGCAAAGAAAGAAGATGAGTAATAGATCAAAGTTTATCAGAGGAAACTGCCATCAATAAATTGGAGCTAATTCTCACGATACTCGTGAGAGGATTTAATGTGTGTGTAAACATTTACAGTCAAGCATTTCCAATTAAAAGAACATTTTCGTATCACATGTTCACATCATTACCACCAATGCCAGCGCCATAGAGGTTTTATGATGCATGTTGATTTACTCAAAGGGCAGGCACTACAAGAGAGTGATTCATGGGACATGTTTAACCACAAATTTCATTCTGATAATCAAGAAACATTGTTGTTGAAAGCAAACTTATATCATGTTTCTCTAAAACACATTTCTCAAATCAATCAGCCATGGTCTTGAGTTATTTTCCAATCAAAGTTTCATCAAGACCTAAATAGTTTTTAATAGCTTAGCTTAATTCATTTCCACGATGATGTACACGGTAGTGTATGCAAATGTATCCTTGCAGGTGAGCGACGCAAGAGTTACGTGTTTGAGTGACACAGCTGTTTAATTGTGGGATATCATCACTTGCCGTTTAATAGCAGTCAGAGAGAAAACTCAATTCATTTCATAAAACATGAGTAGATACGTGTCTCATAAACATGATAACAAATAAGTTCTTACGTAAGAGTGAAGCTCCTCGGCCTCCATAGCACTGTCCTGCTCCATTTTGACACAGATACTATCTACACTGATAGCCAGCGGGTTAAAATCTCCATCACCGAAGACGATTGACCTCCTTGCCAAGTTATATAGCGCCATTGTGTGTCAATGTCACCATCATGTTTGTCAAGGAGAGTTTTCTTCAAGCTGTAGTCCCCCAGTCAAGGTCAAGAACCCTGCCCAGTGCATGGCAGCAGCAGCAGGGGCACTTCCTGTGTTCATGCAATCGTATAATCGATACTGGTCATCAATCTACACTTTCAAGGGACAAAAAAGATCACTAATAATAAGAATGTATTTGCAAATATATCATAAATTGTAATGTCATAGGCCTATATAGTATTCTTTTAGTAAATGATCTTGAAGATTATCTTTGAATGTTGAGACTGTAAAGTACTGAGGATATTCTTTTTGTATTAAATTTTTTTTATACCAAATCTAGGCCAATCAGACTGAAGCACATTAATTTACACAAATTGAATACACAAATAGAGTTATATCATGTCAAGACATCTTCCCTCAACCTCTTTCTGGAAAAAGTTGAAATTTGTTGGCAAGAAAAGAAATGTGCTAAAACGCTACTCAACCCTGTGCTCCTGGGTGCCTCCATACAACATTGCTTTTTCTCTCTTTTTCATATATACAAGTTAATCAGAATAAATTGTAATGATATTCAATCTACTACTTCCTGTTTGAATAACACCATGCTCTTTAAATGACACTTATCGCTATTCATATACATTTAATCAATCAAGTGACCTAACAATTTGGCATTAACTCGTAAAGCACACACACTGGCCATGTATTTTAGGGGGGGCTTTTTATCAACCGAACATTTTAATACTGGAGAGCCTAATATTTAGATAAACCATCAAGGATATCAAATAAAGAAGCCGCCAGGAGACCAAACACATTGACATAAACTGGATCAGGGCCTGATAATGTCTTCAATCTAGCTGTGCATACAAACAGTTCTCACACAAATTCACATGATCCTTGGAGACATTATTTCAAGAAGCACAATTCCTGTTGAAAGCGATAAGCACAATTTCTGTTAACAACCATTTGAATGTTATCCAAATCTCAATCTACCTCAGCCCCCATGATTTCCCCCCCCCCCCTTTTCTTCTCTTTCAGACTTTCTCAAACTCTGTACAGTTTTTTTGTTTTTTTGTTTGTTTCCTGCCACTGTTAAACCTCTAGGTTTTCCATCAACACTAATCTGTTCTGAGGCAATGATCAAAGACTCAAATGTGGTTTAGTTATCTACAACTGTACACGTTGCGTTCTGGTT
Source organism: Diadema antillarum (assembly GCF_040938485.1). Taxonomy (NCBI): domain Eukaryota; kingdom Metazoa; phylum Echinodermata; class Echinoidea; order Diadematoida; family Diadematidae; genus Diadema; species Diadema antillarum. The sequence continues at coordinate 439,571 of NW_027271583.1, read as the reverse complement.
TAAAGATACTATGAGCTTGTTGATCCATGCATTATACATGTATACCATGTATTTCAAACTTTCCAGTTTCAATGAGAACTTTGAATTTACAAAGTATGTGGACACATGTAATCAATGCATCAGGTTATTTGGTATTCATTTCATTTTGATCATTCATTTTGAACAAACATTAAAATCGTCAAAAGTTAGTTGAGTGGTCCAGGGTAACATTTACCTTTACTCTACTGTGGCACATTTTTTTTTTTCTGAATCTAAGATCATTTTTACACCAGTATTAATGAAACATAATTGCAACGCTGCATAAACATAATTGCAATGCTACATCAAAATTACGACTGCAATTACGATTTGAATTATCGTCAAATTATCGTCCACTCACACAACTGATGAAGGCTTCGAAGATTCTGTAGTTTTGAATTTCAGAGCAAGGAGGGGAGGTATGGCTTCTTTCTAAATTCGGCCTATCGATCATTCTTGAGCTGTAAGTATACCACGCGCTTTGACTGTCGTGCGAGCATTTGAGGAGCGTGGTTTTTCTGCGGAAGTGGCTGAAAGGTCACTGTAAGCTCCGCCTCCCACAATGTGATTTGGAGGTCTATCCATTCACACAACTGTTTCTTAATTTCCATACGTCTGGCAAATCCTGACTGGAAAACACCTCCGAATCGTCATTTGAAACACTGCTGGAATTATGATTTAAATCACCCTCTGCAATTCCAGTTTGCACTCACATGGCAAAAATGCGTAATTCGAGTCATGATTCTAGTGACGTATCACCATAGAATCGTGTTTCAAATTATGCACTTTAGGTATGTGTTAACGCACTCTAAAGATAAGTCTGTTCACATCCTTGATAACATTGGTTTTTTGTTTTCTGTCTTTCTAATGTGCTTGGAAAGGGGGCATTCTGGCACCAAATTTCTGGCACCTCTGTGGCTAGCCAGTGTGCCTGGCCATGGCTGCCAAGTGGCTCCAAATAGCTTCTTATCCTTCATAAATATCTCCCCAAGTGTCAATATTAACACGAGAAATGCAGGCAAACATATTTAAAGGACACATCTTTTCTACACACTCTACCAGTCGATAAGATCTTTGTGTGTATGTGTGTGTGTGAGAACTACACAGTCTATTTTGTGGGTATTTTTCAGTTCATGGCAAATTTCATACCCTAAAAATATAGCACACCTGCTTTCTTACAAGCAATCATTTTATCTCGATAGTTTTATTCAAGAGAAAGCAGCAGCGGAAGTTCTCTCCACACTGATATCACGGGATTATATTAATAAGAACCCTCCCTTGTGCACCCCCCCCCCCCCCAATATAACCAAGTATATCCCATTACCGATTGTTATCTACCACTTTTTTTTTGTATGATTTATGGACATTGTGATTTGGGATTGATAGCAATTTGTTATTATACACATATAAATACATTTACTGATTTTGATTGTCTCCTTTTTGATAAGGGCCTTTACTTTTAATTTGGTTGCATGAACTCAACATTTGCTTCAGTTTCAGCATACAATTGTATCTATTTATTCACACAATATCACATAATAATGATTGTTTTATTTTTGTATTCAATCATGACTTGTGGCTTTTCAGATTGAGTAGTGATAGTTACTTTAATTAATTGTTGTTTCAATGATTCTGATTATCTTCATCTTTGGTATACAATACTAGAATTGTTTGTATTTCTTTTCAACTTCCTATCATCCGTTGACTGATTTGCAATTCATTTTTTGTACCACACTGTACATGTTTCTAACTTGTAAATATGTATTATTACCCTGCAATTCAGCCTTTGGTTGCCATGACACTATTTTTGATAGAGCAGATGGAATGAATGAATGGACGAATGAACGAACGAACGAACGAACGAGCGAACAAACGAATGAATGAACACACGAACAAATGAATGAACAAATGAATGAATGAATGAAAGGATGGATGGATGAATCAATTAATGAATGGATGAATAAAATGGAGAAATGAATGAATGGATGAATGGATAAATGGATGAATGAATGAATGAATGAATGAATGGATGAATGGATGGATGGATGGGTGGATGGATGAATGAATGAGTGAATAAATGAATGATTGAAAAGACGAACAAATGAAGGAACGAATGAATGAGTGAATGGATGGAAGGATGAATGAGTGAATGAATGAGTGAATGAATGAATGAATGAATGAATGAATGAATGAATGGAAGAATGAAAGAAGGAATAAATGACAAAGGAAAACATCCTTGGGGCAAGTCCTTGTGACCCTCCAAAGAAGACATCCCTCCCTCCACCTCTGTCTGCATCCAGGTAGCTCCTCGATGGCTAGCTTTTATTCCTCAAATCTAAGGACCTCATACTCAACATCCTTGCCCTACATAACCTGCATTCCATGACCCCATCCCATCCCGGTTCCCCATCCCCTCTCTCCTCACCCTACGATGCATCTCAACCCTTTTCAAAAGCTTGCCACTCTATAAACCTTGTCTCTCAAACCTTGGCCCCTAAAAATACCCTTGTTTGCAGGCATACTTAAAAGATGATTTTCAAGACACTGATGACAAGCATTTCTTATTTCAAAACTTGAAGACCACAAGAAAGCCCAGACTTTATGGATACTACACTGGTGCCATACAAGGTGGACTGCCTGTAGCATTTCATTGGTACCATCTTTATGAGCTTGGGTGTTAACTGATGCATTCCAAAATGAGAAAAATGATAGTTCTTGTGTGTAAATGGCCCTGTAATTTCTTGTAGATCTAAGTCTGTGTGTAAAGGAAATACAGACAAATATCGAAAATAGACAACTGATCGACAAACAGATAGGCCCTATATTTGTGAATTCAAAGCCCTGTGATCTATTGATATGTGCATGACCGCACACCAACAAAGTATACACTTCACTTGCGTTCTTCTTGTTCTTCTTACTGTGCTGTGCAAAAACTACAGAATATTCATAATTTGGAATCTTGCAATATTTCCTTCTTCAAATGACAAAAATCTGTTTGCTTTGCCACAGGGAAAAACAGAACGAAATGATATCACACAATGCAACTTTCACAGAGATGTAAATACCAATTTTACATATTCTATGATTTTGTGCACTCTGATAAATCCACTGCAGACCTTTGACACCGAGATCCTATTTCCTAACTGAATACAGCTATTCTGCTACCGTACTTCTAGGTCTTCAGTCTAGCTAGTTTTCTTTTCTAGCAAGATACAGAGTCCTGACTCCTGGGGGCTGTTTCATAAAGCTGTTCGTAAAGTTACGAACAACTTACAAGCGACTGGTGATCAGTTCTGATGTGCTATACTTATCAGAATTTCCATAATTCAGCACAAGAACTGATCACCAGTCGCTCGTAAGTTGTTCGTAACTTTACGAACAGCTTTATGAAACAGGGCCCAGGTAGTGATGGGTATAATTCTGCAAAGGTACTCAAGTATGGGCAACAGCCACAAAAGTTACAGTTTGAAGTACTTCTCCAAACTAGTTCAGGTATCGAGAATCTGGTTAGGTAAATACGGAAATCTAGGCCTGCCTTGGCGAGCCCCTTGAAACTCATTGTGAGCCCGCTGTTCAAATACCATTTGAGGTTCATCACTCGTCACTTGGAAATCTTAGCAAACACTGGCGGTCACATTATGACACTGTTTACGAGCCACTTCTTGAATATTTCATTTGTCAAAGCAACCCTTGACACCAAGAATATATAGGACAACATCTTTTCACCAAGTCAACCATGACTGAACCCCCTACACACGCACCCACCCACCTACACACACGCCTACACTCACACACTCACTCAAGAAAGATTTTCAAACTTGGACCTGTCCACTGGGTATGTTACCATGGCACCCGGCACTGAACTGAGTCCTATTAAATACTTCACGAGAATTTGTGGACCTATATATGCCTTAAAGGACAAGGTCACATTGATGTATGAGTGGATTGAGTAAATGCAGCAAATAGTAAAACACATCAGTGAAAGTTTTGGGAAGATCAGAAAACTTTTCAAAAGTTATGCATTTTTAAAGTTTCAGTGCTGCCATTTCTGAATGAGAAGACTACTACAGTTTGTGATGTCACATGTGTCGAACGATACAAAGATAAACATGTAATTCCATTTTTTTTGAAAAGCACACATTCCTTGACTTGTAACTGACATATGTTAGGGGAAATATTATTCTCCCTGTGCTCTGAAAGAGGCAAGTCAAGTGCTCTTTTATTATGTGAAAAAAGTCAAAATACATTGAATATTCTTTGAAATTTTCTTTACATCAGTCTACACAAACTTTCACTGATGTGTTTTATAATATTTCTGTATTCACTCAACCCACACATATATCACAGTGAACTCGTCCTTTCAACTCCAAGATTTGAATTAGCACACAATCATGCTCCACTGAATTTGTTTGTACACCACAAAGTTTTTAAACCTTTCTTTTTTTATATCTCTTCTTGTTTTCTCTCGGTTTCTAATCCTAAAATTTTGTCAACAACACATATGTTCACAAAAACATAGTTTTAGCACTGATATGTACACATTTTTATGAAGAGTTCAAAAATGTATTTGATAAAATGAAGCATAACTAAAAAGAAATTAAAATAATAATTTAAGATCTTTAGGGTATCAATGCTTGTTTGTTGCATTTGTTTGTTTGTTTGTTTGTTTTGATCAATAGAACCAGAGACAAAGCAAAAACACATCATAACAAAATACTGAATTGAAAAGACACTGGTATACTATATAAAGGGCTCCATAGAGAGAAACAGAGGTATATGGAGATAGCAGAGATCCACTTTATGCCGAGACTCAAATAACCTCACATTTATCAAAGATGGGTTTGTCTATCAAAGATGGGTTTGTCTATCAAAGATGCATTCTCTCTGACTAAAAGTCTTTTAATGTGAACTGCGTATTATATTCACCCACATCTTCTCCTCCTGTGCACTGCCATTGCAAATGACTTATTACCTCCGCCAAGGGGGGAGGTTATGTTTTCGTTACTGTTGGTTTGTTCGTTCGTTTGTTCGTTTGTCCGTGCGCAAAATAACTCAAAAAGTGGGCTGAAACTTGCAGGAAAGGTTGAGAATGACACAAGTACCAAACGATTAACTTTTGGTAGTGATCCGAGAATTTTGGGGGAATTTATGAAGGATTTTTGATATCTTAGCAGGTAGGGTCAATGAACTTGCGAGTTCAGGCTGCGCGCATTTGAGGTTTGCTTGCGCGCACTAAAGTGCGTGCTCTAGTTTCTGCAGCTGAGGGTTTATGACGTAACAAAGGCTTTTATATTGGGATTCGGGTGACTCTGCACACAATGCAGTACGTATGGGTGGAAATAATAGTAGAACAAGATCAGTGGTGGAAATGAGCTGCATGCTTGGCAGAGGTCTGCGCTCTCAGAGTGCTTTTCTAGTTGAAGTATGTGACACTCTGAAAGAGCCATGGATTGGCAAATAGCCACCACAGGGGGCAGTATGCATATTTTGCAATCAATAACAGCACATTTATGTGTGGGATTGAGCTGTACCAACATTTTTGTTTAGCACTAGGGTAGAGTAATATGATTTCATCTTTATTAACAAGTGGTGTGTGAAGCCACATTGTAATTACAATTTTGGTAGTGATGGTACTGCTTTTCTGAATTTGAGAGTAAATAATGACTCAAGTAAACACTATTAAAATACATTCAAGAAATTAACATGTTTGTAAAATATCAGATAGCACCACACATTCACACAATCAGTGGAATTTATTAGTGATATAATTACCTGCCAAAATATGGAAAAAAAAATAATACTTTTGATCACATTTTTCCATCAGACCACTTAGAATAACTGTCAGCTCTACTTCTACTGAGCAAACACACATTCAGATAAAAACAAACAAACAAGCAAACAAACAAACACTGTACTCAAATGGTGACAGACAGAATAATACACATGTCCCAAACGAATAACAGGCTCTCTTTACTTGAATAAAATTATCAAAAATTCAGTGACTACCGATCAAGTATATCTCTTGCATGACTTGGGTTTGACAACTGCTTTGTATCCATCATGCAGCCTGCTAAAGCTCTTGGCGTTAGACCAAAGAGCTGGACCTGTCAAAATCAGTTCATTTACAACTTTACTGGACTCTTCTGCCTTGGAAGCACAAAACAACAGCCATGAACAGATATGAGTCATCTGTGTTTTAATTGTTGCATTCACATGACAGCACGCCAATTTTATGCTGGTCTGTAGAAAACAATCAATTACTCAACAATTCTCATCTCTAGTATGCCAGGGACAAGTTAGGAATCTTTTGGAAAGTGAATGTCAAATTTCAAACATTTTGAATATTCTATATACAAGTAAATACATAAATACATAAATACATCGCACATACAAACAAGATTAAAGCTGATTAAAGACAGTCTTAAATTTCATATCTAATTATATTAATGTAAATTTACTTGTACATATGCTTCAGAATTAATATGACACAGTAACATGGATTGAAGTTACTCTTGTCTTATTTTTGTTTCTAGAACTCCACATTCCAGTGAGGTATCAAAACCATTGTACACACCACAAAAGGCAACTGAAAGCCCTTTATGTCTAAAATTTCAAAGTAAATCATATTTATGGATGAAATTATGATGTCCAGTGAGTGCATGTTCACACTTAGAACCTTCAAATTTGAGACTGTATGCCTAGGTAATTCATACCTCAATACATTTATACATGTACATAAATAAGTAAGTACATGTGTATGTACATATTCGTATATATATATATACATATGTAAATATAACTTTTAATGCCCTTATGCAGCTCAAGAGTTATGTGAATAGAATTCATAGAAAATTATTATACTTCATCAATTAGATATCTACTGGCAGAATCTTGAAAGTTATCAAATTTCCTATAAATCTACTTTTATATCATTCATCTCTCCAAAATCATATGCTATGAAATCATTTCAAAGTTGTACAAATTATCCCTTCATGTTTTTTGTTTGTTTTTGTTGTTATAGATACATTTACATGAAAAAAGAAACAGGAACTTGTTTTGTTTTTGTTTTGTTTTTGTTTTTTATAGCAGTAATCAAGTCACAATGATACTAAGTAGAGAGGAATGGCTGGCAAGAAATGGATTTTTCCCCTTTTAATTTGAAAATGTTATCTCATCTAAAACAAATAATCTCTCTTCTCATCTTAAAATAGCAAGTCACCAGAATGAAGATGGCATCAGATGCCACTGAGAAAATAAGATACTGTAAAACGAGGAATATTCATTTGCGAGAGCCAAGTTTTGCGAAATTAAAATGCACCTGAAAGTTCTTGTCTACACTATACGCATTGAATGTCAGAGGCAACTCTCAAAAAATTTCATGCTGCCAAAAAGGCTGTCGGCTCCAATCCGTGAAAATTTCATGCCACGAAAACATCGTGTTTTACAGTAAGACAGGCGTCTGCAAAAGAACTTGCCCAACTACAGTAGGCTATCAAGACTAAGCCTATCCGGGGCAAATAACAATGACAAAACTGACTGGTTTTACACTGACTGGTTGAAAAACTATATATAATGGAAACAAATATAAATTAATATATGTTATTCTGAATGCACTCAGTTACACCTTCAGATGTTCTGCTTTTTCTTTCCTTACTGGCAGTCTGATGTACTTGGCCATTTTTCCATGCAAATTCTAAAATTAAGTTGCCAAGCGCCCTTAAACTTTTTATGACTTAAGAAGGGCCCTGAGAAGAGGACAAACAATAGGTAGGCATAGTTTATTTGTCGTTGCCAGAACACAGAATTGTTGATTTCAGGTCACATGATCATCTCAAGTACAAGTGTACTAAATTAACACTTGATTGCGTGCATCCCAAGTTCAATGCCACTGCCCCAGACGTGAAAGTCAGAATGTGCCAAAGATGCTCCTCAACCACGAATCTCGCGTTTATGCACTTATTATTCGGTTTGGCGCCGGAAACCAAGCCGTCATTGTCACAGGAAACGATGTTGGGGGGAGGGGGAGCTGCGTTTAATCGCACCATATGTTGTCAGCTGCTCCTACGGCTCCTCAAGTTTGAGGTGTGCGCGTTCATCAATGAACATCACGGCAGATCTATTTGTGACTGATGAATAATCTCCTCCTTGCCACCAATCTGGGCTAAAGGGCGGCTGCATCACCGAGGTGGACTCCTAAATTGGTTTGACTCCGCCGACTATGAAGGCCCCTACTGCCTCCTGCTGCCGCCATCAAGGTGGCAACTCCAGAAATTCATGTCGAGAAGGACGCTAGGTAGAGGGTGCGATTGGCAACGTTTCCCTGATTGATGGGAGGTCTGCAGAGACAAGCTCCTCCTTTTATTCCACCCCCTCAAGGAGAGAAAAAACAATGAATTATAAGGAAAGAAAGAAACCATTTTTGTATGACTTAACAGTGCACTCACCATGAATGTGAGGCATGGTGCAGGGCAGTGGATATAGCTCACTTACGAGTACAGTGGACTCCCGTTATAACAAAGTCCTTGGGACCGCCAGTTAATTTTCTTTTGTTATTTCGAAATTTTGTAACAACCGAAGGGTTATACGATAATGTTGCTGTCTTAATTTTTTACTTCGTTGTAACCGGAATGTCGTTATAACCGTATTCATTTTAACGGGAGTGCACTGTATCTGAACCAGAATCCAGACATGGATGTTAAAGTTGCAAAACTTGAGATAGAAACTTCTACAAAGAATTTCAATTATTTAAAATGTCAAGACAATTTGATGCATTCTTGATTAGAAAGTTTAGTAATTATGTCACACTAGTTACATAATACCTGGTCTGACAGTAGCAAATTCAGTATGTTTATACTGAATACATAAATTTGTACATTCAACTGGAGGCAAAACTGTGTGCTTATAAGAAAAGCCTGCCGACCGTCTTTTGCTGCAATACGCAATGCCAAACTTTCAGACAGATAGCTTTTGAAGAAGTACCTGACATCAACATAAATAGTGCCTGAAATTTGCATTAATAGCTGTTTCATTGTCATCAAATTTTGCCATTCACTTCCTCGCAGCAATGTCCTACTATCTCAATGAAGTCTGTGCACCCATCTTTCTCATTTTAACCAAACTATTTTTAGTTCAAATCTGCATCTCAATGCGACTTATTAGTGATGTATGTTTTGAGTAAAGACATGTTGGTGAACGACTATGACAGCATCCTACTATAATGGCTTCAAACCTGTCACTGGGAATCACCTTAGTATTTTCCCTGGTTTATGAACTAGGACAGACATATGCTGTTTGTTTCTTTCTCCCTTCTGTCTATCATATCTTTTCTTCCTGCTGTCTTCCTTTCAGGTTATGGTTTTCTTCTGCCTGCAAGACAGAGTTCAAAGGAGATTGCCTGCTCTGCACCAGATACTCAAACCATCTGCAGGACTGTTAAGAGGGGAAATGAGGTTGAATAGCTTCAGAGTCGATCTCATTCACATCTATAATGTACCAATTATGTGGCACTACTGAACAGCCACAGGTAAACAGCCGTTGCAATCACATCCCGAAAATGAGCAGGAGCCCAATGTTCGTGCAGGAGCCATGTTAAAGATAGCTCACATTTGCAAAGTAACGTGGGTTGTACAATGGTAGACCTTGGGCATAGGTGGAACATGATCCGAAAGTGAGGAGGTTCAATTCAAGCATCAGAGAATGATTTGCAGATGAAAGACAAAAAGTAACATGATTCAGTTTGATGTAATGATTCATGGTAATATGTACAGGGGAAAAATAAATCTCTGTTATCCCATGATATTTGGGAGATACCTTTAATGTAACATCAATCCGTGCATGCATGAATCATGAACAACAACATTAAATCCACTATTGAGCAGTCAACTCAGACGCCTCCACCTTCTCACGCAATCGTGATGCTCCCGAGGCATAAAAAAAGAAAGTGTACATGTACATAACAGTCTGCATGACTTCATGCAGTACAAGACAGCATGATGTTTGATCTGACATCATCTCCACAAGAAAAACTGATCCTACTATCCTAATATCTTTTTTACACACTCTGATCCCTTAAAGGATTACAGGCATAATTTACCATGTGCAGATGAAACAAAAACCCAGCATTAGTGCTTCAAAATAGGTCTAAAATGTGAGTTAGGGATAGAAATAACAAATGTAAAAATTTGAACTAGTATAATCGATATTAAGTATTGTGAAATATACAAAATGTGAACAATAGTTAAGATAAAAATGTTGTTGTTTTAAAGAAAGAAAGAAGAGAGAGACAAATGTTTCCAGACTAAACCATCTACAGTTATAGCTTAATGAGAAAAATAGTGATATCTCCTTGTATTTTAGGCTTTATTGCAAAAATTTTATATGGCAGGATATTTTGTGATACAACTGACCTACACATATGCATCAAAAGTGACATCTTGAACATTTTTTAAATCACTGCTCCCAAAGGTAAACAGGACCTTTTTAGGAGAATGAAACTAAAACTTATGTTAATAGAGGGCATGCAGCAATATCAGTGGAATACATCAGCAAAGTTTGAGGAAAATTAGACAATATGTTCTAAAGTTATAAAATTTTACAGTTTTGGTGCAGCCATTGCTAGATGGGAAGATTGCAACACTTTGTGACATTATGTTTGAATGATATTTATAAAGAAAATATATAGAAAATTCAACATATTTTTACATTTTTCTAGCATAATCCAGGGCTGGCGGAGCATTTTCAAAAGTGGAAGGTCCACTTCTGGGTTTCATGAGCCAACAAGCAAAAAAAAAAAAAAGGGTCCTCAGCTCATCTCTCCCCTACCATTTCCGGGTTTCTTCAGCTGACAAGCAAAAAAAAAAGATCCTCAGCTCATCTCTCCCCTTTCATTTCCGGGTTTCTTCAGGTGACAACCAAAAACAACAACAACAACAACAACAACAACAACAAAGGTCTTCAGTGGAGAAACATTACCTTTTTTTACCACGCTCACACTTCAAGATCTCTATCTATTTCTATTTAGTGCCACTTACGTACTTCAGGGTTAAAAAAAAAGTGGTGGGGGGCCCCCAAAGTGATGACACCTCATGTATTCCTTTGTATGGTGCACAAAAAGTGGGAGGGGGCCGAGGGGCCAAGTGCTGGGAATGTGTAGGCCTACATTGTACTTTTTGAAAAAATAAAATAAAATGAAATTTTGTGGAATTCTCTTGGTATTGTTGTACATGTACAATTTGTATGTGACATCACAACCTGTAGTAGTTCAGCAATGGCTGCAACGAAACTTTAGAAATTTGACCGGATTGTCCTATTCTCCTAAAACTTTGCTGATATGTTCTACTAACATTCCTGCATTCACTCAATCAACATTTATATTTGGGTTTCTTTTTCCTTTAACCCAGAGTATCACACAGAATAATCACATCCCTATCTAGACTCTTTATTTGACCCTCCAATGTATTGTAGGCCCTATGTAGTGGGTTTTTGTATGCCTATCTTCATTCTGAAACAATTCAAACATTTTGATGATAATGATGTCTACTACTATCCTGAATCATTATTTGATTTACGCTTTGGAATCATGGTCTTTATCACTGAAGGAAAATCTAGATTAGTTTCAATATATTGCAGGCCTGACAATATTTACATATCAAATCAGAGAGGCACTAAACTTCTATTTGCAAGTTTAATCATTTCTGGGAAATAAGATTGTCCCCTTCACTATTCCCAAATAATTTTGTTGGTACTGAATTGTTTGCTGATATTTACATTCACTCTGTATAAAATAGTACCTATTTTCTTAATCATAAGTTCATGTAACAGGCCAGTTTGCTAATGTATACAAGTGCTCCTCACAAATGCATTTCAGTATATGGATTAGTATCTAGTATTTGCATGAACTATTTCGCCCTATGTTGGGCAAGTCATAGGCAAGGTTTCTGGTTATCAAAAACAACTTTTATAGTGATCTGGTCCATTTAATAAAGTCTATTTGTCTACAATGATACATCTGTAGAAGAAAAGTAGGAGTGAAATTTATAGAGTAATAATTTTTTGACAGTGGGAATAATATATATACTGGCAGTAGATTTCTTTCCCAAATTCTGCTTTCTTTGTGCTTGTTTCCACATTATGTACATATCACCTTCTAGCACCCCTGTGGACAAAAGCAACTACACAAGTGTCCCACAGTATTGCTAGGAACTACTATACATACTGTGACATACTTTCAACATGAGAGGTCTATGTTTTTTGTCAATCAGTACACCTTCTTTTGAATTTACAAATATCAGGGTTACCATGGTTACAGCATTATCTTTCATAAAGATGAAGAATTGGAAGAATTGAAGAAATGCGTTATTTAATACAAACTTGACTTGGCATGTTAAGACTCAGCTGTCAAATTTAAAGAGACTGGAGGGAAGAAAAAAAAATCAACAAACATGGAGCAGGGGTCGCTGCTTGACCTCTGACCTGCGATACTTTGATGGTTCTTGACCCCAGCACGATCCCTGAATGGTGCGGCAGGTTTGATGGGTAACACCTTGCCTCCGCCAACAAATAATACACTGATGAAAATGAAATTATCAACCATAAATGCCAACACCTTGATAGGTTTATGCAGTAAGGTGGCTGCCACCAGCCACAAAAGTGATAGAGTTGCTGATTTATGTTGCAAATGATAAAGTATCAAGTGATATGAGAGCCATGATATAAAAAAAGAAGGAAATTTGATGCTGGGGTTTAGGAGGAAGAAAATGCAACACATCACTTTGTTGAGAGTTTGATTAAGGTGTTCAAATTCCTTCCTTCTTGAGGAAATCTGGAGAACTTTTGCAATGTGAAGTCAGAATTTACAATTGATGTAGCATCTTCCAAAAAGTATTGCGCTATAAAGAGTCAAACTAATAGGTGCCTAGGGAGAGAGCACGAATAATTTTTACACCAAACACAAGTAATTTTGTCTTTGAGATCTTAGGGGCACCTTTTAAAGGAAACCGAAACCCAAAGAGAAATGTGGATTGAGTGAAAGCAGCAATATTAGCAGAACACATCAGTGAAAGTTTGAGGAAAATAGGACAATCAATGCAAAAGTTATGAATTTCGAAAATTTTGGTGTTGGAACCGCTGGATGAGGAGACTAATAGAGGTTACGATGTCATGTGTGGACAGCAATATAAAGAAAATATAAAGGGAATTCCATAAAAATTCACTTCTGTAGCATAATGAAAGAGCATGTGACTAACTGCTTTCAGAAAGCAGTGGGAATATTAAATGGCGACCCTTAACATATGTCAGTATCAAGTTGATGGAGTGTGTAATTTTCATGAAAAATTAATTTTTGTGGAATTCCCTTTACATTTTCCAGTAAAAAACAGAATTAATTGGATGCAGGAGACCACCATCACATCACAAATACCTTGAGGTATCAGTGGGTGATAGTAATTACAATCTTCTTTAAATTTGTTTGCCTTTTGTGTGACATCATAGAATATCATGGACACCAGATATGACAGTGTTGGTTGTCTGACATAGGATAGTGTGAGCCATCAGTTCATGCTAACCACTGCTCTTTCGATGGAATCGAAAATTGAGGGGGAAAAAGTGAAGAAAGACAAAGACAAACAATTACAAACCCTTTAATATGTGTCATTTTCCATGTGTCCATTATGATAAACCATAATCTGATATGATGGTAGATATCTAAGAAATGTCAATAAAAATTATGACTTACAGAGAATCTCTTGGTATCACAATAACATCATCATATGTATTCAGCAAAGTTAAATGACTGTTGATATTTAACCTTAAAGGGAAGCAGTCCTGAGATTTTCACTGTACTGATAATTAAGAAGAGTTAAAAATATAACTTTTCACCAATTTATACGCGTGGACATCAAAAATTGTCTCCGTACGTGATTTCTAAAAAATAATTCCTGAAAGCGATCGGTGTAAGAGCCTGCCAAAAGGTGCAACGTCATTGATGCCCTACTCTCAACTTGACAGCCGTGCCTCAGAAAACCAATTTAAGGGTTCAAAATGATCATATCTGATTTTTTCATAAAATGTGACAATATGTGGTTTTATTATTTCAAACAAAATATTTCAAGCTTATTTACATATACAATTAATATTAATATAAAAATAAATAGTAAACATGTATTTATAAATAACTAGGGAGCGTACGCATGACGAGCAGAACACCGCTGGAAAGAGTTGTGCATCGATGACGTATGACTCTCCGCCAAGACTTGCTCATTTGCAGAGTCACACTTTTTTAACTGAAATGTACAAGCTTATTTGGTGATTTGAAAGTTTGTTTTTGATGAAAGTAGTTCATTTGAGGTACCAACAACAACATATTTTTTTTTTTAATTTCGTGAGGACTGCGTCCCTTTAAGGGGATGATATAGCTATAGTCCAGATGGGGATCCAGATTTTAACTTTTTGCAAGATAATTAAAAACCACTTTGAAATATTAAAAAGCATACAATTCTAAGAGGATTTCTGATGAACATCTGTGTTGAAATGGCTGAGATATCCAAAAACAAAGTAAAACAAAGTGGTCCTAATAAAAGGTGGGTCCAACCTTTTATTAGGACCTCTTTGTGTTTGGATATCTCACCGATTTCAAAACCAATTTTCATGAAACAAATTTTGAATTCCTCTTAGAATTGAATGCGTTTACATATTTACATAGAGGTTTCTTATTATCTCACAAAAAAAAGTTGGAAACCTGAAATCCCATCTCAACCAAAAACTAACCAAAACTAATGTATTATTTCCTTATTTATTATAATTTATCAGTGTCACAATAGTATTTCATCGCATGCATTTTACGTATTTTACATATGTTATTAGTTCACATTATCATGATCCTTGTGCAATACATTTCTTTGAATTCACGTGCCATCATAATGATTTCTTCCGATTTGACTCTGCAACAAAAATCAACGTTTCCCATCTACACTTCCTTTTTATCTGGCAAATTATGATATGAAATACTGACTAATTGTTTTTTATATGATAGTAAGCATGCTTTTAAAAATTGACATTATATTTCATTTGTATAAGTTCGAATAAGTATCTGCTTTTAATGTTTTGCATGCTATATTGTTTTTTTGTGTTACTGTTCAAAGTTCATTTTAATAATTATCACTAGATGTTAGTGTTGATTAACATTAGTATTATTATTTTTCTATAAAAATCAAACGAATTATATCATTGACGCTTATAATATATTTCGAATGCTGATTGACTAATTGCATGATTTTTTACTGTTTACTTGGCAGTTTAACTTATCCAATCTGATATTTCACATCTTTTGAGTCAACGTACGTTTCAACCAACATTAATTTTTTTTTTTTGATGCCTCACTTACCCGATATCCATTATTTTTTTTATTTTGTTGTCTTTGTGAATGTATTTTGTATGTATGTACGCTGTATTTTTTTTTTATTCTTAGTCGCTTTTATGTTGCATATTAAATCATTATTTATGTTTATTATACAGTTGCAATAGGGTGCACCTTACCCGACAAGCGTTTGCTTCTTATAGGTGTTACCCAAATGAATCCTTGTAATATTTACCTTGTTTTAATATCCGAAATAAATGTGAATTGAAATACCATCCCTTTAAGCTGGATTTGATCAATAATTTCATTCAGAACATCTTTATCTGATAGCCTAAATATTAGAGCAAAGCTTAATGAAAGTCAATGATCTCATGGTGTGAAAAAAATTATAAATTAAATGAGGGTATCCTAATCATTCTGTGACCTTTGACATTTTGTCATATGATTGCTGAAATCTATTATGCAAACAGGTGCACCTTCTGGTGTGGTATGCCTCATCTCAAAGAGTAGTGACGTCAAGAATTGGGGTGAATTGACGGACAGACACTCTGGTTTACAGCAGGCAGCCTGAATGTCAATGTCTTCTCTTACCCATCAGTATAAAGATATTAAGTTGATGTTAACCAAAGGTACAAAGGGGAATGAAAAGAACAACAACAACAACTATGAAACTAAACTGGAAAAAAAAAATGTTGTTTGCCTTTGTAGCGGTAAAAAGCCCACGTGATGTTTGGTACAGCAGGATATGAGTCATTCTTTCATATAACTGTGGCGTCACCAGAAGACATTCTTATGATTCAAGTGACTTCCAGCAACCTTTTACAATGTGAGGTGCATTCCCACAGCAGAAATGAAATTTAGTTCGTGATCCAGTTTGAAATCTACATCTCACTTTTCAGGTTGCCGTTCAAATAGGGTGAACACTCTACTGAACAGTCACGATTGAAACACTGATGTTTTTTAGGCAGCCAATCAAATCACCAAAAATTTCACTAACCCACTGGAGTAGAACACCTGTGATCTCAGCCGGACTCCAGCCGCTAGAGCTACCCAGCACGCAGCATGATTGTGTGTGTCACTTGCGTTCAAGCATCACAGCACACTCATACAGGCCTGGCCAGCATGGACACACACACAGACACATCATCATCAACATCATTATCATCATCATCATCATCAATCATCATCATCGGCAAGCATTCTTATGTGCTTACTGATGATCTGTTTACATATGGCTTAACTGATTAGCTGGCTGTAAAGAGAAACAGACTGTACTGTGCCCCCTGCCACCAGCAACAACAAAAAATAGAATAAAAAATAGATAAACACATCAATGTTTAAATTACCATTCTGATGGGACATGGTGTGTAGCAATTATTGCCATCATTTGGGAAAAACATGATCCAAATCACAATTTTTCAACTTGCCAGGCATTCACACAAGTTAGTGAGATTTGGATTGTGATCGGAATATTGATGTTTTGGTCTCTGGATCTCACTGTGTGAACCCCCCACCACCACCACCATAGGGGAAAATTCATGCTGCTAGTGAAAAATTGCAACAACTTAGTGCTGCTTGTGAAAAATTGCAACAACTTATGCAAATTTAGCCACAACGTTTCAAACATCGACTCCAATAGAAATTGGTTCACTCACCAGCTTAGACAGAGCAATACCTTCATACAATCACCTTTCAGAATGAAGGTAATGTGAAAGATAAGAGCCAAACCAATTGTTGAAATTGTATAATTTTGGAATTGATTTATCTTACAAAATCTATTACTGAATCCTACAAAAATCATATATTTACGCACATTTAAAAAAAGGTAAGCAAATGAGATGGGGGGGGGGGGGTTAATTTCACGGATGTTTATGCATGATTATCATGTTTCACATGCTGATGAATACACATGCACAATAACAACTCCAAAACCATGTCTCTTAGTGGTTTCTTGTTTGGGCTTGACACGGCCTCTATCAACCCCTGGTTAAGTCAATGCCAAGGCTACTGAGTGTTGTTGATGTTTTTTCTGAGCCCTGGGGACAGGGCAGGCCTCCCCACGTCTATCTTCCCCTCTCTAGCCAGACAGAGTTATGCCACAGTGATACCCTAATGTTGGCTCAATTTCTAAACATTATTTTCAGCCAACAAAATGTCACGAATAAACTCCCTTACATGTGGACATTACTCCCACTGTGAAAGCCACTGATCATCGCAACTTAAAGGAAAAGTGTTTTCCAAACAGTGATTTAAAGATTATTGAATTGAACTCACAAAATTTGAACATTTCTTTTTTCTATCTGATATCAAAATTGTGAATGCAATTTATTCACAACTTCAGTAAAGGTATAGAGTTTAAAAGCAACTTAAAGAGTGACAGATATTGGATTCTGGATGATCGAGTGTTATGCTGTGTACAGATCCTTTAATAAGAAGTTGTATGCAGGCTTCCGAAAGATGAACTTCTCTTGGTGGAAACATTTGTTTACTCCAGGGGCAGAAATCTAATCGTTCATTCGAATTGTTTGCTGCAGACAGACGTATCAGATCACGGCTATCCACTTGGCTATGAATATTTGATTGCACTAAAGTTGCTTACCGCCATAGCATCCAATCACAAGATCGCAACATTAGTCTGAAGAAGTATGCACTGAAAAAAAAAAGAAGAAAAAAAGTATGGCACAATTCAAATGATTGTAAGGAAAGACAATTTGGAGGAGTTTTATCCTTGAAAGGTGATGGTAGGTATAGTTTTAAAAAATTCAATAACTACCGGTATTTGAAACTTTGAGGCACTAAACCCTTTGCAATGCAAAATGGTCTATTCATACACTAAATAAGGATATAGCAATCTTCTCTAATAAAAATCCTTACAGTAAGATACTCTCAGCTGACATAAAAGGCATATTAGCAGACCTCCCAACCTTTCTGACAGAAAAATAGGGATGATTTGGCTCAAAAGTAGGAAAGAAAAAGCAGTTCCCATAAGAGTGTGTGGTAAAACCAGAAAAATAGGAAGCTCCTGTTGAAGCAAGAGCTGGGAATGGTCAAAATTCAGATTCTTTCCTCCAAATTCAGTATGGTTAGGAGATCTGTATTAGTGATACATCAGATTCCAAATGTATGGTATTATGATGTTGATAAATTGTGTCAAAGAAATTATTTTGCTTCAATGTCTTATGCTGTTTTATAAATGCTACCATGAAAAACACATACAGTAAAGAGAAAAATTTTTTTATTTTTTACAATCATCTGAAAGGATGGTATCACGGCAACTAGACTCAAGTGCAGAAAATGAAACTGCACTTCAGCATCAAATCTTGACAGTCAAATTCAGTTTATATGTTTAAAAGTAATGAATGACAGCCCAAGTTCCACAAAACAATATCTGTATCATTATAATAAATGTATCACAAGCTACCAATATAGTTTGGGGTAGCTGGTACATACCGGTAAGCAAAAAAAAAATCACATTTTTTTTTTGTCAAATGTTCTATCATTCTATTTTACAAAATATCAATAGATTTGTAGCAAACTGCTCAGTTTGTCTTCATCATTCGGCTAATATAGTCAAGCTCATCATCTACAGTAATATGTATTAATTGCTTTTTACTCTTCCTTCAAAAATTGGCATTAGAAATATTTAATCTATTAAATACACATTCTACATTAGGTCTTCACATTTTCCATGAATCATCCAAGAAAAAAAAAATGTGTGCCAAAGCTTTAAATCTTCCTAATGTGTTGAAACACATAAAACATGGAAAGGTTGTATCCTTCCATTTGTCTTAGTCAAAAGTTTTCCTGCTGTGGTAAAGAATGAAGGGAATTTTTCACACAAAGATTGATTTCAGACTACAGGTATCATTTTACAGTCATAAATTCTTCAAGATTGCAGTGAAATCCTTTTATCCTCCAGAAAGTTTTTATTCTCTCTTGCTTCCTTCGTTCTCCTTTCTCTCCTTCTCTCCTAAAGTCTTCCTTCTATTTCTCTCACTCTCTGTTTCATATCTTCTGAGACAAAGAAAGAAAGACAGGGGAGAGAAAAAAAAAAAGCCCCACATATACTAAGCAGACCCAGTTTGTTTTAAGGACAGGATGTTGCAGACAGGTTGAACTTTACATGTCATTACCAATCTAATCTGACACAATTTGGGCAGGGGAAAGAGTATATGAACAAGTGTTGATGAAGAACAAGGGAACCAAGAGGCAGAAATCCGTTACACTTATGTCAATCGATGACAGCATTGCAGACAAAGTGTTGCCACGACATAAAAAAGAAGAAGTTTTGATTTGAATCTTTGGCCAAATATTCACACATTCTCCCCTTCCTCTGCAAATTACTCACTAAGATGATAACAGTTTGTGACATCAAACAAAACTGCACTCATTTGCACATCCAGGAACACAGAGAGCTGCATAATTCCAACCCATGTTCATGTTGGTTAAATGACCACAGGAAACTCAGAATAGAATTGCACAAAACCCATCAAAACCACACCTAAGTTTAAAAAAAGTCACAAGATTTTACCGCTTTCAGTGTTTCTACAAATCAGCGATATTAGTCATGACCACATAATCACATGTAGCAGAAGTGGTGATTGCATGTCATCACCTCTCGCATCTCCAACTGATCTGACCACAAATATTCAGTACATTTCATTTTGTATTGTGAAAAACATTAAAGATGTTATTTCACTATTGTGTGTGTGTGTGTGTGTGTGTGCATCATTGCCTCTTACAATTTTATGTTTTCATGAAAAACATGAAACCCATGAACTTCAATTTCTTTCCTTACAACCTATTTGTGTCCAATTTTGATTCATTCTCTTCAAGTTAAGAAGCCCAATCGTCATCTCCACCAATACTATACAATCCCTTTAAAGATCTCTTCCTCTAAGTGTATCTGCCATGGTAACCTCACTCAATAACAGATGACATGTATTACTTACTGTTGGAGATAAGTCACTCCCCTCTAGGGCCCAGAAAAGTTGAAATCCCACTTTGCAAACCAGCTCCAGTTTCCACCATTTTTTTTAAAAGGCTAACTTAATTAGTACGGGTAGTGTGCCAAATGCAAGCTCCAGGTATTTCAGGTAGCAGAAAGAGGACATCCCTATGATGTATTTATATGCTTATGAAACTTTGATTGAAATCTATTCTACTAATAGAGATTTAACACATCGATATTTTTGATTTGTCAACACCATCAGATATGAATTGATATTGCCAGTGAACCTTTTTCAGCCAAAGAGCACTTTAAAAAATTTTATGCTGTAAATGTAAAAATTTGAACACATTTCTCACGGCAAGAACCTAATGCAAAAATGAAAGCATGCAAATTGCTTTCCCTGCTATGTGTAATGCTATTGAGGTTTTGATTTCATGGAATTTAAAACATTCTTTACAAGTTACATTATATGATTAGTCAACATACCTCTTCAGGACTTACTCATTTCTACCTCTGACCCGCATAAAAATATTCACTTTCATTTTTTTAAATGATAAAAGATCGGTTGGCAAAGGAAAGTATCAATTTTCCTTCATTTTTCTCTTTCTTTCCTGTCACTATTTTGTAGATTTTGATATGGCAAGTAAAATATTTTCTGTAGACTCTAAAAGTAAAAATATAACAGGGATTATCAGAAAGAGTTGGGAAATTTCGACAACTCGCTGTACAGAAAAATTACTGTGGTTGCACATTTCTCTCACTAAAAAGTTTTATTTCACATTTCTTTATAGACTGTCACTTTGATAGTATATTGGGATTACCGGATAAAAACAATGTAAATGACATTATCAATGATTTATCGTCTGAAATGCTCATACAATTCCATGTTTTCTTGTCTCTTTTGTGATGGAGGCAATTGTATTCCAAAGAAGGTCAGCTTAAATTTTTTTTTTTTTTCAGAACCATATTTCACGGACCATAACACTCACAATTTTTCGCCGGCTTCCTGCTCAAAAAAGAGCCGCTACGATAAATCAGTCCATGAGAACATTATTCGTCCCTGAAGAAGAGTACATGCACTGTACACAAACCTCAAACAAAAGGATGGAGGGGGAGGGTAGAGAGAAAATGGATGGAAATACAAGAAAGCAAGCTGGGAAACACCAGAGCCCATAAACCCCAAGGGTAGTTGTCCCAGTTTTTGGCAGAAAGACCACTTAAAAATATTAAGGGTGGTCTCGTTTGCGTCTCCGAGTCAATTTATTTAGGGACAGGGAACAGGAAAAGATTTCAATAAAAGCTGGAAGTCAGTTTGAATCACACTAGATGTGGAGGCTTTCCACCTTGGCAGAAATTAACTAAAAATGCTAAAGGAAAAATAAAATAGTTTTACTGCTGTATAGACAGCTATCAGAAAACATAGATCACAGGAGTAAACATAATCTTCATTGCAATTATGAGTCCAAAAACTTGCAGAGCAAGTATCTATGTCACATGTAAACAGATATCTGTTGTGTGCCTTTACAAGATGATCATGATGACTGGTCTATTGTTGACTACTTACGTCTCACCAGGGAGGTTCCACCTCCCTGGTCTCACCCACTATCGGACATAGACCCCGTTTACAGTGCGGGGCCGGGCTTGGCCGCGGCTCGGCCGTGGCCGAGCCCGGCCTCAATTGCGCGGCCGAGCCTCGCAAATTTGTCCGTTTACACTGCTGGGCTCGGCCGCGCTTTTAATTCAAACCTTTCAATATTTTGTCGAAGTGGCGCTCTGCTTGTAAACAAATGCAATTTGGCATTGTCTGGTTTTCAGACCCTTTGCCAAATGAATTCCGTGGCGACAAAGTCGCCGTTCGGGCAAAGGCCTTTGCCGAAGGAAAGAATCCTTTGCAGGACAAAACCACCTTAAACTATACTAGTTTTCGACGTTGAGGGGGTCAATATCCTGAATAGCGAAAGATACAGGCAGAGGGTTTGGAAGCCAGACTAAAATTGGCCGCGCAATTGGCCGCGCATTTGGCCCAGTTTGCGTTTACACCAAGGAAAGGCCGGGCTCGGCCGCGGCCGAGACCACCTCCAGAGCGAGGCCAAATGCGAGGCCAATTTTGGCCTCGCATTTGGCCTTTTGCGCGTTTACACTGAAGCGGGGCTGGGCACGGCCGCGGCTTGGCACTGTAAACGGGGTCATAGAATACAAAATGTTGTGCTACATTGAAAAAAACCACAGACAACTAGAGTTAAACTTATACATGAAACAAATAGTTCATATGAATTCCTATGAACTTTTCAACCCCCTACATTCTCTTCAACTTTTCAAATGACTCACTTTCATAAAGAAGATTTACAATGGTTAGTGACTTCAGCCAAAATTTTGTGCCACAATTAACAAAACCATAGAGAACTAGAAAAGTACTCGTAGAGCGCAGACCTCAGCCACTTCAGCTCACTTCCACCCAGTATTCACCCATGTCGAAAATCGCTCAATTTCCCAATATAGAAGTCTTGCTTTCATCATCAGCTTCCAGCTACGCGGCACCTTAGCACGCGCTTTAGTGCATGTATGCAAACCTCAAATACGCGCAGCTGGAACTCCCAAGTTCATTGACCCTCCTTACCAAAAGATAAAGAATCCTTCAAAAATCCATAAAAATTCCAGATTGTTACCAAAATTTAATCGTCTGTTCCTTGTATCATTATCAATTTTTCCTGCCAGTTTCATTCAAATCTGTTTACAGCTTTTTGAGTTATTTTGCAAACAGACAAATGAACCAATGCCGATGAAAACATAATCTCCTGCCTTGGCGGAGGTAATAATCACAAGAGAGCACTGAAGAAGCCTCAACATCACAGTTCTTCCTGTTAACTTGCATCTGAAAAGTTGATGACCCCTCAACAAGGCAGACATTTCCTCCAAGTTTAACATCTTGACCTTTTCCTCCCGCTTGTCTACCCACCCAGGCGGCTCTGTTCAGCATTTCTGAATGGAAGCCACACGTCACTAATCAGCCAGAGAGATGGGGGAGGCTGGGGAGGCCTTTGATTTAAACCAATCTCAGCATGACGAGGGATAATTAGGTGGTCCCTTGTTAACCCCCTCAAGACCACCATCTTCAGTACGACATTGACATTTTGTGCAACCAGGTTGACGCCAGCCATGAAAGACTTTTACCCTATCAGCATCTGGAGGTTTTGACCTTTATTCTGTGAAGGGGGTGTTATGCTTGTGTCATCTTACATGTTGGGTGAAGACAAATCGATTGTGTAGCTGTGGATATTAATCCTTTGCATGCATTGGGTGCCATTTGTCGCAGAAAAGTCCATAGTGTCGTACATTCTGTCCAAAGTTCCTGGAACTGAAAGGGTAGAATTGCAAAAAAGAAGGGTGATACAGGGATAATGTAAATCAGGGATTATATAAATCAGGGAAAGATGCAAACTTTTAAACTGTGATGCTGTACTTTTCAAATAGATAAGTGGATCAAAAGTACTCTACAAAACATTGCCAAAACCCCCAATTATTTCTCTTTGAGAGGGCGCCATCTACTGCGAACAGTTTACACTTAATTGTTATCCACCTTGTAAGCTAAGGGTACAGTGCTGACACTTTATGAACGTGGTCAATACACCTTTTTATGTGGTCTGCACATAGTGTATATATTTGGCAATCACATGACATTACATACACGGTAAAGTGATTCAGAAATCAGAGAGGAAAATACAAATGGGGGAATAACATATTCAAAAAAAAAACCCATCTCAAACAGTTACAGCAAAGACTGATATGTGATAAAGATATGTGAAAAAGATGCTCACATCCGGCGGAAAGTATGAAATTTTGCAGGGTATATTTGAGGCGCTGATTTCAAAAATTGCCGGATCCAAGAGATCTGACAACGGGGTCGGCCGCCATTTTGAATTCCAATATGGCCGCCGTCAAAGATCCCTATCTTCAGTTCTGAATGACATTAGCCATTGGATTTTGATATATTAAAGCATGGTGATATGATGACTTCAATAACAGACTTATTTGATTTGTCTGACAAGTTGCACGGCAGCCAATTTGAATTTTTATACATATTTGCCATGTTGGAGTGTTGAAAATCTCTATCTCGGGTTTGTAAATTAGGCTACCTGATTGAGCGCGCGTTTGTAACTGATAGAGTGCGCGCTGCTGTATTTACATTGTGACGTCAGTGAAAGGTGCATTATGCTTCCTTCTTGCTGCACTTTTTGACATGCCCGTGAATGTTAGTAATGTTTGTCTTCGTAGTCACATTGGAATTCAAAATAGCAGGTATTGCGTTTGTCAGACACATCACATCAGTTAATATTTTAACTCAGTATGTTAAAATACTTGTTTACCCCTAATTTCAGGGTCACTCGCCACTGAGAAATCGAGATAGGGATTTTGAATATTTCGTCAAGGCGGCCATATTGGAATTCAAAATGGCGGCCATTCGATGTTTGTCAGACACTCCAAATCAATCTGTCATCAAATTCAATGTGTCAAAATGCTCATGTGTACCAAATTTTGGTGCCACAGGTCATTCAGAACTGAAGATAGGGATCTTTGAATTTGTTTTGTGATGGCGGCCATATTGGAATTCAAAATGGCGGCCGACCCCGTGATCAGATCTCTTGGATCCGGCAATATTTGAAATCAGCGCCCCAAAATACCCCTATATGCAAAATTTCATACTTTCCGCCGGATGTGAGCATTTCGACCAATTTTTGTTACATATCTGCCCTACTAAGAGAGGAAAATACAAATGGGGGAATAACACATTCAAAAAAAAACCCCATCTCAAACAGTTACAGCAAAGACTGCTTAACATTCCTGATTACAAGTGGCAGTGGCCCTACCTTCTTATCTGCACCCTGCCAGAGGGTACAACTTGTACCAGTTGAGCCAATGGCCCAGAAGGTTTTCATTTATAGGTTCACCTGTATCTCAAGGTGTGTTTGGCATGGCACATTGAAGAACTTTGACATTCAGCGGATAGTTACTGTCAAGATGCATTCGTGACCAGACAATTTTAAATTTTTGTCAGAGGACATGAACTTTGGTTAAAAGCATCTATCTACCAGAGCAGCAATTAATCATGAATGCTTTTGGAGCAGGATGCAAACTGTTATTGAATTTAAGAAAAGGTATCTGAAACTATAAAGTTGCTCCTAATCATCACCGCATGCATCATTAATGATGATACAGCTTGTAAACTATGATTTGCATGTTTGAGTAATATAAGAAACTAAGAAAATTTTCTTCAAATCATCAATGCACACATCTACAATATATGTCATGACTTCTTGACAATTTGTTGCATAGCAACACTCAGCATCACAACACACTGAAAAAAAAATTTAGTCTTAATTTTCTGATGAGTCATTCACTTTGAAACTCAAGATTCTGATGGCATAAATAAATACATTGGTATCTGAAAAAAAAGAGAGAAATAGTCTTGATACAAGGAAAAAGAAAGAAACTTTGGACTCTCAACTACACTTCCTTTCTCATTTGAGTAAATTTTGTAGGATTTGACAACATTCATACCTGTCAATAATGTGGATTATCTTGAAAACTTTAAGCACATGTCCATCAGGATTTTCATCCTTATTTTCTCAAACCTGGACTTTCCTTATCGGGGGATACTAGTGTACTCTCAATAGCTGCAGTCACACTGGCAAAAGATCAAGATCATGAAATCTTCATGATCTTTTGTCATTCGTTCACACTGGCATCCAAACTTCTCTATCTTTGGGAGAAGTTTGGGTAATTAGTGCGCATGCGCAAGGAAGAAGAACGTACTAATTAAGATGCACATGATCAGGTGGCTGCGGTGATGATGGGATCAAAGAAAGACCTTCATTACTAGTCCATGTGTGTGGTATAGGTCCATGTTGTGACATAACAATGAACACCTGTACATCACAATGGCAACGCGCTTTCGGAGGCACAGCCAGCAAACAGGTGGAGGCCTGGTCATGTGACAAACTTCGCGAAGCTTCAGTTTTTAGCATTCACACTCGCTTAGCAAAAGATTGAGAAGTTTGGAGGGGATGGAAAAATATCCCTTGCTTGAGTGAAAAGTTTTGTGAGAAGTTTCGCAGGTAGTTTGTGATCACACGTGGCAAAACTTGGAGAACTAACAGATCTCAATCTTTTGCTAGTGTGACTGTGGCTAGTCCCTGGATTTCATTCAATCCTTCCTACTTTCCAGAATTCTTCACTTGCTCAAAGCAAGGTGAACAATCTCTGTTTTGATTGGATCGCATGTCACTCACAATCAAAGAATGTTGAAAACGATAATTTCTTTTGTCAGTGATGGACATATTTCAACCTATTGTTCTGGGGAAGGTGCAGGAGACTTTGGAACACGGCCAAGCAGTTTCCAATGACCCATGGATCAAAATCAAAGTACCAGAAATATTTGTACATGTATATATTTCAAGCAGCTGTTTGACAGCCCCAAAGAAGAGCAGTTGTTGAAATAACTGGAATTATTTCAAATTTGTGCTATGACCATTTAGCAAATACACAATGATGAAGCCCTCTAAACTTGTTGCATTTGCGGCAAAGCCAGCTTTACTTGAAAAGTGGGGTGGAGGTAATATGCCTGTCTGAAGTTTTCTTTAATTCTGCAATTTTGTTACATTATTGTCATACTACACTCAATTGAAAAAGAACAAAACAAAACAAAACAAAACAGGCTAATTTCTTTCATTTGTTTTATCATTCCATGCAAATCCATGTGAAGAAGATAACCCCAAAGATTTGTGGTAAAGCCACCACCATCATTCTTCCTCTTCTCCCCCTCCCCCTTCTCCCAATAATGGTGGGGTGGGGTGGGGGGGCAGGGTTGTATGGATGCAATTATGTCATTTCCTGTCAATTGGAACATGTCATGAATGGTTACTGGGTCAAATCCTATTCAAAACTTAGTAATCACATGACATCCATCCCTATATATTGATTTTATTCATCAGGTTTCAGAATGAAAGGAACTTCAAGTTGCCACTGAAATCTCAAGGGAGAAAACTTAAAACTTTATGTAACATACATGACTTCACCTCATATTCATGTCACTACCCACAGCTGTGGGCCACATACAAAATGTGAGCTCTGGGATGCATTCACAGGCCTTTGAGAGACAGAAGGGCTTTGGGGAGACTGGTGATCATGCGCCCTTCTGCATGGTCCGCAGGTTGCACCTCTCGAGATAGACAGTCTAGCCACAGAAGACATTAGTCAGGTTCTGAGAATCGCTATTTTTGAACATGAACGCATATTACGTTTTATTTCAAGGAAGATGTCTCCACATCACCATTGCCCGGAGACACCTGTGAACCTGCTGTTGTTTGTCTTCACCCTGCACAGACAAAGAGACGCATTACCCCCTTCCCTGCAGCACGGAGCCTTTCGTACGCATTGCTAAAACCATCTCGGAATTGACGATTCACGGCACTGACTGTGACTGAGGTCATACCCAGACGTGACATGACCTGCAGTGCATTGCAGCTCACGTCCAACCGAGTCACGCAACAGCAACACCACAGTCCATGAAAATTTAACAATATTAAGCTTCATTTCCTCTCCTTAAGTCAACAACATGCTGATATTACACAAATAAGTATGTATCTAATCATCATTCATCATCAAGTTTTTTCTTTTCTTTTTTTCAGAGACTGTGAATGATTTGATAAAGACACCATGCAGCATTCCTATGAACTGTCACGTGGAGGTTGTTAAATCAAACACATATGTACGATTAAAAGAAAGTAAGAAAAAAAATGATGTATGCTGAGGACAAAACACCAATAGGAACAACTGACAGTACTTCATCACCTTTTTCCAAGCATGCAGGAAATTTGGAAAGTCATCAAAAGGACAATAATTGGAGAACAGAACAAAAACAAATTCACCAGTCTATGCAGAATGAACTGTAAAGCAAGATATTTTCATGGCATGAAATTTTTGCAAATTGGAGGCGACAGACTTTTTGACCAGGGATGGTTCAAGGGTAAGATTTCTGAAAAGTCACCCAGCATTTTGCCTGGGAGTTTACCCATGATGTCTTCCATGCTACAGCATCACCGGCAGATTTTGGATGAATTTTGCTAAGTATACGAAAGGGGTATTTGTTTTGTTCTGAGAGAGAACAAAAAAAAAAAAAAATACTTTGATAATTACCTTAAAACAGTTCTTCATCTTCAGGCCAATTACTTCAATACATTGTTTTTAATAGCTTGAACACTAATCATAATTTTCAGGAATCAAAATTATATGACTACTGCTTAAATGACACCAATTGCACAGAAAAATACAAACAAAAACCCAAAAGGCATCATGAAACTGTATTTTATCATTAAAAAACAAATGATAAATATATCAATGCCATACAGGAATAATATTGATACCTGATCAAATGTCAAATAAAAAAAGACAGAATGTTTGGGTTTCACGGCACATTATTTTTTTCAATCACAAAACTTAATCAAAATTATATTTTTTTTTTCTTTTAAAATTAAGGTGCTTTCTCTCATTCCAACCAGTATGAGGATTCAGTTTGCAATGTATCATATCACTGGAGGTTATTTGTTCTTGGTATTGTTCAATCTCTCTTCTTCCATTGAACACTATGATCTCACTTATCCCAACACCACCATCAACAACACACACGTCTTCAATTCATACTCGGCAGACACAGCGAGGCGGCTTACTGTTCCACTGCCTACGTGACTTGTGAGAGCAATTGCCAGTTTCCCAGTGACTAAATGTCCACCATTTCACGTTCCACGGAGCCAACAGACAGTCATGTGACATCATAATGGCGATGAGTCTCTGCAACACACATGAATAAGATCTTAAAATTAAACCTGACATTCTTTACAGGCTGTTCTTCTCCCACTCATTTGACCAAACTTTAACCAGTTCAGTTCTGCATTCCCCTAAAATACAATTCAGCAGGCATTACAATGAAAAGGAATGTGATACAAGAGAGCACATATTTTATATATCCGGTACTGTATACCATTCAGGATATAATCTTCCAGCTCAAATTTGATTAGCAATTTCAGCTGATGAACAATTATGGTATCTTGTACACTTCCATGAAAGAAAACTGCTAAACAAAAGTTAGTTTGTGCAGCAGTAGTGTGAAAATGCTCAGCAAACTGCGATGAAATAACAAAAATACTATTCCCTGCTATTGTAGTCACATATCAGTGCCCATCTTCACTAGCACATTGGCACATAAGCTCTTGGTAAGACACAAAGTTTGGTATGGCAACATCTACCTAAACTCAAGCTTGAAGTAGGACTACAGTTATTACAGCATGAAAGACAAAAAAAGAACTATGCATCAAACCATCACAGAGTTTGGACAAACTTCACGGGAAATGCAATCATCCAAACATACGTCTATCCCATTATCCTTTCCTTAAATTCTCTTCATCACTTGTTGATATACACAACAGAAATGATACCCCCACAATATCCGGTTCAACAAAAAGCAAACTCGATCCTGTGCAGCTCAGATCTCCAAGCCAAAATATTGACACACTCACACATAACCCTTCCTATTCTGTCCTTTTTTCTTTTTCTTTTTTGGTCACTTAATTCACAAACTTTGTAATAGGTTTATCATCTGTCTGTCTGCATAATGTGACCAGCCACAAGAAAGGATCCTACAGTCGCTGGCAGCTGAGCCGAGAAATTCTGAGTTTGAAGTGAGATCATCGAAATCGGTCAAAACAATCAGATTTCTGTTCTTTGCATGACTTTGCAGTCTAATGTATCTTCTATCATCTGCTGAAATTTGGAAGCTAAATGATCAAAGGAAAGGCAAGAAATTAGCATTTTTCTGGGCCATGCTTTTCCGACTTTCAATGGAACAGAAACGTGTCCGAAGATTTGGATTGAGCGCTGCAACTAGACTCCACCCCTAGCAACGAGGGAATGATCTTATTGGTTAGTGTGTGGCATTCTGGTTACTGATCGGTAATGCGTAGACAGCTAGCGCTAAGCTTGAATGAACATCGCGGAGGTTGCTAGGAGCATACCTTCTACTGTCAAGAGGTGAAGCCCATCTTGCCTCCCCCTGATTAAAGTGGAAGAGTAAGGGAATTAAATGTCATTGTCAGAAAATTGTCCTCCCCGATTTATGGATCCTTTTGTTGTAGCGGGTCACATATCCTCTAAAGGAACACAGATTTCACAATCATCTACATATCTCATCTAACTATACACCGACTCTTGCAAGCTCGTTTGAAGAAAACGGTTAATAAAAGACAATCATATTGGGGCAGGAACTGAAAGAGTACTCTCATTTGAAAATGTTGCATGATATGTATATGATATATATGTAGAATGGTAGCTTTCACAAGTACACATAAACTGTCTTCTAGTACTTTGCAGATTTATATAAGAGCTGCCTTAAAGGGATGGCACAGTATTGGTGGATATGAGAATTGGGTTTTTGACTTTTTGCGAGATACCAAGAAAACACTTATGAAATAGTCCAGAGCATACTATTTTAAGAGGAATTCAAAGTTTATTTGATGAAAATCGGGTTTGGAATGACTGAAACATCAAAAAAAAAAAAAGGTAAAACAAAGCGACCGTAATAAAATGTGGGTCCCACACTTTATTAGAATCGCTCTGTTTTGGATATCTCAGCCATTTCAAAACCTATTTTCATCATATAAACGTTGAATTCCTCGTGGAATTACATGCTCTTTCATATTTCATAAGAGGTTTCTCATTATCTCACACACAAACAAAAATGTTAGAAACCTGAAATTAGGTCTCAACCAAAACTGTACAATCCCTATGCCTTAACTTTACATGTTTTCTAAAAGTTTGTGCACACACACATACACACACACACAAACAAACAAACACACGCATCAAACATACTAACTACCTGCCAAATTACCAACACATTTATGTAAAGTGCAGGGGGTAACAATAAATCAAATTCCATAGATATTCTCTTATTACAATGCTTCCATAAAATACAATTGCTTTTTCTTTGGTGTAAACTTTCCTCTTAGATAAGAAACAGCACACTGCTAGAAGAGGTGATAGAAGAAACTCTTCAATAGTATACGAAGTACGTACAAATGTATACATGTGGAGGTGGGGTGGGAGAATAGCCTAATTACAACAAAAGAACTGAATATGTGAAAATATCTCTCCTTCCCCCCCCCCCTCAAAAAAGAAAAAAGAAAAAAAGATGTATACATACAAGTGTAGAGAGGGTACAATGAGGCACAAAAAAAAAATCACCCTGTTATTCCATAGTTCCATATCTTCATATGATGTCACAAATGGGTGAGAATTAATGCTCATAACTGTACGATATGAAATCAACCCCTTCATTCTGTTTGGCCAAGGCAATGCAAATGGGTGTTTATATGCTCAAAGAGTTAAAGTGAACAGGCAATTATTTCATAAAGTTTGTCTCCATGAGAAGATGTGTTTCTTGCAATGGACTAGTCTTGTGTCTAGACATTCATTAACCACAACTGACACCAAGGTACCGAACAAAATGAGAAAATTTGGACGTTTGCCCATTTTTCTGATCAGGTCTTCAGATTCTCAGTAGAGTTCAATCTTCCCTACTCATGTCCTTGAATGTGTGGGTGGGTTCATTTAGCTTTGTGTGCATGTCAGACTTCGCTGAACAGAGAATCTCCTTGAGACATTTCCTTGCGACTACCAAACTTTGTCCCTCCCGCCCTCCAATCTCCGAGGGCAGGGAGGAACGCCTGCCGAAAAATGAACACAATTACACCGAATTTACCAACTTGGTGCGCCCCGGCCCGCACCCCCTGGGCGCGACACTTACGCTAACAGTCGGACCAATCAATTTGGCAGCAAACGTGTCCTAATCTAATCTGATATCACAACACTGCTGAAGATCTCCATCAAGAACCCCCCGAGGTCTTTCCTCCCCAGCGCCGCGCACCGCAGACCGAGATAGATGGAGGTGGCAGCCGCATCCACATGTCTGGAGTAAATGTAGAATGATGAGGCATGTCCACGGTTGGGTCTCTGTGCGGAGAATGAGTGATGCACATCAAAACGACAGGGGAAGTCTTAGAATACAGGTTTCCTTGAAAATCTCTCTCTTGTGTCTATTGAGAGGTTCACTCATTTGAAAGAGAACCAAAGAGATATCAATATCACTGCATCCATCCAAGGCACACAGAATATTATATATCCCTAGATCCCATAGTCCATAGTTGCTCTGTTTCTTATATGCCCCATATACCTTGTCACCCTCTGCTACAGACATTGAGCAAGAGGCCAATGAGCCCATATGTATTCCGTGAGAGCTAGAATGTTAGTTTTTTATTCCATATGAGCTATAATACAAGTTTTGATTGGAATGATATTGCTATCATATTTGCATTTGGGTACAGGAGCAGGATTGAAGCTGCTCACACATACAAACCAAAAAAAAATATATCCCTATTTGCTATCAATTATTTCAAACAGTCTACATCCCCAAATAAATCAAGTTACAGTCTTGATCTTTCACTAGCAAAATAATCAGTAATGATTTCACAATATCAGTTACGATATTCAAGTTACCATATATCAAAACCTGCTTTAGGCAAAGGAGTTTTAGTTATCAAGGTCCAAAATTATGGAATACATTGCCAACATGCGTAAAACAGCAAACAATTTTTAGCGGTTATAGATGGAGTTTGAATTTGTATCTGACACCACAGTGATATTGTACCCATTCCCCATCTTTTTTTTTTCAAGTAAACCAAGCATATATTCATTTTTTTTTTAATGTAAATATTTTTTTTTTCTAATTTTGTTCTGATTTGTTTCATCTAATTGTATTTTGTATATATGTTTCATGTACATGTGTATATGTTTTGAAAAAAAAAAGTATGTCATTTTTACCTCATGATGCACGGACATGAGGAAGAACAGCCGTCTGGCTGAATCATGTGCCGTGTTGAAATAAATAAATGAAATGAAATGAAAACGGCTTTACTCAAGGAACAAGGGTTTGAAACTTAGAACAGTCAAGAGAATTCCTGGCAGAATGGGGGTGCTTTGAGGTGCGAACCTGGTCACGAGACTGCAGGCCACCACAAGTATCATGCGGTGACGACAAGGGCCAGGCAATACTAGGGGGACCTGAAAATTGCTTGCTTAAAAACTGTCAGCTCAGATCAAAGCGATGACTTTTGATGACTTCGGTGGAAGTTCAGCGGTGGAGTTGAAGAGCTTCTCAGCCAGAGAACCCCCCGAGGATGAGACATTGCGGTTTCCGGTTCTCATCGGGGTTGTTTACGCTTTATTTGTTGTCCTTGCAGTCACTGTCATTTGCGTGATGCACACTGTTATTGCTGTCGTCACGGCAACCCCACAATTCTCCTTCACTGGGAAGCAGGAAGGGGGAGAACACCCTGTAACAAGATTCTGGATACAATCCATGACACATGTATGATCCGTTGTTGTGTCATTGAATACACTGAGATTTAGCTTAAGGATGATTCTTTCTTTTTATCTTTCATCAACACTTCATGCATGATCCTCGTCTGCCTCTGGCTTTGATAAGACACAGTGGGTAAAGGCACAGCACAATATGCATACATATCATTACAAAGTGAATCACGAGCACAAATGAATTACCTAATAGCCTATGACATATTCTGATTCCATACTAGGGCAAATACAAGTCACACCAAGTTCTCATCAGCTATGGATGAATACACAAATAATTGAAGAAGTGGGCAATCAGTCATCTATAAAAAGTACCTCTTCGATGGCATATCATCATTAAGGTACACTATAACTATTTGGAAGTAAAACATCATTTTGTTGTTTAAGCTAGTGACTTTTTGAGGTCAAATACAATGTATGTATATTAGAGACCACAGCTAACAATGCCTGCTTTCAGAGCTCTCTCTGTTTCGCGTGTGTCTGGCTCTTCCAATTCCAAAAAAAAAAAGTTACATAGGAATATTTGAGACAAGCTCAATCACTTGGACCGTATCAAAAATCTCCCTGTTGGTCAGAGTATCATTACTATCAATTTCTTTTTTCCTTTATTTTTCCACACAAGGTAAGCTGGTTTGAAATGACATGGGGAGAATAAATATACAAGAAAAACATCCGCCCCTGCTCGTGTGTTTTGATTTCATCTGGGGGTAGTCCTACCTAGCCCCTAGAGGGATAAATATCGCAGGTGGACACTAGATACAGTCAATCGGTGCAGAGAGGTAGGGGTGAAAAATTTCCCAGAAAATGATACTCTGCTAACTGTGTTAAAACTGAAATGGAAAAGAAATTGATGCGCCTAAAGTAAGATTTATAATGTCAGCATAAAGTTCTACTCCTACTTCAATGCCATCCTGGATGACACTTAATCTTACCATCTGTTTAAATCATCAAAAATCCTTTACACAATCCTTAACACAATTTTTGCAGATCTCCTTTTCCACGTTTTCTTTTTCCTTAGACATGTCGGTCTAATTTACTTGTTGTAGTAAAGTTGAAACATTTCTATGAAACTACAAATCAGAGCAGAGAGAATGAGAAATAAAGGATAAACCATATATTTGCTGCTTAATGCTTTCCACAATTATGGGTAAATACACAGTTTGTACATAAAGTATATACATATTATCCAATGTCACATATTTCTTTATTACTCTTAAAATATGAATAGTTGCTAATTTACTTGTACTCACCTGGCAAGACTCGCTATTGAAAAACCCAGATGTAGATAAACAAAATATATACATATTATTTTTTTTCTTCGCTCATCTTTTCATTTGTGTCATGTAATATCATAGTCTTTATATAACCTGAATTTCAAATATGTGTTACTTTTTATTTTCATGTATGTATGTTGCAAATACAACACTGTATAATTTGGTGGAAACATAATAAATGAAATAAAATAAACTGTATAATTTGGTGGAAACTTCATAAATGAAATGAAATGAAAACGAAATGAAATAATAATGGATTAAAGCAGGAACTGAACTGAAAATTCAAACTCCTTTCTCCACTTTGAAATAACGCCCCACCTAAACTTCAGGAAAAAAAAAAAATCCACAAAATATTCAATCATCCTTTGGCTACCGATATTGCTTCCAAGAAAAAAAGAACATTTACACACCTGCACATTCCATTGTGACATCTCTGCTGTCTCCAACAAGGCTGGTTCAAGACAACCCTTTTCTATCTCCTCAGCTCCATTATTACTACCCACAAGGACCAACAGGAAAGCAATTTGTCCCCATCCATTCCTTAATTTTGTTTCAGATAATCTAGCAATGGGTGCCAAGAAAGTGTAGTCTGCCATATCAGACTGATTTTACATCATTTTTTTTTTAATGAAGAGCTTGCTTCATTGTGTCTTCATTGTGTTATTTTTCTTCTTGCTCTGATACATTGTTCTACCACACTGAAATTTGGGAGGGAATGTATATAAATGTTTTATTTGCTCACTTTTCTGTGCTGACATTTTTCTGCTGAATGCCTTATATTCCGTGTTCCTGAATCTCCGGAGCAAAAGTTTTCTCAATGACTGACAGCCTCTTAGACACTTAACCCATTAAAAACTACACCAGAGTATTCTCTGGCTTGGGTAAATGGGAAATGCGTGTTATATGCAAATCAGTCCATCTTCAATGGGTCAACACACCTGGAATCAAAGAATTGGAAACCTTGAATCAAACATTTTTACTTTCTTGACTCAAAGATATCAGTGCGAGAAAGTAATCCTCTTCATTGGTTGTACAGTAACCTGTGTTTACATAATATTTTCCCTAGTAAAAACACAAAAATACACACACAGACACACACACACACACACACACACACACACACACACACACACACACAAATAAAAATTAAAAAAACAGCCACGGGTATGCAATGTGCCTGCATGATAAAGCACAAAACTCACAGAGGAAATCTACACATCATACGTAGATTACACAGAGAAAGGAAAGGTATTCAAAAACTGAATTGTGTCATCTGTCAATGACACTACACTTCTTTAAAATCTGACTGTGCACTCTCGCTGTGACTTTGACATTGAGTTATGAGGTGCTAAAATTTGAGTTTCTCACAAATCTAATCATCTTCTACACCATCTTCTCCCCTTACTGTCTCCATCAAGGTTGCCGACTCTCGTTAGCAATAAGTCTTGCCTGAAATATGAGGCTAGCAGGACTTGGGTGGTCTACCATTTACATCATGACATCAGCGCATCTCATCCTGGCACCAGTGATGTTACTTCAGGAGAATCACAGCGTCACGCATCCATAACCCCTTTCAGATTGTTTTTGTAAGCCCCCTCCCTTTGCTTTTTTTTACCCATAGAGATCTCTTTGGTTCTTCATGGAGGGTTGTGATGGTCACCTCCTATGAAGTTCTTTGCTTACCTTTCAACCCATGAGGAGATGAAGGCCAACACAAATCATCAGCACAAAATGTAAACCTAAATGTCAGATAACTTCATACCTTCCAGAGCAGAAGTTTGTACTTTAGAACAAATGGGCAATAAGAGCACATTCAGTGATACTGATAACTCTTTGACTTGAGAAAGTTTTTAAGATGGTTCTCTCATTCAACAATCTGGAGTTACTATGCGGTAAAGAGGACAATGTTGGCTCCAATTATCATCAATGTTTCACCAGTGTGTAAATGGTGTCAATCAGATGTTTCAGACAATAGAAATGCTGTATATTATATGCACTCGGATGTACCAAGTTGAAATTTCCCATGTGAAAGGGGGTATAAGATGGCAATGCTGGAGAAATCTCTACCTTGACAAGCAGCAGGCAATCAGAGAGACACAGCTCTGAAAAATAATATGTGGGTCTGGCAGTTCACCTCCACGACGTGGTAACAGTTTTCTGGTTTATCAGCTTCCAGTTTGCAAAGTCATTTTTGGAAACACCCTTATGGAGGCTGATCTCATCAAAACGTAATCTGTACACTGATCACGTACCATTACTACGACAGAATATAAAATAATGTAACAGTATCTTGATCTTTGCCAATCGGGACAATATCTAAGGATCTTTAGAAAAACTGAGGAAAATGACATGATTTGAACATATGATCATACCAATAATCTACAAATCACAATGCAGCTTCATCTAAAACACTCTTTTTGGAGATTGTCATCTCCAACGCACAAGTGACAAACCTTATCGCCATTTCACTTTTGCTACATTCTTCAGTAAATGTGGGTCACAGAAATATCAAATCATTTAATTTTTCACAGCATTCATCACTAGTAAATTTAGGACAGTGTTGGAACTCACCGATGTGTTTCCTAGCATTCAGAAGTTGTAATAAGACTAGCAGGGAGTTCTACGGCGAATATACAAGAAGGGGTGAAAACTAACAAATACCGTGATATCAATGCACTCAAGTTCAAAGCCAAGCCTGCAATCAATGGATTCAAATCATTCACACAGCATTCTCCAAGAAGATTATACTTCACAATGGATACATAATTATTTCTAAAAGGTGAACATGGCAAATTATGTAATTAGCTAAAGTTATTTGCTCATTTATTGCTCATTTATTTCTGTTGTTGTTAAGTTCTATGAGGTAAAAAATTCTTGATTTCAATCATGTAATAGCAAAATTCTAATCTCCTACAAGCATTAACTCTATCAGCACCACTGGCAAACTGCCAAGGTCAATAGCATTTACACGGCTAAACGTTTATTTGTTCATGAGATGATATGAAAAACTGCCAACATATTCACCAGTAGATGGCGCTACATAGAAACCACGAACAGGAAGGAGCCCATGAGCTCCTTCCTCAACCCTGCTCTTTGTTTCTATAGCAAAGAAGTAAGGAGATACACCGGTTGGGACACGGTACATTTCACTGTAAAGATGGATTTCCTATCCAGCTGGTCACCCTCTCTCAAATTGTTATTTGATTGTCTTGAGTCATGACTGTGCATGCTTGCTCTTTTTATCTTGTATGTGTGTGTGTGTTCTTTTTTTAGTATGTGTTATGTGTACTATGCAAAACTTTAACTGAAATAAATGTTTGAAGGGCATCCACATGATCATAACATCACAATCCTGGTATTGTCTTTGATCATGAAATTGCTTTACATAGAAAAACAAGAAATGCTGTGTAAACCAGATCAGTTTCTTCCAGCAGATATGACAACCTAGTCACCACAGTTTTAGAAAATAAAAAAATGAAAAATAAAAAATATATGCTGCCTCTTATCATCTCATGCTCATGATTTTGGGGTTCTTTTTGGGTTTCGCCATATCACTTTTTTTCGCTCACTTTTTGCTCCCCCCCCCCCCCCCCCACATCCTCAAGCCAAGTCTGTGTTGATACAGTTGTTTTCAGGGGCAGGGTCAGGCTTACAGGGGTTAATGCACCTTCCCAGTCAATAGCTCAACACCTGCCAGGAATCAATGAACTCTCCATCACTAACAAGAAACTAGAAAAGCACTCTGAGAGCGCAGACCTCCGCCAAGCATGCAGCTCATTTCCACCACTGATCTTGTTCTTCCATTCTCAGTGATTTCCACCCATACATATAGCATTTGTGTGCTGAAAGTCACCTGATTTCCCAATATGTAAGCCTTTGATACGTCATAAACCCTCAGCTGCAGGGCGCGCCTCGCCCCTAGCAGAAACTAGAGCACGCACTTTAGTGCGCTCATGCAAACCTCAAATACGCACAGCCTGAACTCCCCAGTTCATTGACCCTACCTGCCAAAATATCAAAAATCCTTCATAAATTCCCCGAAAATTATCGGATCACTACCAAAAGTTAATCTTCTCTTACCAAAATGCTTACTTGTATCATTCTAAACCTTTCCTGCAAGTTTCATTCCAATCCGTTTACAACTTTTTGAGTTATTTTGCACATGGACAATCTAACTAACGAACAAACAAACAAACCAACTGTAACGAAAATATAACCTCCTCCCTTTTGGCGGAGGTAATAACAAGAATAAAAGACAAAACAACTGAAAACAAGAAGAATGAAATTTGGAAGAACGAAGACCTTTCTTACAGCCAGTCTTTTTTGGGATCAACACCAGGTGACAAAATCATGGCTATCACATAGTTGTATCGTATGAACTGATTTTAGATTATATCAAATAATAGCAAATGATAGCTTTCTTTGGCAACAACATGTAAGATATTTACTGTAACATTCTGTTGCAAAAGAGAAGTTGGTGTTCCTTTGAAGAACTGAAAATAGCAAGAAATTTACATCCCTATAGAATTTTCCCCTTGTGCACCAAATGACAATCACATTGTTTTTCACAAACCCAGAAAGTCTGAGATGAAAGAGAACAATATATAATTTACTTGTGTATCAATGATTTATTGACCTATAAAAATTCTTTAATTGGAAGAATTACTGGAGCAGTAGCATAGACTAGTCAGATGTTAATGGAAACTGAGAGATTGAGAGGGGGGGGGGAAGCTAGGGTAAAGGAAAGGATACTTGACGTACTTGACCACAGCTAGTTGAAAAGTCCATGCCATGGCCATCCTCAATAACATAAGTTACAGAGACGTCATGAAGCTTTATGTCAGAGAAAATACGAGGGGTTCTCAACTGCCTTCAGTTGAAGTTGGACCCACCTTTCCCAAGCCCGCTTGAAATGATCATCTGATGCA
Source organism: Diadema antillarum (assembly GCF_040938485.1). NCBI lineage: Eukaryota > Metazoa > Echinodermata > Echinoidea > Diadematoida > Diadematidae > Diadema > Diadema antillarum. The sequence goes on along the minus strand of NW_027271583.1, from coordinate 399,572 downwards.
CATCAAGTCACGTACAGTAGATTGGCCCTTGGTTGACCGAATATTCAATCTGTATCTTCTTGTCGGGGGTAATTGTGTTCCATGTAATGTCTCTGGCTTCACGGAATCCCCTTTGGAGGAGCTGGTTCTGCATGGACAGATTTTTTTTCTGTCTAGTATGGCCTAGTTTGGTATTCTCTACCTGTATGACAAGGTATTTGGCTAAAAACCGACCTTGTTTGGAACTAGAGTCTGTCGATGACTCAGTATCGTTCAGACCTGAGATTTCTTCCAGTCAATATATTTCGGATCTTGTGAAATCTCGCATCGCACATCAAGTTCCGTTAGCACGACGGCTGACTGATTAATCTATGATGACGTCATACATGCATGCATGTACTAGTACCGTAACGTGGCTGCACTCCGAAAGTAGGGCCCTACACAAGTTTAAAGGACAAGTCGACATTCCTTGACATGTGAATTGAGTTCGATCGCGATGCAGCAATATGGCAGAACACATCAGTGAAAGTTTGAGGAAAATCGGACAATTCGTTCAAAAGTTATGATTTTTGAAGTTTCTGCTCAGTCACTGCTGTATGAGAAGACTACAACTTGTGATGTCACATGTGTACAACAACTGAAGAAAATATAAAGAAAAAACAACATAATTCCACTTTTATTGCATATTAAAAGAACACTTGACTTGCCTCTTTCAGAAGGCAGGGGGGAATAAAATTTCACTTTGCATACGTCAGTTGCAAGTCGAGGAAATGTGCACTCTTTAAAAAAAAGTGAAATTCTCTTTATATTTTCCTATCGTTCTACGCATGTGACTTCAAGATTCAAGAGTCAAGATTCAAGATTCAATCATTTATTGTCTGAATTTAAAAAATACAGAAAATCTTCCTCCACTGGCAAGATAACAGAGCATAACACAACAAGAATAACAAACAGATCACATATAAATGCACATCAACAATTAAAACCGCACAAATCCACAACTTAGTCAACAAATAGTGAAAAACAGAACACGAAACAGGAACATAAAAAAAGCCAGTGGTGGTCGCCACAGTGCAGCGTCCTCAGATGACATCATACACTGTAGTAGATCTTCTCATCAAGCAGTGATCGAATGCACAGAAACTTTAAAGATTCATTACTTTGAACGGATTGTCAGACTTTCCCCCAACTTTCAATGATAATTATGTTCTACTAATATTGCAGCATTCACTCAATCCACATGTATATGAAGGTAAATTTATTCTTTAAGGCCTATACGTACATTGTATATATTAGCCACATTCCGCACTACAGCATCTGGACAGTGTTGACACTTCGCACTATCAAAGTACATTATCAATTGTACCTATAAACATCATCTGATACACATGTACCGTGTACTTGAACATTTCTCCAGCTTGCGAACTTGAAAATCTTTCACGTGATAGCATCAGCCTGAAAAGAGGGGAGGGGTTGTAATGTTGGTTTAGAGAGAACAGGAGTGAGAACGGGTGGGGAATGGTTTTATCTATTTCACAGCGTGTTTTGTAAATGAGGTGAAATGTCAGTTCCCTTGATGTTTCTTTGTCGATGAAAGCAAACAGAGTGCGTTTTTCTCAAAATCTTGCCTTCACTGACATTGCCTTATTCTTATCTCACTTTTTTCTTCTCAGCCACATGTTTTAAATGCACTATTTCTAATGCGTATATTCATGTGGATCTTAAATCGTGTAGGCCTATATTTTTTTTCTTTTTTCAATACAAATACATTACAAAGGTGACTGAAAAGAAATGGCTGCACTGCCAATTTCCTTGGTTGCTTGCCATTTTAATTTAATCCACAATATCTCCTTATCAGCATCATGGAAGTTACTGAATTTTCAAGGAGATGGGCCTTTACATTTGTAAATGAACAGTTTATAGGTGACACTGTGAAACATTAGAGCGGTGTTAATGTGTGTGTTGTTTTTTTTATACCAGTGTTCAGTGTTCTTTTTTGACTAAATGCTGAAAGTTTTTTTTCCTTGTTTGTTTTATTCCTATATTCCTCTCCATCCTAGCTTTAGGTCTCTTTATTTATTCATTTATTTTTTAGCTTCATGTTCATTGATTTGATCTCGTTCATTCTTTAGTCATTCTCATTCCTTCTTCATATCATCTCCTCCTGCTATCCATTCTCCTACCCTATTCTGCTCCTACTCTTCTTCTTCTTCTCCTTCTCCTCCTCCTCTTCTTACCTTTCTCCTTCTCAGACTCACTTTGCTTTAGGAATTAATCTTCAATTTTCTCCTGAAAAAAAAAAACAACAGAAAGTCTGATTCCATAATGTTATAAACTGCACTGCGCTTATTTCAGGGGAGGACCCAGGAATTCCGGAAAGAGGGGGGGGGGGGCAAAACGAACAAAATAAAGGGGGTGCTCATGCCCCCTTTTATTTTTTCTTTTATTTTAACAAAAAGGGGGGCATGCGCCCTCCTTTATCCACCACTGAAATTTCCCTAGAGTTTAGCAGTTCCATCAACTAGGCCTACAAATGAGACTATTCAGACTTCACAGATTCACTATCTTTCAATGAAAATAGAGTATACACGTACTGAAGAAATGGTAGTATAAAAACGAAATACTGGTGCATAAAAAAATGTGTGAACGCAGACCGCAGGGGGCCGGGGAAATCCCTTCGCCCGATTATTGGGCCACGCCCTCCATGCATTTGGGCTATGTGATATGCCAATTCGGCTTTTTTCCACCTCGGAGTTGGCGGGTTCACAACTGAGTAGATCTACGTGTAACTCAGTGTCAGTGACACATGTAACTCTAACTTTAGGAGACGTGCAGACTGCTGTGCAATTTGATGTGATAGAGTTCAGAACTGGCCTTACCTGTTGTGTTGCTTTTTAGCAGATATTTTTAGCAGAACGTAAGGAATGGCTGAACAGATACATGGTAAGTGCTGAGTGATACTCTATCCAGAGTTTTTCAGCGTATTCATCCAGATCCAGATCCAGTCAGGACTCTTGATAAGTTTGCAGGCTGAATTGACTCAATATCGCAAACTTTTGTGTAGTCCCATCTATGCGTTATCATGTATGTCATTACTTGATATGTAAACCACAAAGATAGTAACGTGTCGTTAGAGATAACAAGATACGAAGGCGCGTCATAAAAATGGACACAAAATGGCTACCCTACATGACGATACAAAAGAGAGCTAAGTACAAACTCAGTACACCTAGAAACATCATTCATTTTCAAAGGTAGTGGTATTTTTATTATCTGAAAAAGATTTAAAAATTATAGTCTAGTCATGATATAGATCCTAGCTTTTTTTCGATTTAGGGGATTATTTTGAAGAATGAGATTTTAAACTGATAAGGATTATTTCGTGGAGGTAAAAATTTGGCAACAACATGATCTAAAAAATAGAGTTCAGGCTACACTCCAAGACGCTTGATGAACAACAACTTCAAAGACAGCGGCTAGCGCGTCTCAGGCAAAGCCGCACATCACCTGAGACGCGCTGTCTGTGAGTGGGTCTCGGGTGATGTGCGTAATACGCTTAACGACCGCGCGCTGTCCATTTGTTTTGTACAGGATTAGCGCGCACTTTCCTGTCTTATCAGTTAAGCGTCTTTGATGTAAACTAGACAGTAAACAACCGAACCTTGCTCATGTTGTGGGTGCCCATAGCTAAGGACTTGATTGCAAATTTTCATTTCGTTTCACTTCGTTTTATTTCATTTCCAACTCATATGATTACAACATTTTGAATACACATAATAACACAACAATATGAAAAAAAAAAGAAACCTTGAGCAGTGCCAGTGATACTATTAGTACATGTTGTAGACTACTATTTTGTAAATTTCAAGACAAATACTGCAACAACAACAAAAGTAATGAACAAAGCAAAAGTTGTTGGAAATGGGATTCATCTAGCAGAATGAGATTTTGCAGTCAAATCGTGATATCAGTCCCCTCTCGTTCTGCGTGTGCGTCTCCGCTATGTGCAAAGTCTAGATGTCTGTGGAGGTTGAAAGAAGTCCCCGGCTATGACGAAATGAATGGCGGTGAATGGAGTGGAGCCCTATTTCGCAATAATGCCGATTTTGCATGGCCTGTGATAAATTGTGGCATTGACGTGAATATCTAGACGTAAATGATAAAATTGAAAAACACAAGTAAAAATGAATTGAGTGTTTTTTCTTCTTTCCTTATTTCCAGTCCACCCAAGTGCCTGAAGGTGGATGTTGGTTATTTTGGTGCCTCAGAAGCAGACTTTCCTTGTTTTAGAGTATGGATTAAGGCACTGAAAGACATGGAGGATGTTCAGCAAAGTGTAGTGCAGCTGATAAAAGAGCAGGGTATACTGGCTGCAGACCTAAAATGGAGTCTCTTTGTTGGTGCCCTGGACAGCTACAGGCACGACAGTGTTCTGAGACCGTATCCACCAGGTGCAGAGTTTCTTAACTCGGATGGAGAGAAGGATTTTACTGAGCTGGTGAGCTTGTTAATAAGATAAACAGGCTCAAGCAATCTGAACAAGTAAAATTTTATGAATGTTATACAGCTAACTATGTTTATGCTGTTTAAGAGTTTTGGGCTTTTTATATTGCAAAATTACAGTAGCTGCTTGTCATATATGAATCATTCTGTGTTGACATTTGGAGCATACTTACAGTAATATATTGTGCACCAATACCTGTAAAGTTAGGTATACAGGTATTACAGTGTCCCCTATACTATAAAAGTGGATATTTTCGCGCGACTTATTTTTCGTTCTTGGCCGGATAAGAAGAGTTTTGCGTGTTTATAATTCTGTGGAATCAAGACATCATGTGCAAGAACATATGGCAAGCAAAAATATTCGCGTGCTTTTATTTCTGCGCTAGTTTCTGGTTGCGCAAAATGCGCAAAAATTTCAACACCGCGAAAATGTCCACTTTTACAGTACCGGTACTCTAGTCTCTGTTTATGAGTAATTCTGAGGGTTTTGCTTGTTTGTTTATGGGAGTGTTTCATTGCAATGATATGAAAATGCATGTTTTCACTATACTTTTTTACCCTCCCCCCCCCCCCCCCGAAAAAAAAAGAATATTAAGCACCTAAAGCATAGTGTCAATGTTTTACATCTTTACCTCCATCTATTCTTTTTAATGATTTGTGCTACATCTGACGTACTGATGTACATTTAGCTTAACAATGAGGCCAACTTGAGGTATACACATTGTGTTTGTGAATAGCAAATAAAGATTTTATATAGAGGCTACTTTACTTTTCAAAATAACCACTGTATATTTTGTTGTGAATTATGATAGTAATCTCCATTCCTTGTGAAATTTATAACAAGAATGATTTTATCATCAATAGTATCATTTTTATCCTGACCATCAGAATTGGATGTATCATTAATGCTATGAATGGTTGTGCTGATTCCATAGAAATTAGCTGCAGATGGAGTACCTAACATGAAGATGGTCGTCGAGAGGAGAGGAGTTGGTCACATGACACCAGCCAGCTGGGAGCTTCTGAAGTGGGTCCTGCAGCCCAACACATTTACTCTCAGGTCTCTTGATGTGGAGAAGAAGGTATGCCATTGCTTTTACACCCAAATGAAGTTAATTTTCTCCTACATTAGCCGCTTACATTTTATCTTTGATTTTGATGATGATTACGCAAATGAAAGGTAATACATTTTTTTTTTTATTAGCCCTTGGCCGTTTGATGTCTTCACTTGATTGTATCATCGGGTGCCTGTGCATTGGCCGTTAACGCGATACAATTTGTATTGCATTAGCGGCCAATGCACGGGCACCCGACGGTATGCAATGTAGTTTGATAATAAAAAGAAAATGCTATATGTTGCATACTTCAGGCAATAATCACCCTCTGAGTTATCAACCAAGAATAGGGGAATTCATTTTTTTTTCCACCAAGAGAGTAAGGCACTACCGTATCCAGTTAGCATTAGAACCCAAATTATTGAATTGATCTCTAGATGTTTCTCCTTGACTGCCAATCAGATTTCCAGATTTGCGATGCTGTGTTTGTATGATAATAGTTAATCTACTAAAAGCTTGCAGTTTGAAATGAAGGATAAAGTTTTCAAATTGGGGTAGAGCCTATTAAGAATGTGAGCAAAAGGAACCTCAGATTGAAAGGAATTAATGACCTTATCTTGGATCAAGATTTTTACTGATGTTTGTATTATATATCAGCATTTTTGAAATATCTCTAGGAAGGTTTTTAACACCAGTTGTCAAAAGCTGGCAACATCTTTCAACATGCACCGCATCTTGATGCTAGAAATATATGATGTGTGGAAGTTGTATCAATAGAATTCAAATAGGGGCGTACAACTGGACAGTAGAATAGACTTCACCTGACTGACAGAATTTTAAAAAAAAGTTTGATAAATAAATTGGCATTAACTTACCGGGTAAACAATGATGTTATGAATGTGTCCAGTGAAGCAACAGCTTGACAGTGATAATCTATTTGCAAGTGTATCTTGTAAGTGGAGCTGAGCTGAATAATCCCCAATCCCAAGGGGATTATTCATTAAAGATATACTAGCATTCCCATATTTGGTAGTTTTAGTGAGGTAATTTCTATTTACACCATATCTTCTGATCTGCCTATAGTTCCGCACCATCCAAGAACTGACAGGAAAGGCGAGCTATGAGGTCAAGCCGTCCTTTATCTTTGAGATCGCATACCACTCAACAGCAGGTCAGAGGTTCAAAACCCTGAGTGAGAAGTATGAGACCATGTTTGCTTACCACGGCAGCAGATGGGAAAACTTCCACTCTATCATTCACAATGGTCTGCACTCTCACATGAGCAAGGTAGGCATTCTCAAATTAGCAGGAGATATGCTTCAGAAGGATAGTTTTAAATGAATTAACCAACTTGAGTTGAGCAATACTGTTTTGGTGTTAGCACTTTGGAGGTAAAATCAAAAGATACACAGCAGAAAATATGTAAGCAAATAATGTAAGCGTAGTTTGAGGGCTCCAGCTACAAGCACATAATTGCTTCTTACGAATCCTGGCATGAATTTGTTTCTTTGTAATGACCTGTAAGTTGTATATTGTTTTCTATTTTGCCAAAATAAATGAATTAAACAAAAGTTTGAAATTACAAAAATAGATAATGAACTTTGCGAATCATATTTTCAATATGTACAATGCTTGATGATACTTCTCATTGTATTTATATTCTGATATCAACAAAAAACCTACAATAACCAGCTAAAAAGAAATTTATTTGTTCAAATTATTTATCACTGTGTAAATGGCAAAATATAAGCAGAGAACAAATTAAAGTAGCTCTAACTTGACTCATTCTTGTAAGTCTGTAAGATAATAGTAATTTTGAGTTGAATATCATTCATCTTGCCATGTGCAATATCAGTGCAATCATTATGTCATGTAGAATTCTTGTTGATGAAGATTCTTTAGAAGCATTGGACAGAACAATGCTTGGCATAAAGATGTTAAAGGTACTGGTTGAGATATCCATGCCAAACTGACTGTGCTCTTATTCACCCTGGAGGTTGAGCTGTTGTCTGATTGTATTAGAGATAAACCATTTAACTCTCTTGCCAGCTATATATTTATGTACAGTTCAAAGAGTTTTGTAAGATGGCATTCTAGAGAGGCTCAATCAAGGAGTTATAAGGCCCATAAACCTGTAAGATCACAGGCTTGTGTGTGGGCTTGATATAATAACACAGTATCCTATGTCACTGAGACTTTGATAATAGTTCCTGTCTTTGTGATTTATTCTGTTTCAAGAAGATCCCTTTTTCACACCATTGTTCATTCAGTTAGCTTCTACATACAGAGTCACTTCTAATCCACAACTCTTTCTTTATACAGAACAGACTGACTTAGCATCGTTTGCTATGAAATCCTCCTTGTTTTTCCTTAGAATACTTTGTATGGGGAAGGAACCTATTTGTCGAGTGACCTGGCAGTGAGTCTACCGTACAGCCCTGCAGGCAGAGGCTGGACAAAGAGTCTAATCGGGACCAATCTCAGCTGTGTTGCCGTCTGCGCTATGCTGGATCATCCAGATGTCAAATGCAAGGTTGAAGGTTGGAAGATTTCATTTCTTCTCTAATTTACAGATGTACATTCCTCTGGAAAATCATTCTTGCTACCTCATACATTTTTAAAGTTAAGTATCAGCCTCCTGGATTGAGAATTAAGGGTCATATTTTGTGTCTGTGGTCTTGTTCAAGTTCAGGTCACAAAAAGTATTCCTGCATAGGAGCTTATTTCATTGACCAAGATCAATATCATGAAAAGGTCATTAACTTTTTTTTTTAAAGTAGTACGTAGGACGGGATCATTCTGATTTTGAGTACAAGCTTCTGAAATAAGACAAGCATATGGTGCTCAATTAGTACATGTGACCTGCTACAGCAAAAGGATCCAAAAATCGAGGGAGATCAATTTTCTGAAAATGTTGTGACATTATTCCCCTACTCTTCCGCTCTAATTTCATATATAACACGGCTCATAAAAGTACTTGGTTGTGGAGATATTGATGATTTTATGAGACCATATTGAGTGGTCTCGGAAATCAGCATTTCGAGAAAACCTCCTTTTTTTCCGATCAAGGGGGGTAAGTCAGTTTTCACCTCTTGACAAAGAAGGTCTGCTCATAGCAACCTCCACGATGTTCATTCACGCTTAGCGCCAGCGATCTACTGTAAAAGTGGTTTCTTTCGCGTACAGAAACTTTCGCGGTTTCCATCGGTGACGACTTTTTCGCGTGTGTTTAAATTCGCGGTCGGTAATGATAGTGTTGTAACAACCGACGAGTTCAAAACATTTTCGCGTGATGTTAAATTCGCGGTTCAACCTCAAAGCGCGAAAAGCGCGAAAATAAAACCACCGTGAAAGAAACCACTTTTACAGTATGCACGACCAGTCAGTAACCAGAATGCCACGCACTGACCAATAAGATCACTCCCTCATTGCTAGGGGCGTAGTCTATCTGCGGCGCTAAAATCCAAATCCTTGGACACTTTTCTGTTCTGTTGAAAGTCAGAAAATCATGGCCTAGAAAAATGCTAATTTCTTGCCTTTCCTTTGATCATTTAGCTTCAACATTTCAGCAGTTGATAGAGAAAACAGTAGACTATAACCTTATGCCAACAACAGAAATTTGATGGTTTTGACCGATATTGATGATATGACTTCACTCTCGATTTTCTCGGCTCAGCTGTCAGCAACTTTCTGATCCTTTTGTTGTGGCGGGTCATGAATGACTGCCAATATTTCGTGATGAATCACAGCATCTCAACTTCTAGAGAGATGGTACATGTATATCTTTGCAAGTAATTGACAAATTGCCCTACATCGACATAAATAAGCACTGAATTGATGAATTTGAATGGTATATCTTTATCAACATTTTCATATGCAGACACCAAGAGCTCTGTGAAGCGGTCCCATGCTCCCGAGAGCCTCGGGGGAGCGGTGCCAGAGAAGTATTATGTCGTCACCAACAATGAGGTGGTCCAGATTAGATACCTGCTTATCTTTGCCGACAAAACAACCTCACGGTAAGCGTGACACTCTTCCCATTGTGTTCTCTATATATTGTGTACATGAATGTATGGATCCATGCATTTATTTCTATGTAGCTTTTTGAAATGAAGCTTATGCATTGGTAATGCTTGAAAGGTTTTGTTTCAAACTTGTTGCATAAAGAAAAAAGGTCATACCATATTTCTAACATCAAGTCCTGATTTTAAGATCAAGATTTCCCTAAAATGTAGGGTAGTTTATTTCAAATGCCTGAAATTATGTATTCTTTGTTATGCTCGAAACTATATCAGTTCTGTTTGTAGTCAAGTGTAGTCCCAGCAGCTTTACATTTGATGCTTTTTGTGCATATGGCTGTCACAGTGTTGCCAACAGCAATACATTATATTGGACATAACAGAATTTACATTCAAGAACAAATGGAGTTTATGGTACTGATACTAAATGCTTAAAATCTATTCCACATTTGTGTGGACATTTAGACTTTCTTGCATCAATGAGTTTGTATTGCTGCTGATTGACAAATTGCCCTTTATCAGCATAAATAAACACCAATTATTCAGTGTAAGAGCAGTAGCCATGACAAAAAAAAAAAAATCATCAAAAAAAAAATGGGGTGGGCTATATCTATAATTATTGCTACTACTCAAACACTGAACAATTATTGGTGTTAGATTACATCAGTCATTGTCAATCAGCTGCAATAAAAAGAACTCAACTCAAGAAGTATTAGTGTGAATCAATTATGACTTTGTCTCTTTCTTTTTGTCATGACCAATTGTAATGCCACATATGGATGTCTAGTTTGATTTACTCTAATGTCAAATTGAGAGGGTTTTCTCCTTAAAGCTGTTGAGTAACAATCGGTGACATTTGCAATTGATTTTCCTTCTTTGTCCTCAGCAACGTGCCAAATTCATCCCACTGGCAGCGATGGATACGTAAAAATCTCCTCTGCCTACTCCTCATTGCATACATCTTGATCCTCCTCCTCGTCAGCTTATTCAACTCGCGGACGTTCCAAAACGTTTATCGCCGGTATGTCCGATTTTGACGACAGCATCGGAGGCTTCCTTGAGAGGGAAGTCCCAATCTCGGCTCTCTCCGGTTTTTATCTCTCCTATAGTCCTATTGTTCAGACTGGTGTGGACCAAGTTATCCTGTGATATTCTTCCAAGCAAAGAGTGATATTTGTTGATGGAGACCTGTCAGCTGAAAAAGTCTTACGAAAGTGGAGATAGGACACGATGCGCTGCTGGTAAGGTCGAAAACAAGTGAACCGATGTTCCCAAGTAAACAGTGGATGCATACCAGATATAGCTGCAGTGTTTCCGTTTCTTGGATGAATATATTAATATATACCACGGTTATTGAGATTATATGTCTGTTTTGCACAGTAAGGACACAAGTGGAAAACAGACACATCATTCAGCATGATTTAGGATGAGAAACATTGTTAGCCATATTGTACGACATATTTGTCATGCATGCCGAGTCATTTCTATTCACTGACAAGCCCACAAACGGACATCTCTTTAACCCATACCTTGCCAACATTTGCTGTGCATTATGATATGAACATTGAAAACAAATTGTACCAAATGGCAACGCAAAGCAGAGCTAGTGATAGTGTGTTACTGCAGCATTATCCAAGAGCAAATCTACTTTTATGCAATGAGCATCTTGAAGTTTCATTTGGCTAAAAAAAAAGAATAATAATAATGGAATGATAATTGACTTTGTTATTACTTACGACTCTAGCACTGTAGCAAAAGTATATTTAGGACAAGCTCTCTATACACGTAGATGAAGTATTGTGATATTTGTTTTGCCCTTTGCATTATAAAGAATTTTGTCTGGACTGCATGTGCATACCACATGTTTAAACTTGTCATATTTTATGTTAATAATAGAACCTCATACTTCATGATGAAGTTATTGCTAAATCCTAAATTTTGTCATGTTTACATTGACAACCCAGGGAGGCAAATCGAGGCTGTGCTACATAAAGCTCTTTTCAATGATTGCAACATGCAATACTGAAACCAGTCACCATAGTGAGTGCTGTGCACAGCCAATCAGCTGTAAAAAACAATTTTTTGTTGCCATGGTAATAGAAATTGTCTGAGTGGATGATTATACATGTAGCATAGTTTTCTGTAAGGACACAAGAGGTGGCATACTTCTACCTTTGTTTATGGGCGATGTTGCCTAACCCATGATAATTGATGCATATTGTGAAACAATATGCATGTATTTTAAAGTGTATATACTACTGTAGCTTCTTGTTTTTCTGTTTTATGTTCCATGGTCTGAGATCCACTCGATATCCATTATATAAGACTGCATCATGTATAGTTATGTTGAGATGAGAAGAGATGAGTGTGAATGCCAGCTGAAATTAGGATACCTGCACATTACACAGATTTGTCTTTAAATGTATTGTTTTGAAGAAAAAAAAATGAAATGATATATGAAAGTATAATGCTAACATAAACAGTATGAATGTGAACATGTTTTCATGTGTGGTATAAAGGGGCCATAAGCTAAGCTAGGGAAAACATAATGTCAATACACATATAAAGTCTTAAACCAAACAAAACCAACTGAAACAAAACAAAGAAGAAATAAACAGACAATTATATATACATGTATATGAAGAGTGGCTTCCTAATGAAGGCAATGTTGTGTGAAGTTAATGAAATTCTTTATCACTGGTCACCATTGCAGCATTTAACTATGTGTGCATTATTCCTTCGTACTCGCAAAATATCCAAATCTACAATTTGTGTAAGTCTGGAGTATTTATGTGCCAGTCATTGCAACTACCATTACTACAGCAGCACACTTTTCAAAATACTTTCGGATGAGCACAATTGTAATTAAATCTGTTATGCCTTTCGGCATTTACTGAAAACATCAATATTTTCCCATGGTTAATTTTTCACGCCAAATGACTCAAAAACATATTTGTAGGTTCTTGAATTCGTGCTGTACAATTGTCGACTCTTTAGAAAGTCCCGATAGAATTGTGAAGATTTGACTTACACAGTACAGTGAATATTGTAGGGAAAATTATCAGATGCATAGACTGTGATCAAGAAGAAACAACAGTAGATAGTTTTCAAGATTAATAAAAAGGCAAAAAAGAGTTACGAAAGAACCGGATATTCCTTTGTGGATTTTTTTTTTTTTCATTCACATTGTAGACTTATCTTTGTTGTATCTCACAAACAAAGCTTTCAGCCAAGACAAGCAACCAAATATTCTTCTCCAACATGTGGTAAATGTTTAGTTTGGAGTGAAGTGATGTAGATTATTATTCATCCAGTCAAAGTGTAACCTCCAAAATCCATTATTTTGTTTATTTATAAGAATTTTGGAGTCTACTTTGAAGGCTTTTCCTGTGTTACACAGTTCATAGCTGCTCATGGAACATTTATGATTGTATGATTACATGTTGACATTGTAAAGAGATTATTGTTAATTTCTCAGTAATTGTTGCAACTCCATGAAAACATTAATTTACTTTCATGAAATGTCTTCCAGTTAAAATAAACCCTATGATATGAACCCGAAATGACACTGTACAGTATTTGACTTGTCCAACATGAAAGCAGCTCTAATTGTATTACAGTGCACTCTCGTCATAACAAAGTCTTTGGGACCAGCAATTTTCTTTTGATGTATCAAATTTTCGCTATAGCTGAACAGTATAGTGTGTAAAGATATACACATGTAGATGATAATCTTTGGACCTGAATTTCGACTTTGTTGTAACAAGAATTTCTTTATAACCATGTTCATTATAACGGAGTGCACTGTACTGTAATTTTTGCAATCCTTATCTGACGTTCTTTATTCAGTGTAACACCAGAGAAACAAAGTCACATTTCACCTTAAACACAAATAACAAGAGAAATCATATTCTTCCACTGCAGTATTTTCAGTCCCTCAGCCATGTTTACTAAAGTTTATTGCCACTTTCACTGATGTGACCCTTTCAGAGGACAGTGCACCTCCAGTAAATGACAAAGTGACTGAAATGATACAAGTATTACACACAACACGTCTCAATAAATACATTACACTTTTGATATTCTGCACACATAATTACAACTTATTAATGCACTGATCTTTCACAATGCCAACCTCCACATCTCTCAGACGGCAGTAAATATACATTTACAAATGTTCTGGTCCTGTATATGCGTGTAAGGGATTGTGAAATGATGTTTTTGTAGCCTTTGTAGAGGGCTCATTTGAGGACATGTTTCTGCTATTACCAATGTATTTTTATTGATATGCTGCTTTGTCAATTCGATTCAATTCAATCATGCTTGAACGCTACAATGCATTACAAACATTACATTTAGAGGAGTAAGGATTCTTCTTTCTGAACGCTAACAATAAAAAGGACAATCCAAGGTATATTTCCATTCTTATTGCCAAGAAAAAAAGAAGTAAGAAAACACAGGCAAAATTAGTATTCATATGCTGATGCTGGTTGCTTCCTTAGTGAAAATTAAAGTGGGCAGAAACTTGGCATGCTCGCAAAAACAAGGCTACATAGCAATCATTCTTCGTTCCAATGTCTGATAAAAGTAAATTTGTAATTTAGAAGCAATTAAGTATTTCACATCTTAGCATAATAGCACATCAACACACAATGGTACACAGCATCACTCATAGGCAGAATGTGCTGAAATGATAGTACAGGCCAGCCATGTTGTAACGGAACATGGATACAAGATTTCAATACTGCAAGAAGATTCTGTCAGTGTAGATTTTAACACACTTGTCTACGGCACAACTTGCTCAATTTAGTGAGCTACCTTCGTTCAGACACATGTAATTAGATTTTGTTAGTAACAGAGAATATTACTGGTAAAACTCATTATTTCCCTTATTTTCTCAATCAGTAGCAACAAAAGTGGAAACACAACTGGAAGGGGGAGGGGATGCTCACTTCCAATTACACACTTTACAGGAATTACAACCAGGTGCAAATCTCATGCACATAACATGCACACAAACAACTCACACAAACATGCAGCGCACAATTCACCTCATCTCGCTTGTAGTGGAGAGGTGACGTTCACTGTCCAATGTACGTTAATTTAACATCAGTAACAAGGAGAATACCTACCAAGTTTTGCATGTGATCGTAGAAAATGGTCGGACTGAATATGTTTGGTCGTTCAGTGGATGCTTCCACTCCTCTGAGGATGATACATGTAGGAATTCCAAGAAAGCTTGCGATGGAAATTACTGGAAGTTTCTTCTCTTCCCACCCCTCTTTTTTCACTAGCAGACCCACAAACATAGTGAATGGTGATACCATGTAGTAAGATGGTTTCAACTCTGGTAACTGTCTGAACATTAAAATACTCTGTTTTTGATGTAAAACGTAACATGCTGTCAGTTTTCAAATACCAACAGTACATGCCACAAATTTACTCATCACACTACTCTGTATTTGACGTTAAACATAACATGCTGTCACTTTTCAAATACCAACAGTACATGCCACAAATTTACTCATCACAATACTCTGGATTCGAACGTAAAACATAACATACTAAAACTAGAGAAGCACTCTGAGAGCGCAGACCTCCGCCAAGCAGCTACTTTCCACCATGATCTTGCTCTTCCGTAGAGATCAGTGATTTCCACCCACTGAAAAATCGCCCGATTTCCCAATATAGAAGCCTTTGGTACATCATAAACCCTCAAATGCGCGGAGCACCTCTTCCCAGCAGAAACTATAGCATGCACTTTAGTGCATGCATGAAAACCTCAAAAATGCGCAGCTTGAACTCCTAAGTTCATTGACCCTACCTGGCAAAATACCGAAAATCCTTCATAAAATCCATAAAAATTTCCTGATCACTACCAAAATATAATCATTTGTTACTTGTGTCACTCTCAATCTTTCCTGCAAGTTTCATCCAAATCCGCGCACAACTTTTGAGTTATTATGCACATGGACAAACTAACTAATTAACTACCAAACGAACAAACAAACCAACGGTAATGAAAACATAACCTCCTTCCTTGGCGGAGGTAATGATGACTCTGTCACCTGCCAGTAGGGCTCAATGTGTGATGAAAGTCTGTAGTCCTACCTGTGTGTATCCATGAAGCAACCTATGGGGGTCTATTTTAACGAGATTTCATTATCCAAGAATACCCTGTACCCTCACACAATTGGGGCAGCCAACCTCTGCCAACATACTGATTCACAGCAAAAACATATTCTCAAGGCAAAAATCATTGTATGATTGATTTGAAAATAAGTACAGGGGAAACTCGGTATAACGAACACTGCTATAACGAGATATTGGTTATAACGAGGAAATTTTCTCGGTCCCAAATTTCCTTTCACACAAGTCTATGTAAAATGCTACTCTTATAGCGAGATCGGCTATAACGAAATAACTGCTATAACGAGATAAATTTTGTGACTTCCAAGCAAAGAAAAACATAGTAAATCAAACCCTCTATAGCGAGGTCAAGCAAAATGCCTTCGGTAAAGCTTTACTTCGCCTGTGCTATCATCTTCCGAGATTGTAAAGCTTGATGCGCCAAAAACTGTCTTGTACACACATAATCATTAAGCACTCCAGCTAGTACTGCATGTTGTACATGTGAAGGGTGTGTGTGCACGCACACTGATACATGCAGAAAATGTAGTGGGACGGCCATATGTATACATGACATCATCATGACGTTTAGCAGGTGTGAGTTAATCTGATGCTGTGATTGGCCTTCTACTTAGGGAATTCCCCGTCTTCACACACACGCAGTCATAATGTACATGTATACAGAATGTGTCACATACACACACAGCATTGTGCAAACCATTATTCAAGCTTTCCACACAACACACACCCATACGATAACCACATACCAGTCCACAGACGATCTTGATACAATCGCAAGCTATATAAATTTACAAATTCAAACATCTACAA
Source organism: Diadema antillarum (assembly GCF_040938485.1). NCBI lineage: Eukaryota > Metazoa > Echinodermata > Echinoidea > Diadematoida > Diadematidae > Diadema > Diadema antillarum. The sequence goes on along the minus strand of NW_027271583.1, from coordinate 383,056 downwards.
TTAATAAGAAACACATTCTTGATATCGGATTTCCTTGGCGAAAAACATCTTCTTACCCATAAAGGTGAGTAATTCCCTCACATACAATATCAAGTTATCAGTATTGATTGAAATATGATATGGGTAGTCCCACATGTGCAAATTAATGTCTTTATTTTATGCCTTCTTTTATGCCTACTGATATAACGAGATATCGGCTATAACGAGGAAAATGACTCGGTCCCGACCATCTCGTTATATCGAGTTTCCACTGTACTGACGCAAGACAGACAATGGAAGATGAATAATTGCAATAGCTCACTTGAGCCTGTAGCTCAGTTGAGTGGACAATGGGCCCCTCTGCACAATGGCTCATATTCAAAGGAGTATAAAAGATATTACTGACCTTGAACTTATTAAAAAAATTCATAAAGGGAATGCATCTTTGGAAAAAAAAAAAATATACAGAAACACCTAGGGATTGATTACCGACTGTTAATGTGTCAAGGGAGTCTTTTCCCCTTTCCAGAGTTCCCGCAGTTCCACCTTCAGGTCTAGGTCTCGCAGAGCAGCCTTGGCTTCATCTGGGCACAGCCTCTGGGCCCCCCTGAGGAGTGGTTCAATCCCCAGCTGGATGAATGCCTCGCTGTACTGGCGTGTCCTAGCCACTAGGTTTCGCACTGCCATGCAGGCTTGCTTCTGCGGAGAGTTGGTGGTGGAGAGAAAAAAATGGCAAAAGAAAAGAAAGGTTCATTCCTGAATCCTCACTTTAGTATTGCGAATCACTAAAATTTTGAATTCCAGGGCAAATCATAATGAAGCCTCTATTAAATCGATGGTAGAAATATCTTCTTTTTTATGTATGCTGACATTACCAAACTTACAGACATTCTAAGTTCCTACATAATTAATATTCTGTGCAAATAGGACTTTCAGCATGTGGCTCTGGTGGGATTCAAAAACCCATGACCTCTAGATTACTAAACAGGCATAATATCCACTAGGCTGCCAAGCTTTTGCCGAATAGCCAGTGACAATTCTAGAACATGCATTTTCATTGAAATGGAAAATTCTTGCGATGAGTTGCTTTCACCATAACGGATTGGCAAAGCGCCATTCATTGACGTAAATAAAAAACAATAATTCAGTGTTTAGAGCAACAGCCATCATAGAAAGCATAAGCAAACACATTTGGATGCGATTCAAACCTACAACCTAATTTTTGCCCTGTCTCTCTTACCTGCACACCGGCCTCTTCCCCATGAATCCCAAGGACCTGGACGAGAAGTTTGGCACCCTCTGCCTCCATCACGGCTGTGCAGTTCGCTGGCTTTCGCAGCACGATGGCAGCTATTGCACCACACCCTGCCTCGCAGACCTGCACACCCACAAGACAACAGTAACAAATGACACATTAGCATCATTAGTTAACATAATTATACACACACACAATGTATACCTTACAAAACAATGACAAACGGCTATCTTATTCTTTTTCATCACTCTTCCCAATAACAGAACGGCCCACAGGAAGCTGGAACAGACGTCCCTCAATGGGAGACACTGTCCTTGATGAAATCCTCCAATTCACCCAATGCTTCTCTGGACAATGAAAGTGCTTATGTGAACACGTAAACATGTTAATATAAGCATATAGGGTTAAGACACACATGGATTACACATGTTTTCTGGAGTGACTGTACAGATTTGCAGTGTGATTATCTTCACTCTGTGTACGACACACTCAACTTGGGTAAAGTTATCTAGAATAAACATATTTTCCCCGTTTGGAGAAGATATTCCCTCATCTATGCAGTATTGAGTTTGGCCATTATCACAGTCCCCCTGGGATACAAAGCGCATGGAGACACTACGGTAGTGATATACAGTGCACTCCCGTTATAACGAACACAGTTATAATGAAATTCCGGTTACAACGAAATAGAAATTCAGGCCGCAATATTATCCATTCTATGTTTTGTATTGTTTATTTGTTCGGTTGTAACAAAATTTTGACATAACGAAAGAAAAATGCGGGTCTCAAGGACTTCGTTAAAATGGGAGTCCACTGTAAAAGCACTGTAACAGTCATCTTATTTCTCCTGACCTGTGGTTGTCGGATGAATCTGGAGATTGCGCCCAGAATGGTGGGGATTCCCCCGGCATTGACGATGGCAGTCTTGACCTCATCATTCCCAGCGATGGCCTTGACCAAAGCTAGCAGCTGCTTCACCACAAGCTTTATATAAAATGGGGGAGAAAACACAACAAATGAGAGTAAAAAGAAATGCCCAACTTCAAATGAAAAACATGATGAATGATACTGAAAACTCCATTAACAGTTTAAATACAAGTCTCAAATAATCCTTCAAAATTTATGGTGTATACATCTTCCACATTGCTCCTCATCTAATCTAGATTACCAAAGCACCTAAAGCAAATCATTTTTCTCTTCATTCATGAGATAGAAACAAGACTACCGGGCCTTTTCATTGGAAGCAAACTCCAACAATGCAATATGACGTCAAAAGATATAGAGAAATTAGAAATTATAAAGAGCTCTTTAACAAAAACTAAATCACAGCAGTCAATTTTGTAATAATTTTGTAAAGAGATATGAAGCTAAGACACGACAGAAATTAGAATGATGGTTCTCATTTTGATTTGAAACACTAATTTCTTGAAAAGGGAAGCACCCATAATGAGTAAAGACATAGAATATTGTCAGCAGAATCTTGGTCACAAAAGGATCAAAGTAGTCATTGCCAACTTTGTATGACACCCAAATTGGAATACTAATGCGAATTTTAGTGGCAGTCCAGACGTGAAGTAAGTGTTTGCTTTATAGCAGTATACCTCTTGAAAGGTTTAGCTCACCTGACTGGCTTGGTCATCACCTAGAACAGCCAGGACCGCCTTGAGACCACCCAGATTGACAATTTCCTGGCAGAACTCGTTCCTGACTGAGAGGCGGGCCAACGTGGCGCAAAGATCACCCACTACTCCCTGATCGTGCATACATGCTGCATATAAATGGATGACATAATACATGTTCAAAGAAAATGATGATTAGATTACAGTCCTAGTTAATCAGGATAGCTCTGTCAATGTTTGAATTGCTTAGTAACATTCATTACAAATTATCATCTAAAGGATGTCACATTCTCAATCATCCTCTAACAGACAATGAATCTATGCTGCAAAAAAAAAAAAAAAAAAAAAAAAAAAAACAGCCTAAATATGCTGCAGCCTTTCATGTACATGCTCAGTACAAATTTCCATGCAAACAACAATGCACCTTTATGTGATGCTGGGTTCCCAACTGACGTATAATCTACTATGCACGCCATGATTGGCCATTAGTATTCCTATCGCAGATCATTGAATTTTTGTTTATGTCTATGACAATTTATGCCACGATTGAAATTGTCGTCTTAATTGTGAGGTAATTGTGGTGATCTTATCAGATCTGAAAATTAGTCACAGCAATTGCATTGATTGTAGACAATTTTTGAACAGTCCAAAGCTTTTCTACAATTAATGCGATTGCCAAGACCGACTTCGAAATCTGATAAGATTTGATAGGATTACCACATCCTAAATTTGGAATTGTCAAAGTGCAACTAAATCAACTGCAATGCTCACTCTGCATCACTTCTAAAAGAAGTTTGAGGGCGCCTTCCTCCACAATCATCTTGGCATGATCGTGTGCCTTCCCAAACGGCACCCTGATGTCGTCGTCTACCACAAGAGTCCTGAATGTGGCGTCCACCTCCTTCACCACCTTCACACTGTCCTTGTTTTCACTCAGCACCTTGATGAGTGTTCCAATCAGGTTCCTCTTCACGAATGTCTGCCGATTTGTCTCGTGCTTCACACAGGCCAGCCTCACTGCCCGTACAGCCAGCTGCAATCTTTGTGACTGTGAATTTCCCTCCTCTGCCTCTACAGCTTTTTGCAAAACCCCCAACAAGAAGTCCATTCCGTCCGACGTCATCAGGTCGGGCTGTCCATTCAGGAGGGAACATAGACAGTCCAGGACTCTACACTGGAAGTCCAAGTCTGCCTCGGCTAGTCGACACTGCACAAGGAGCAGCAGCATCGGGTAGGCCTGATTGCCCGCAGCTTGAAGTCTGTGGGCCAGGTCCTTGTCACATTCTACTTTGAATGTGTCCAGGTGGGGCACAATAGCAGCCTTGGTCTCTTGTGCATCTCCGCCAGATGAGATGGATTTTATGCCCTCTGCCAAACCATCCAGAGCAAGGAGGATTGGATGCTTGCCTGGTGCTCCAGAGTCATCATTACCTAATAGATGGGAGATACACTTTAAGTAAACAGCTCACCACAATCACATAAATGCAAAATTTGCACAAACAAACAGATCTCATCAATTTTATGGGATGTCATTGATGCCAACCAAATATTAGGCCATCTAAATGTAAAATTATCTACAATATCAGTGAATAAGACATGCAGTCAAAACCCTTAGCAGATATCTTGGGGTGCAATGTATGTCTCACTCTTTAGTTTCCTACAGTAATACATTGCACCAAATGGTATGAATGATGATAAAGATCATGTAACATAAAGAAACTAAACCACTGATGACTACAATATGACCACAATAAGTGATCAGCTGAAATCTACAAAAACTTCTGCTGAAGTATCAAAATATCATCTGGTAACATGATTTGTCTATGCTGACCTCCCAACATTTCTGACTGAAAAACAGGGATGATTTGGCTCAAAAGCTGGAAAGAAAGAGCAATTCCCAAAGGAGTGCATATTAAAAAAGAAAAGAAAAGAATAGGAAACTCCTACTGAAACAAGAGCTGTGAGTGGCTAAGATTAAACATTCTTTCCTTCAAATTCAGAATGGTTGTCTGGTTTATGAATACATCTCAAAATGACCCTCTTGATCAAATTACTATGATTGCTGCTCAGTAGCCCAACAAAAAGAAACAGAATTATTCCATCTGTATCCTGTTTCTTCAAATGTTATCCCCTCTACATAGGAAGATGTCATTACCTATGGTACATGTACAATGTATAGTTGGGCAAAGGCATAGATTCTTCCTACAAAATTTAGCATAATTGGACACCAAAATGTATGGTCTACAATTGAACATAATTCTTCTATGAGCAACTACTTTTTTCAAATTTCATCATGTCACTGATTTTTGTTTCTGATAATTTCCTCCTTTCTTTTTTTCACTTGCAAAGTTCTGCAAAATTGACAATGTCTACATGTACACACGTAATCATACCAATATGAATGTCCTTGATGATATTTGCCAGATTCACACCCTGTGATTCAAACTGTTGAACTGCATCTTGAACCGCCTCCTCACTGCTCATCTCAAACTCCTCCATGTTCTCCTTCACGACTGCATCAAACGTTTCCTGGGTGATCTGTTTGGAAGCCATTTTGGCTGTGTGAGAGGAAGATAGCAATTTTTAAGCTAAATGTACAGAATGCATGTACATGTAATTTACAATATGACAATTTTGACTAACATCAAGAGTAAAACAGATGTATAAAACAAGAAAATACAACAAAAAAGAAACCACAGCTACCATCTTCAACTCTAGAGTTCAAGGTTTGGGTTGATATCAAAATATTGCAACCTGATTCTTGTCGTCTAAATCTAAAACAAATTCTAATACATGTATGGTAATGCCAGAATGGATTTCACATTTCACATGGATTTTATTTTTAGCAAAATTATCTCAACCCCTAGATCGGCTTCACTGATTCAGTGGACAAGAAAGGATCCTACTGCAGCTCTAGACTCAAAACATAAGATTATCAGGTGTAACGTTAACCCCTGACTCGGTACATGTCGGGGTCGCTGGTGCGGTTTGTAGTTGAACATTTAGATGTAGGGGTGGGGGTTGAAGGAATATATATGTATCCAATATTATTATTTATTAATTTTTTAGACGGTAGTAGGAGTATATGGGTCTAACATTAAGTTAGATATAAAATTTACGGCTAACTACAGAAACTCTCTGGGGCGCTCTTTGTATTTAATTAACACACAGTTTCGCGTTCGGGTAACTATGCACAGCCCTGCTGTATAAGTAGCGATTGACGCTGTGCTTTGCCCGCGGCGTCTGGTTGGGCTAGCGTTCAGGTTGGTCGTAGTACTAAGTTAAATATGATAGTGGATAGGATAGCTAGGATTAGGATAGCTAGTGTAGTGTTGTAGTAGTGGTAAATTTAGTGCACTCACCAATCATGTGGTGCAGGCAGGGCTGCCATGCACACCAATAACTTTTCAGGATTGTTTTGTATAATTGTATATGGCTACAGTCAGATTAAGTGTGATGGAGCCAAAATGGTGAATCTCCTCACCTCATCCTCTAAATTTAATTGAATGAGCTACTGAGAGGTGAGCAAAAATGCAGGCCTAGTTTAGCCTTTAGGGCCTACCCACTAAAAACTTAAAAGCAACAAAATCTAACGCCGGTTAGGCCTACACTTGTACAGCACAATAAGCAACGTACGGGACTGTACAAATGGAGTTTCTCTTTTATGCGATTGTACTCGGGTATCCTGGCTATAGAATCTAGATCTACATAAATTACATTGAGCCTTGATATGCTTTAAAAATACTCACTAAATGTTAGCCACTGTTCATGTAGAACGAAGTGCCGTGTGTAAGCTCCTTGGACAGGACTGTAAACGGTATCTGTATTCGGTGCAGAGTACCATTCAATACAATACGCTGTCTGCTTAGTAGATGCTCGACTCTTTTTAGCTGGGCGCTTGCCTGCGCCTCGCCTCGCTGAGCTGAGCTGCTGCCAGGAAGCAAAAGTGCGTGTGAAGTTAACAGCAAAATATTCAGCACACTGATTTTGTATGGTGGTTTTCACGCGCATCGTAAGAGGAAGGAAAAGTGAATTAGATACTCTATTGAGTTTACCTGGCAACTGGAAAAAAAAAAATAGCTAAAATTAAGATTAAACATGGTGCTATCACCAAAGATAGCTCATCATAATCAGTGATTCTCCTTCTGTTGACATCTTCAAAATCAGACTCAAAACATATCTATTTAATGGACTGTAGTTCGATTCACTGATTCCATGTCATCCAATCTATTTCGTTCAATTACTTAATCCTTATACATGTATCAATTTAATATTTAAATGTTAAGCGCTTAGAAAGTACTTTAATAAGCGCTATATAAATGTACATTATTATTATTATTATTATCATTTCAAAAGTCTTATCTGGAGCTCCTGGAGTGTAAACGCAAATCATTTCTCTCACACAAAACCTTTACAGTCAAAATACAAGATATTCACACATTACAAACAGGTGTATTGATATCTTTCACTTGTCCTTGATATTGTGTAGCGCGTGTCCACAGACCTTTTCTATGCCTTTCCTTTTCTTTCTCCATTCTTCCCTGCTCCTCTTTCTTCGTTCTTCGTTGTCCAGGAACTGTGTGTGTACATTTTTTTTTCATTTCTTTTAGTTCTGTGTTTTGTGTTAATTGTTATTGTTGTTTTTGTCGTTATTGTTTTGTGTGGTCGCGTGTATATCTTCTCTTTTGGTCACATTTCCTCGTATGCACGGCCAAATAGTGTCTGTGCCATAAATTTGCTATGTTATAAGTTTTATATGTTTGCATTCTGAAATCATAGTAAGTATCGCTTATAGTATCAACATTATGTATCAATGAACAAAATACATGAGCGACGGTATATAGATGAATTTAATATGTTATATATTTTATTGGTATAACAAATTGGTGCTGTCGTTGTTTTGTTTCCAGTGCTCCACGTCTTACAAGCTTGGCTTTTTAGTGGAACGCTGTTTTCCGTCGTTATGATTACTTACTTGTTTTGTGTTACCATGACAGTGTGCGTTGTTTCTTTTTTTTATGACATCATTCGTGCATATACAATACTTTATATTGTATTTTTAAAAAAAAATTCTTATCAGATGAATGAAAGACAAATCGACATCTTGTACCGCTTTGAATCATGTTTTCTCTTCTTTCTTTTTTTGATGATGGATATAAACAAACTCTTGAATTGAATCGAATGCTCAAATGTCGTCTAATTACTCCGTTTCCTATTTCATAAAATATGTATGATTTTGTTTCTAATATGCACACATATCCGACTCTCCTTTCAACTGATTATCTCTTTAAATGATCCTAAACTTATTGTAGTTCATTGATCAATCAGGCACCACGGATCGACCGAACGTCATTGATTTGGAGCTCCTTATTCACATCGCTATCCGTAATTCCTTCAAAGTATTCTTTAAGAAGTTTATCTTATTTCGAATAATATCCCGTAGTGATAGTGATAAAACAGGCTTTCTCAAATTTTGGTCTCCTGGCCACCTTTCATTAAAGGGCTGGTATAGTTTTGATTGAGATGGGGCTTCAGGTTTCCATCTTTTTGAGAGATGATGGAAAACCTCTTATGATATATCGTCGATTGAGAATGATAGGGCGTTAAGTTGCCACAAAACCCATAGTGTTCAAGACCACTTAACGCCCTTCTCATTCTCAACAGACGATATAAAAGATCATCATTCTATGAGGAATTCAGTTTATTTGATGAAAATTGGTTTTTAAATGGCTGAGATATCCGAAACAAAGCACTGATAATAAAATGTGGAACCCACCTTTTATTATGGTCACTTTATTTTGTTTTGTTTTTGATATCTCAGCCATTTCAAAACTTTCTTAGAATTGTACGCTCTTTAAAATTATTTTTATAAAAGGGTTTTTAAGTATGTCGCAAAAAGTTAAAAGCCGAATGCTAATCTCAGCCAATACTACCATCCTTTTAGTACACAAATCTCTTATTTCATAAGAACTGATAATTCAACAAGGGTTTTATCAACCTACCAAACCATGTAACGAACCGTAGAGATTTAGTATAGAGTTTCTCTGATACCAACCCATACACATACATTCACACATACAAACGAAGAAAAAAAAACCACATATACATTCAATATGAAACATGCAGAGTCATAATCGCATACAGTACGTTCAGATGCACAAGCACAGTTCCAAATAAGAGGTTCTATAATTTATCCTATATAGAACTTCTTTGAAAAGGACTAACAATATTCACACATGTGTAGTACAACACGCATACATTCGTGCAATACATGCTCATTGAATCATAATTATCTTAATTTACTATTATGAACACGTAGCCTCTCAGGTTGAATTCCTTTTTCTTTTCTTTTCTTTTTTTTTTGCTATTCCCTTTTCTCTCCTTTGCTTTGAGTGGACAAGTTGGGTAAAAAAATGCAAGTTGCTACTGTGTGAATGGAAATTAGAGAGCACTGAGAACTCTGAGAAGCGTTTTATGATAATTAAGTGTTTCAACATACACGTACATTGCATAAGACTATTCATAGATTATTGTCATGTATCTTGACAATAAACAATCAACTAAGAGATTCCTTGTGTTTATCGTGCAATACGTGCTGACCCCAATGCATGACAGACGCCTGCCTATATAAATACCAAGAAATTTTACGTGTTTTTTTTTTATCTAAAGTGAGGTTATGAATGATAGTATTTGTAACAAATTTGCATGCGTGTACGAAGAGTTTGGAAATGCATGTTTTACTTATGTTTAAAGAAAACTTACTACACTTGAACCATAATGAAGCATTTTTAAATTCTCAATTCCTAATATCAATTACTACTTGAAAGTTCTTGTGGGATAGCAGAATGCTGATATCATCGGCGAATAAAGTGAACAACAACATGGGAGAAGTGTTAAAAATATCATTACACGTAATATGAAATATTATGATCCTTGAAGGTTTTTACATGGTGTTGACAATTGAGGAGAGGTTTTTGCAAGTGAACGTGAACCGCAAACCTTCGTCACGATCATCATAGTATTATTAATGTACATAATTCATCAAACAGAGTAATGGTCCCAGGACAGAGTCATACTATATGCACGTATAGTGGAACTCTGCAATGATGGACATCGGAGATTTTACTTTATCAACAGAGACATGTTGCCGAATTTGTGTGTGTGTGTGTGTGTGTGTGTGACATCTTTCTACTATTTCGTGAAATGCTCAGAATGGATACATATAATCATCGTAAATATCTATTAAAGTTTTAACCTCCACATATTATTTCATTTCACTAAGATATGGCAAGTATTCATTTCTATAACTTCCTTGAATACTATGACTTAGGATGCATTTTTAAAAAGGATCAATCTCACTCACACTTCTTTCATCTCAGTTCAGTTTCATTGCTTTTCCATCCAATAAAGAGTAAAACAAAATAAAATGGTTGCATTATGCTATCATATCTTTTGATCAATTTGCAAAAAAAAAAACCACCAAAACAAACAAAATACACAACCCGATTTGAATCGTACAGAACAATAGGATATAAAGTAGAATAATTCAGTATATCAATTTATACTCTTAAAAGTTTACAGAAAAGAAGCTGAACTGAAAAAAAATAATAATTTGTCAAATGTGCACATGAATGAGAGTATAAATCTCAATAAGACATTAAAAATGTGCATTCCCATACACATGCAATTGTTTTATAATGACATTGCATTCCATTGCATAAGATAAAGGAAATGTGTGTGCATGGTGAATGCAAATAGTAATTTAACATTCCCCTATTATGAACAGTGGAATTCCGTTAGAATATAGGCCTACCAGCTAGCAAGAAAATATATTCTTGTTCTGCCGCGAGTCCCAATGTGGCTGAGAAACGACGATGCTGTATATACATAGTTTATTTCACACATAATAATCGGTTTTCAAATATGATATTGTGTCTAAGAGACTGCTATATGTACATCTCGATTGCAAGCAAGAAAACTAGCGTTGAGATCATAGTTTGCCATTTTTCTTTTCTCTCTATTCCTTTAACTTTTTCTCCTCAACAATTCATTCAATCATGAATTGTTAAACAATTCATGATTTTAGCTTGGTCATACCATTTCTGGTGCTTAATAAAAGAAAATTTTGCAAATTAGTGTGAATTTGGCATTCTTAGATCACGTTCTTAAAAGTAAAGTCGACATGCATAGATGATTGAAGCAATTCACGGAATCAAGAGTTTCCCCCTTTACTCTGCTGTAATAAGCTTTCTGCAATTAATAGCGTCACGTTCATATCCTTTCAATATCAACTATAATTTCTGTCATAAATTATCACGTCGGATTTTAATGCAAGCACGTTGAAAACACTGATTTCCAGAGAGATAATGTTTTAGAAGAATCATCAATATTTCTGTGTTAACGATTCGTAGCAACGATATCATGGTTTAATGCGGAGATCGTAAAATCTCTGATAGACGGGCATGGCGAACTCGGCATACTCTGCAACTGTAGGTGACGGCTTTGCGGATTTCGTGGGATCGGGGGCTTTCCCGAAACCCTGACTATGCATGGCGTTGGAAAAGATCACCGTATTCTTCAGCACCTCATTGGCGATATCTCCCACGTCTGTACAATGCCAGTTGAGTTGGCTCGGGTCTACGCTGTCCCACTCGAGCATCTTGGGGGTGAACTCGATCCCCATAGCCTCGCAGTACTTCGGTAGGATGGTCTCTGGGTGGGAGACGAGATCATCCGCGTCGATGATGGGAGGAGAGGGTTGGCCGAATTTTGTTTGGACGTGTTTGTAGAAGTCTTCGAGGTCATGGTAGATGTTCTTGAAACCGTTTATGAAATCTGGCTCCGCACCGGGAATTGCTGTAACCAGTCGCTCGAGGGAACGAAACATCTTTTCGGGATGGCGAACGAGGAAGGAATGTTTATACTTAGCGTCGACGACGTCGAAGCTACCACGAATACCTTCCACCATCCCCTTCACGAAGAGTACTTTGGAGTTTGGGTAATCAGCATTCAGAATCGTGTCGATGTAGCTGTACGTATACTTGTCATTCAGCATACCTATATAATATGGCATACCAGGAAATGCAAAGAGTAACGCAAACTGTTATATTTGAAAATTTCAGATTTGTCTGCAGCATTCCAACAGATGTATTAGGAAAAGTATAATGTTACTCGATCGAAAAGGAAAATATGGAACAGAGATACAGTTTTATGGCGATACGCAACTGATGAGGGCATTTTGATAGGAAGGTCAATTTTGCGTCTACTGGGTACAGAGTGACGTAACAGTACCCGTCGTTACGTAAAGATTGTCCTTTCAACACCCATTCACACGCACACACAAACGTACATATTCAATATAAAACACCTGTATACATGCACACAGAATATAACCGTAGACAAGAAATGACTTTGATTTTGCCGACTCTTCCGTGGAGTATAACCACGTGACGACACGCTGCCGTAATTTGTTTAAGAACGAGATAAGTACTTATCAACTTCAATTAACTCTTTGAATAATCGACTAATACTATTGTCAAAATACTATATGAATATACGACTACTGCGTGAACGTAAAGAAATTATTTAAGAATCGCTACCTGTTTGGACTTGTGAAACTCCGGTAAATCTTATTCATGGAGGGTTAGAAGGAACATTTATATTCCTCTTGAAGGTATGAGAGTTACGGCTGGTCATTTATCATTCATCGAGGAGGCCGGCCTGTTTATCTTGAGGGCTCTCCACCACAGTACCCTATAGGCAGGTGCCTTGAATCGACCAGCAAGAACTAAAGACATGTTCAGGGATGTAGCTCGGGCATTTTCGGTCTATACGTTTACTGCTTCCGACGATTATAAGTGACGGACCTGTCACATAGAACTAGCATTATCTATTGGTACATTGATTATTGTAGTTGGACGTGTACGATATATATATATATATATATATATATATATATATATAACGAAGAATCAAGAAATAAACTAGTAATGCATTATTTCGCCAATAAGAATGAGTTTATTGTACTCAAATTTTCGGTGGGCCTCCACCTTCCTCAGGAGTTTCTTGATTCTTCGTTTGTAATATATTGGAGCCAATACGTGAATTCGCAACATTTTTTGGACCAAGACTATATATATATATATATATATATATATATATATATATATACTGGCATCAAAAGACTTAACCACAACATGGCGGGCGGTGCAAGAACAGTAAATCTATTGACATCAAATCTTGCACATTAATAGACGTGTCTATTAATGTGCAAGATTTGATGTCAATATATATATATATATATATATATATATATATATATATATATATATAATTACATGTGTTTTCTAAGTCCAATGTGCATGCATGCCTTGTGTGCGACATGTGTAATGATGGACTATAATTATAGTGGGCCTATACCTGGAATATGGTCTCCCCAGTGTATCTTTCTGTCCGGACCAAACGAGTAGCAGGCAAGGTAAGGCTCCCAGAACACCTCGGTATCTCCTCGAGCAGACATCGATCTCGCGAACGCGGTCGAGATCGAGCGTGGCGTACTCCAGATCATGAGGCGAGCTTTGTCGTTGGTTGATGATGCCATGGCGAACAGGTGTTGCTGTGAATTACGTATCCTAATGAAAACAAAAATCAGTCCTTGAGTATACAACACATAAACAGTCAAAGCAATACTGTATGATTCTGATGAAATATTTACAACCCAAGTTTATAGTACACAATGATATATAATGAGGAAGGAAAGGATGGTAAGTAGCTTGAAATATATGGACAAGATAAACAACTTCTTCTCTTTTGTGTAAACTGCGTTTCACTTTCATAAATTTGAAGACGTGCACGGGACAACACAAACATGTAGTTTTAACAAGAAAAGAGAGCCAGAGAGCGCGAGTGCGAAGAAACTGCACTGAGTGTGCTATCATTTATTCTAATAACTGAATTTCTGTTTAATGTTCTATGTAAGAAGATATATTTTATAGGTCTACACATTAAGGCCTCCAAAAATTTGTGTCAGTACTGTAGCAGATGATCTTTGCAATAGTCCTGACTCCTATGTAATTTCAGAAATAACCGGTGGTCGACGATTTCTAAAGTAACACAGAAGTTAGGTTGTGCCGCAAGCAAATTTACCTTGACTAGTCTTGAGAACAAAAATACCTACGTATTATCATTCTACCCTCGCGTATACAATAACATGCACGCTCTCATTACTATATCCGGAAAAACAGATGATGCTGTTATATGCAGTTATGTATATACAAAGAATGAACAAATGAATATAGGCCTAACTATAATCTTTGAAAAAGCAGACGGAAAGAGACAATTTTGGGGGTCATGCAAGTCCCGAAAGACCATAAAAAGCACATGGCTGTTCGTGTGTTTGTATGTGTGTGTGCGTGGACATCGACTATTTTCAGAAACAATGGTTGGTAAATGTTATCTTCTTGTATTTGCACATAAAATACTTCTGACAAACGCATTTTAAATGGAAACGGAAGTTTGAAGATGAGGTCGAAAGAATGCACTTATGGTTATAGAAAAATCTTGCAACTTCTCAAATTCGACTATTCTATATGCTTCTCATACCTCCGCATTAGTTTTAGATAATCTGGTCATTGACCATTTAGATATTATCCTTCACTTAATCAGTTTAAGCTTTGACCTTGAAACTGCGCAGATGCAGTTTCTGGAGATACATGGCATTTGTGGCGAAAATTACAAAAATCGACATTTCTCAAAATTCACCAACTTCCTGACAAAACGTAGGACGGCGATCACATCATTTTAATTCGCTTTTCACATTGATTATGATAATAATTTGAGCATGTATGATATTATGCTTTACAAGTTCTTTCCAATGCAACAACCAACCGCGAAAATCTGAAATATGACTAGGCAAGAGTTACGTCAGTGTGAAAGGTCAAGAAAAGTACAAACTCACCTCTTTAGCTCTGCGTTTGTCTTTCGTAGAAGGCCAGTGATAGCGACTGTTGCTTTTGTGTTGGCCAGGAGAAGGCGATGATGATCGGAACACCTTTCGTATGACACTTGTTTTTAGAAAGCCATTCGAAGCACGGGGTGTGTGTGTTTGTATCATAGGCCTACAGATTTAATAATCAACCATGCATCTTTTGCCACGTCCTAACTGCTCGTATTTCTGCATACAATAATAATATGATGACATTCCCCATCATGTATGGCTCATTTTTGTTTAAAAGATCACAGGTCAACGACGGGAGTTAGTGTACCGACAGATAACAAAGCATCGGAAACCACACGTCTATGAACAGCAAGATCGAGGCCTGTCTCGCTGTTCGAAGTCCATGATGTATTCGAGCAATGTTTGTCTGACCCTGTCAACACCACAATGCATGTACTCTGAACCCATTTAAGTGCCTCGATTATCCAAGTATGAGCATGGACTCCCCGTTTCTAAGGTTTTAAACATTATTATAAATGAAAATCGATATTCAGCCATGGCTCTATTACTACTTTACCGGAAGTGTTTTCACGGTCAGGTTGCTAGTAGGGCCTACGTATATACGATCGTGTTACTTCTGGCTATTTCCCTGTGTGATATATTTTTTATCTCTGGCGTATGGCGTGCGCGAACGAGCCGTTTCGTCTGTTTTTGTCGAACCCCGATCTATTTGACGACGATACCGACTGCGCTGCACGGTCTGTGAAGAGTGCGCAGATCCAGAACGCACGCACGCGACCCTGGCTGAGGTCAACGGCGATAATGTATGACTCACCATAGGAGTGCTCACAACCGTCTTCGCACTGTACTGAATGAAGACGCCAGTAAGAAGACGTGCGATGTCTTGTCAAATATTCCCACGGAATTGTAAAATTGTAGAAAGTGAAACAGGTTATTTCATTCTATTTAATCTCATAACTCCCTAAAAAAATCGACGTAAAAGAAGAAAGTGATGATAATGTCGATAAGATATTCTTCATTGAATACGCCGTCGCATACTTCACACTTCCAATGTATTTGTGACATGATAACTAGCAAAATATAATACAGATCCCAGAATTGTGTGTACTTTTAATCATATATTGGTATTAATGTGGTACAATCAGACGAACTAAATGTTTGGGTTTTTTTTTTTCAAAAATGGAGCTAAAAAGAAGGCTAGACAATAGGAAATTCAATGTTTCAAAAGTTTTAAGAAATAGTGATAATGAGAGCAACCACAAAAGAAGCCGAAAAAAAATCGTGGAATTTCTGGAAGGGATATACAACCTTTACGACGAGACACAAGACTACAATGAGGTTAACAGAGTTCCAGGCAACATAAAATGTCGTCTTTGATAGTCTTGATACATTTGTGCAGTTCATTTTTATTAACGATTTTAACATAGGAAAGAAATAAAGAGGTGAAACAAAGGAAAAGAGTGTCTGAGGTTTTCAAGAAGAGCACGTAAATCTTTGACAGTTCGAAGTAGGCTTATCACTAACCCTCCAAGTCCCCAAACCCCCAAATTAGCTTATAGGGCAGTTAAATCTGTACAGTACATAGTGCATTTATCACCGATTTTAACATAGGAAAGAAATAAAAAAGTGAAACAAAGGAAAAGAGCGTCTTGAGGTTTTCGAGAAGAACACGTACATCTTTGACGGTTCGAAGCAGGCTTATCACTAACCCTCCAAATCCCAAACCCCCCATATAAGCTCATAGACTAGTTAAATCTGTACAGTACATAGTGCATTTTATCAACGATTTTAACATAGGAAAGAAATAAAAAGGTGAAACAAAGGAAAAGAGCGTCTTGAGGTTTTCGAGAAGAACACGTAAATCTTTGACGGTTCGAAGTAGGCCTATCACTAACCCTCCAAATCCCAAAACCCCAAAATAAGCTTATAGGGCAGTTAAATCTGTATACAGTACAATCATCTCTCACTATCATGGGTTAAATTTCTCGTTATAAGTGTTCAGCTGTTTTGAAGTGACGTTGTCTTGGGTTCATAGACCATTTTTTATCATCATGCATGTTAAATGTCATGCACACTTCATTGACTCATGACGACCTCTCTCCAAAATGATATTACTGTAACACTGGCATTTTCTACACCTTCGATGGTAAGTGAACAGTAACATTACTTGTACTTGTCCTTTGCCTATTATAGTACTTTCTTATAAGTCTTTCCTTCTGTGAGAATCTGGAATTGTTCTTCTTTAAACCTGCTGTTCAAAAGACAAACGAAACAAATGTAACAATAATTGAGACGGTGAAGACAATATCAAAAGGACATGCTTGACGAGGATAATGGCGTCACATGCACACAATACAATACGATAGAGTATAATCCAGAAGACCTTTTCTTCTTTTGAATAACATGACACCTTGCAAATGAGTGTAGAATGTGCATTCTCATGTATATTCAAAAGTAAAGTCGACATACATCGGTGACGTGATATACGGACCAAGAGTCTTTTTCTCTTTCACCCTGTAGTATTAAGATATCATGCATGTAGCGTCGCGATAATTCCCGTTATCTATTACATTTTCTGTCATATCATGTCGTATTTTATACATATCATATGCTTTAAAGCATTGATTTAAAAGAAAATTCATATTTTTCTTCTTGAATAATCATTAACATTTAAGAGTTAACAATCCCTATAGCAATGGTATCATGGTTTAATGCGGAGATCATAAAATCTCTGATAGAGGGGCATGGCATACTCGGCACATTCTGCAACAATGGGCGACGGCTTAGATGATTTCGTGGGATCGGGGGCTTTCCCGAAACCCTTGCTTTGCATTGCGTTGGACATGATCACAGTATTCTTCAGCGCATCACTGGAGATAGCCCCCACGTCTGTACAATGCCAGTAGAGTTGGCTCGGGTCTACGCTGTCCCACTCGAGCATTTTGGGCGTGAAGTCGATCCCCATCGCCTCGCAGTACTTCGGTAGGATGGTCTCTGGGTGGGTGACGAGATCGTCCGCGTCGATAATGGGAGGAGAGGGTTGGCCGAATTTCGTCTGGACGTGGTTGTAGAAGTCTTCAAGGTCGTTGTAGATGGTTTTGAGACCATGTATGAAATCTACCTTCGCACCTGGAAGAGCTGTTATCATTCGCTCGAGGGAACGAAACATCTTTTCGGGATGGCGCACCAGAAATGAATGCTTAAACTTGGCGTCGACGATGTCGAAATTACCACGAATACCTTCCACCATCCCCTTGACGAAGAGTACCTTGGAGTTTGGGTAATCAGCATTCAGAATCTTGTCGATGTAGCTATATGTATACTTGTCATTCAGCATACCTGTATGACATGCCAGAAAATGTACAAATACAGGAAATTAAAACTATTACGTATTGTGTGAAAAATTCAGATTTGTGTACTATAACGCTACCCGATCGAAACGAAATATATGGAACAGAAATAATGACACTTACGCCGATACACAACAGAGTGCAGTCGACATAATTATATGCGAGACAATTTTGCTTATACTGGGCACTGAGTGACCTGGAGTACCTGTCTTTAGCTATAAAGAATGTTCTTTTATACCTATACAACCCACAGATATGAAGACACATGTGTGCACACGAAAACAAACACACAGACAAAACAAAATGTTTTACATTTGGATGGCCCTTTCCATGTAGTGCACATCCATACGATATTACGCTAACTTTGCCATTCTTGTTTAAGAGCTCCGAAATTATCAAACAAAGTCAATTAGGTCTAACCTCCTTTTCATTAGTATTGTCAAAATGATGTTTCTACAAGCGCTGTTTTTCTTTTGATGATCGGTCACAAAATTACAAGTTGAACTGAAAGAAATGAATTTAAATGGCGGTCAGTTTGCACTTTTAAAACAGTAAATTTTATCCTCGTGGACAGTGGAAGTTGGACGTAGAGGGGCTTAGTGGTGGCACATAGATTGCTTATAATGCGAGTTATGACTGATAGACACCCTAATTCATCACGCCTATAGAGACCTGCCAATAAGCCTATGACCTGTTTTCCTTAAAAGGGTTCTTATCAACGATGCTTGAGGCAAGCGCTACATAAAACATTGTTTGAAATGTACGAGCTTTGTTTTTTCATCCTTTTGTTATGAGGAATGAAGTTCATGTAGCTAGCTATGGCTACTTTCAGGGTCTATATTTATTACTTCATGCGATTATAACTGGCAGATTGATGACACAGCACTATAACACTATTCTATTTCTATCATGATTCGTCAGTCATGTACGAATGGAAAAAAGCCGGAAATCTGTGGATTAATACACGCGTCCTTTAATTACCTGGAATATTGTCTCCCCAGCGTATGGTTTGGTTCGGACCAAAGGAGTAGCAGGCAAGGTAGGGCTCCTAGAAGACTTCCGTGTCTCCTCGAGCCGACTTCGATCTCGCGAACGCGGTCGAGATCGAGCGTGGCGTGCTCCAGATCATAATGCGAGCTTTGTCGTCAGTTGAGGATGCCATGGCGGACGAACGTTAATATAGAATTCAGATCCTATAAAAAACAACAACAACAAAACCCAGGAAGAGATGAAAGATGTTTTGGTTTTGTCACTCCTAACACAGACTTTCATATGCCAAATTCATCTGTGCAATGTTTAAATCCGACGTGTGTATACCACACATTAGGATTATAATACAGTGTACATCAGAAATAAAAATAAACATTGTAATCCATGTTGCAACTTAGTTGCCCAATTGGCCACCAGGCCACTGCTCCTGTCGAGCAATATAAGTAATTATAAGTAATTTCATAAATTATCTTAACATAAAACTTTACTTCACTTTCATAACTCAGATGACATGAAGGGAAACGAATGTTAGACTTGCGACATTCGCATTCTTCGCATATCTTGTATGCCCCGTGGACAGCCCTTTAAATGGCAAAGCCCAACATTTGATATAACTAAAAAAAAAAAAAAAAAAAACCGGGGTGATAGTCCGATGATTTACCTTGGTTCAAAGGTCAATTTTGACTTTTATATAGAATGGATTTGTTACAATTACAAAATGTATGGCGAATCACCTAATGATATTGAGTCTAACTGGAAGATTATGGAAGGGTAACTTATTAGATGCAACTAAGAAAAATGTACCCAAACATAAAGTAATTGTTGGTCCTTGTGTACCATAGATTGATAGAGTGATGAAGAAAATATCTAGGAAGCGTAAGAAAATATATATGACACTGCTAAAGTAAAGAATCTTGAAGGCAAACTAGATAATTTTCTAGATAGTACAGTCTGCTATGTCGAAATATTGGGTCCCGTGAGATTTTCGTGCCAAAATTGATTTTTTTTTTAGCTAACTTGGTCAATTTGGGGGTGCTGAATCCAAAAAACTTTGGTTCCATTTTTTCCGACCACGTCTTCAGCCGTCATTTTGAATTTTAAAATGGCTGCCATAGCAAACTGTATTTTGACCCAATTCTCATAATGTGAGCATCATAGAAGGTTCAAATTTGATGCAAAATGCATGTTTATAACGTCAGACATTCTGATACATCATTTTCCGATACTGTAGATAGTTTTGATACAATTTTTAGGCAGCCATCTTGAAATTCAAAATGGCCGCCATTGCTAAATATATTTTACCCATATCTACGGTTGTAAGCATTATGGAAAGTATAAATTTGAGGCAAAAAGCATGCTTGTGATGTCAGACATGCTAATATATATATATATTTTTAAATGATGGATCACTTTCGTTGGCGGCCATCTTGAAATTCAAAATGGCCACCATAACAAATGTAATTGGGCCTGTATCTCATATCGTAAACATTGTGTAAGGTTCTAATTTGGGGCAAAGAGCATGCGTATGCTTTCAGACATTCTGAAACATCTTTTTCTGAAACGATGGTTCATTTTGATATTGAAGGTGGCCATCTTAAAATTCAAAATGGCCGTCATACCAGAACGTATATTTTGACCTATTTGTATTCTCATGTTGTAAGAAATAAAGGAAATTCACATTTTGGGCATAAACCGGGCTCATGATGTTGAACATTCAGATGCACTTTTCCCTCCCTGAAATTGCAGATCATTTTCGAGGCGGCCATCTTAACATTCAAAATGGCTGCTTTTTAGCTAATATTTCTGGCTACAATCAACTTTTACACATAATGAATGTTTATGGTGGCGTACAGTGCACATTCTTTTAAACACACACGCACATAGGGCCTATACATTCTGTAATAATGGATTATTCGCATTGGCCGCCACTCTTGAAATTCAAGATGGATTTCGACCATATTTGGTGCTGTAAGATCTTTAAACTGCAAACCCAGCAAGCATGCTGGAACACTCATGATTGTGTAAGTCAATCACTACAGTGATTTGCGTAGGCGGGACTGCTTCCTGTCCTGTAGGTACACTGCCATGTTGAAATGCAAAATGGCTGCCATGAGAAACATTTCTTTAAAAGCATTGCGTTTGGGTAAAAATTGTGAATGGGAAATCATGTGATTCTGACGTCAAAACAAATGACTTTCAATAGAACCTCATAATGATTGTGTCTGATTGACTAAATGCCCCATTTAGACGATTTAGTTGAAGAGTTTACAATATTAGCCTTATTATTCTAAGAAATCATGGGATAGTCAATTTAATAGATAATGTCTTCTAGGCTCATTCCCTGCATATGTTTTTGAAGTCACAGCACTTTTAGGCGGTATAATACACAGGGGAGAATTGGTTCTATAGAATTCTTCCAGAAACAATGACTTTTGCATTTCTTGCTATGAGCATGATAATGTATTCTGTGGCCACGTTGGTGTAGGAAGCTCAAAGCATTTAATTGACTATTTTATGCATACCCTCTGGAAATTACTACAATGTAATATATCATATTTCCCCGCAGTAGAGGCACAAATTAGGTTGTGAGAGTTGACGAGGTTTGCTCTCTGGATGTGTTGTATCAAGATTCTACGAAGGTAAAGCGGGAGATTGTTCTAGTTAAAGTCATCCATGCCGAACTTCTGGAAGGCATGGACCGTTTCATTGCACATTGTGTATGATACCAGGTTTAGATACTTCTCGGTCCATCTGCTCTTTGAGACATCCTCAAATTTTCAACTTCAGCCAGCACCATAAAAGGCATGAAAAAGCAGACCTTTATAGTTGTTTTTTTTTTCCGCAACGAACTGCAGAACATAATCTCTCCATAATGTCAATTGTACTTTTATAATTTCCTTTTTCCAGTGATGGAGGAGACATCATGCAATGCAGTAAGTGAAGCAAACTTACAAGATCCATCAGGAGAATTGAAATGTCAGTGTCTACGTAATAATCATCAATATCTCTGATTTTCCCGTTGCTCTTGAAGTAGCACTTAATACATACAATAGAATGAGGCTATCTGTTTCCGCGTTGTGAGTGACGGGTGACAGCTCCCATGGCATCTTTGATGAACATTTTGTTTCTTTTCTTTCTGTGATGTGGTCTATGTGTCAGATGGAAATGGCTGCTCAGTGTTTCAACTTTCAGGCTGATTATTTGGCTCAGTTTTGTGGGTTTCTAAGGCATGGGTATGAAAAATGAACCTTTGTTAGTGAGGATGAGGAGAAGGCCATGAAATTATGAGATGAAGAGTGATTGTGGAATTACTTTGAACTTGTACCTTCCGATAATTGTATTGTTCAGCAATGACTGGATAACGACAGGTCTATCAGACTGTAGAACCAATAAAAATGTTATGAGAAGTTGGTGATCCTCCTAAAGCTTAATGACTTTGGACCAAATCTTACAATGTATTTTAATTGCACGAGCTGATTGTCTGGCCTTTTTCATACTATCCCAGAGATTAATTTATTTTAATTCCCTTAGATACAAATTCTTAGTACAGAACATGAAAACTGCCCTTTTCATCTCTTTCTAGAATATCCCCCTTGAATGTTTCCGATAGCTGATTGCCAAACACCACATTCATCAGCTTCAAGGCAGTGACAATTTTAGAGATTACCCCCATGTGATGGTCTTCTAAATTGTGGAGGAATTCTGATGCATGCAAAGTGCCACAGAACTGAGCTATTATTGCTCCTTTGTTGTTTTAGAATCATTGGCTGTACAGCAGAAAGCATCTTGGAAGTCTTAGTAATTGAAGATGACCCACTCAAAGGCAATCAGGAAAAATTGTACTCATTCCTTATTCATTCTGTATTATTCCAGAAATATATCTAGTGTCTAGCAAATCTTGTTTCAGTATTTGGCCAACAAACAAGCTTGTGAATGGGACGCCTGGTAGGGTGACCATAACATTTCTTGCCATCGGCCATTGCGAGACTTTTCCTTGTTTGTCTTCATTCTCTCGAGGCAGCATAACGTTTTTGAAGATCACCTTCAGTTGTATCAATGCTTGCTTTTGTACAAATATTTTGCTGACTGGTATTAAATATAATCATTAACGAGGTTCCACGATGCAAAATAGTGTGTTCCCTGAGAGGCAAAAACAAACCGCTTTAGCGCGCAGTTCGCGAACCGCATATACCCGCCTGGCTATATCTGGGATGTAACGCTTACACGCTTGCCCCAGTGGTATCCCCCCCCCCCCACCCCTTACGCAGTTTTTGCCCCTCAGCATGGCTTGATGACGTCATTGGAACCTCCTTACATTTTGAATTTATGGCGACCATTTTGAATTGAGAGATGGCTGTCATTCTTGACCTGGAAACAAATTCGGTCTATCTAGAACAATTTTGGCAAATTCATCTAAGGCGCTTACAATAGTATTATATGTTTTCTATGGCAGCCATCTTGAATTTCAACATGGTGGCCTGTCTATTGATCCACAATTAGGAAACAGCTGTACTGGAACGTTAGACACCACAAGCATGTGCATTCTTGAAAATTTGATGCTTCTACAATAATTGCAACCTGAGATATGGGTAAAAACGCTATGGCGGCCATTTTGAATTTCAAGATGGCAGCCTACAAACTGTACAAAACAATCCACAATATCAGAAAAAGATATATCAGAGTGTCTGACATCACAACGACGCACTTTGCACCAAATTTGAAGCTTCTACAATGCTCACTTCATGAGATATGGGTCAAATTACAGTGCGCTATGGCGGCCATTTTGAAATTCAATATGGCAGCCTACAAATTGTATTAAAACAACCCACAATATCAGAAGACGATATATCAGTGTCTTACATCACACCCATTCATTTTGCACCAAATTTGAAGCTTCTACAATGGTCATTTTGTGAAAAATACAGTTTGCTATGGCGGCCGTTTTCAAATTCAAAAGGGCGGCTGAAGACGTGGTTGGAAAAAATGGAACCAAAGTTTTTTGGATTCAGCACCCCCAACTTGAAAAAGTTAGCCAATAAAATCAATTTTGGCACAAAAATCTCACGGGATTACATAGTAGCCTCTACTAAGAGATAAGACGTGAAACTAAGAAATATTCCTGAAATCAAAATACAAACATTAATTGCACTACAGCTTTTGTAAGGATATAACTCAAAATCCGAACAGATTCTGGAAAATAAGGTCCAAAAAGACTGCACAAAAGACAATTTTATGTTTGTCAATGGAAGTCATGTAACTGATGACGATTTGATTGAACATAGAATGCACAATATTAGTCTGTAATCAATGATTGTCACGATACATACACTCGACTGAATTATTCTTTTGATAGGGTTCCAGTCATGGAAAATATCGCTTGTAGTGTTCAAGATGTCCCTAATCGGTAAAGAATATTTATGTAAATAAATTCCAAAGGTCAGATGGCTTGACAGCCAAAAAAAAAAAAAAAAAAAAAAAAAATGACGGAAGGGGATTAAGAATTAACAACTCTGTGTTGATGAATTGTTCTATAAATTTCTATTTTCCAGGTAAGCTGTTGAATGGCGCATAATGCGAACATTTATTTGTCCTTCATTTAAAAAGGGCTCGCAAAACGGCTCATGTAATTACCGTTCAATTTCTATGGCCTCAATTGTGTGTAAAATGTTTTAAAAGGTTGTATGTAGTCGACTTGATTCCGTGTGTCTACCGTGCAATACGTGCTGGCCCCATGCCTGACAGACGCCTGCATGCGTATTGTCGTATATACCGAAAGATTTTACATGCCCTTTTTTATTGAAAGTGAGGTTATGAATGATAGTATTTTGTAACATTTACATTCGTGCACGAATAGTTTGGAAATGCATATTATGTTTTACTTATGTTTAAAATCAATTTACTACACTTGAACCAAAATGAAACACTTTTCAATTCTAAATTCCTAATATCAATTACTAGTCTTGAAAGCTCTTGTGGGATAGCAAAATGCTGATATCATCAGCGAATAAAATGGACAACAAAATGGGAGAAGTATTAAAAATATCGTTAATATGAAACATGATTTTTGAATGTTTGCACGGTGTTGAGAATTGAGGTGAGGTTTATACACGTGAATATGAACCGCAAACCTTCGTCACGATATCGGATATAGTATTATTAATGTACATAATTTGTCAAACAGAGTAATGGTCCCAGGGCCCTGTTTTATAAAGCTGTTCGCAAAGTTACGAATGACTTACGAATGACTGGTGATCAGTTCTGATGTGCTACACTTATCATAATTTCAATGATTCAGCACAAGAACTGCCAGTCGTTCGTAAGTCGTTCGTAACTTTACGAATAGCTTTATGAAGCGCCCCTAGGACAGAATCTTAATTGGAACTCTGCAATTATAGACATCGGATATTTTACTTTACCAATAGAGACATATTGTTGACAATTTGTGTGTGTGTGTGTGTGTGTGTGTGTGTGACATTTTTCTACTTTTTCATGAAATGTTCAGAATGACTTCTCTTAGGATACATATAATTGCGCATATCTACAAAGTTTTTACCTCCACATGTTTCATTTCACTAGGATATGACAATAAGTCATTTCTATAACGTCTTTATATATGACTTAGGATGCATATTTGAAGGATCAATCTCACTCACAAGTGTTTCATCTCAGTTCAGTTCGTCAATGTAGCAGACTCACGTTTGAAATAAGGTAAGTTCATTTTGCCCTTACAGCACTACATTATGTATCAGGTGATATGGTGCAAGTGAATTTTATGATTTGAAATCAATTTCATCACTTTGTTATAAAGGAAATTATACAGGTATTGTAAAAATTCATACTTGTAAAATCCTAATTGAAGATTTCTGTCATAGACCAATACCGTCTGAAAATATGTACATGTACTTCTTGAGATAATCTTCTGATATGAGAAATAATGACAAAGAGTTTATCTTTTGATTGCTAGCATAAATATGAAACTCTGTATATTCACAGCACGTTTGGCATATTTCATCGACAGAACCACACAAATTTAGTAGGTTGGGTGTTTGACTTGAAAAAACATAATTGTTGTCAGCTAGATAAAATGCTGACTAGTAGTGAGATTAAGTTTGTATAATTATGTATATGCTAGACTGGATGTTTTTCATGTCTTTTTACGAACATTCAAAAGCCAAAAAAAAAATGGAAATTAGTCGTGTGTGCAATATCAGAGCACAACACGTATGCAAAATACTAATTTCTGTTGTAGGGGACACTGAGGCTTATTGACGAATGTTCTCTCAATTGCAAGGTGCAGTTGGTAAACAAATTAGATTTGCTCTACTATAGAATGATCAAATGCAGCTTTCTATAAATTTGAAAATGTGGGTAAATTAGAAATTCTAATTTAAAGGAGCCATGTAATGAAAGCTAATTTGAAATTCATTTCATTAATCTGATTTGTTTTGAGAAGCCTTAAAATGATCTTATTGGTCACAACTGAAAAACCTCCTTGCGTCTGAGGATCAGACTACTTGATATATGTATATAAGTATGGTGCACACAGAGGTGTGTACACTACATTGTGTATATCCATACACAGTCTATAACTCAGACTCACAGTACATGCTATATTATGTGGACCTTGAGTAATTCTACTACATGTACATGTTCGTCTGTTGAGAATGAGAAGGGCGTTAAGTTGTCCAGAACACTATAGGTTTAGTGGCAACTTAACGCCCTTATCATTCTCAACCGACGTACTAGTATATTATTTGACCTTGGTCTTTGGTGACAGCGCCATCTCTTGTGCAACTGAAGTGACTGATAAAGAGTCAGTACTGGAGATGGAGTTGTGGAGCAAATTCATCTTAAATCTTGAGCATCCTGACTTGGGTTGTTCTTAAAAGGAGATGTTTGGAGGCAAGGAGGTCAGTTGAAATATTCATGTATGTTTAATTAAGAAATACGAAAGTATAAGTCAGAAATAAGCAATTCTATTTTGGTTTGACACATTGAAGTGGCTTAAGTAATGCAGGTGTAATGTAGGTGAATGTACATAGCCTACTACAGTGATGTACAGAATGTGTAGTGTGTCAATTACAATACATCAACAAGTTAAACATGTTATGAAATTTGAGAATGCTGTAATGTATAACTGAGTATGTATGGAATGATAAGACATGATGCATTTCATTTTTTTGTTTTGGGTGCGCCAGGTGGGTTGGGGAGGATGGCCTGAGGGCCCAAGTCATTTAGTTGGCTCTTTCCAGACCCGGGCTGCCCAACCTGGTGCACCCTTACCACTCCAGTGTATGTTCTGATTTCGAAATATGTACTATGAAATTTGTGAATGAAAGTCGAATAAATAATAATAACAATAATAACAATAATTAGCCAAAGGAGAAATGTGCTGGCATTTATAGCATAAACACAAGTTTGATTTAGACCTGAGTTGCACATTCCAATGATGAATAGCACCTTTCAGTGCTGTGTAGCCTCTAGGATTACGCAGTTTAAGCATGAATGAACTTATATCCAGGTCAGATGGGCCTATATGTTTACCGCAGTGAAATACTTCAGCCAGCGTCATTATAGGTCATGCTTGATTGTGTTGTGACTTTCTATGTTATCAGACAAGGTAAATTTCAGGAAATGGAAGTTGCTTGCCTAATCAAGCAAGCCTGTCATATTATGTCTCTGAGAAATTAATCCATAATTCAATGACATTGTCATCAATATGTCATCTGAGCTGAGCCTGAGATCTATGAAGTTGATTTATCAGAATAATTTGGCTATAAACTCAAAGCTGATAATCAATATGAAAGATTAATTATCTAAATATGTAATGGCTTGTACTTATGACTTTCTATTTGTTTAAACCTACAGTTTTCACGGAATTTGAGGAACTTGAGGCATTTAAGAAAGCTACTACAGAAAGAAAGAAAGGAATTTACGGGTTTAGCGAATACAGTTTATACAGCTCTTGACAAGATGACATCTACTGAAATTCTCTTGGACATATTACGGAATCAAACATTCCTGAATCGCGTACGGATTGATCATTGTAACCATGGAATTATTGTCTGATGTCAGGATACTGCAACGCCCGTGGATTCAATCTTCGAATAAGGCAAATAAAGAATCATCGTCAAATCTCAAATTCCCGTCGAAGCCTTTGTTTTTATTCATGGTGCTCTTCAACTCGTCTGCAGTTACATTGGTCATCACATTTCTGTTCCTCAATAAAACAAAATTTTGCAAATTAGTGTGAATTTGGCATTCTTAGATCACATTTTTAAAAGTAAAGTCGACATGCATAGATGGTTGACGCGATTTACGGAATCAAGAGTTCTCGCCTTTACTCTGCTGTAATAAGCTTTCTGCATATAGTAGCGTCAGGTTCATGTCCTTTCAATATCAACTATAATTTCTGTCATAAATCACCATGCACCATGCATGCACGTTGAAAACACTGATTTCCCGAGAGATAATACATATAACTTCTTTTAGAATAATCATCGATATTTCTGTGTTAAAGATTCGTAGCAACGATATCATGGTTTAATGCGGAGATCAAAAAATCTCTGATAGACGGGCATGGCGAACTCTGCATATTCTGCAACAGTAGGTGACGGCTTTGCGGATTTCGTGGGATCGGGGGCTTTCCCGAAACCCTGGCTCTGCATGGCGTTGGAGAAGATCACCGTATTCTTCAGCACCTCATTGCCGATATCTCCCACGTCTGTGCAATGCCAGTTGAGTTGGCTAGGGTCTGCGCTGTCCCACTCGAGCATTTTGGGCGTGAACTCGATCCCCATAGCTTCGCAGTACTTCGGTAGGATGGTCTCTGGGTGGGTGACGAGATCATCTGCGTCGATGATGGGAGGTGAGGGTTGGCCGAATTTTGTCTGGACGTGGTTGTAGAAGTCTTCAAGGTCATGGTAGATGTTCTTGAAAGCGTTTATGAAATCTGGCTGCGCACAGGGAATTATTGTTACCAATCGCTCGAGGGAACGAAACATCTTCTCCGGATGGCGAACTAGGAAAGAATGTTTATACTTGGCGTCGACGACGTCGAAGCTTCTACGAATACCTTCCACCATCCCCTTAACGAAGAGTATCTTGGAGTTTGGGTAATCAGCATTCAGAATCGTGTCGATGTAGCTATACGTATACTTGTCATTCAGCATACCTGTATTTGACACACCAGGAAATGCATAGAGTAAGGCAAACTGTTATATTTGAAAACTTCAAATTTATCTGCAGCATTCCAATAGAAATATTAGGAAAAGTATAATGTTACTCGATCGAAAAGGAAAATATGGAACAGCGATTCAGTTTTATGGCGATACACAACTGATGAGCGCATTTTAAAGGAAGGTTAATTTTGCGTCTGCTGGGTACAGAGTGACGTAACAGTACCCGTCGTTACGTAAAGGTTGTCCTTTTACACCCACACAAACGCACACACATACACATTCAATATAAAACACCTGTATACATGCATACAGAATATAACACGTAGACAAGAAATGACTCTAATTTTGCCAACTCTTCCGTGGAGTAACCACATGACGACATACTGCCGTAATTTGTTTAAGAACGAGATAAGTAATTATCAACTTCAATTAACTCTTTTAACAATTATTAATACTATTGTCAAAATAATATATGAATATACGACTACTGCGTGATCGAAAAAAACATAATTAAGAATCGCTACCTGTTTGGACTTGTGAAACTCCGGTATATCTTATTTATGGAGGGTTAGAAGGAACATTTATATTCCTCTTGAAGGTATGAGAGTTATGACTGGTCGTTAATCATTCATCGAGTAAAGCTAGGCTGACACTTGCACGATTTTGTG
Organism: Diadema antillarum; assembly: GCF_040938485.1. NCBI lineage: Eukaryota > Metazoa > Echinodermata > Echinoidea > Diadematoida > Diadematidae > Diadema > Diadema antillarum. Next base: position 353,058 of record NW_027271583.1, on the reverse strand, counting down.
GCACGCATTGGCACGACTCGAGTCGTGCCAGTGCGCAAACTAGTCGTAAACTAGCGTGAAGTGTGCGTAAACCCGTCGTGACTGCGTGTCATGTCGGGACGAGAATTTTGAAATGTTCAAAATTTTGGTCACGACAAAATTTCGCGACCGGGTCGTGAACTATGCGCAAACTGTTCGTGAACTCGTCGTGAACTCGTCGGGACGATGCGTGCCAGTGCGTGCCAGTGCGTGCCAGTGAACGCCATACCACAACTGTCACGAATAGTTCATGAACAACTCACGTCGAGTTCACGAGTAGATAACGACATGTTCAAGAATTGGTGCGCGTCGCAGCGTGGCCGTGGAAGCCGTGGAAACCTAATGTTACGATGAGCTGATATCAGATACGTTACTTAAAATTGCTTCATTTGGAAAAAAGTATGCTGTTATATGAAAGCAAAGGTCCGGTACTTTTGAATACTTAAGGTAATAATTAATCACACAACAGAAATTGCTCAAGAAAATTAATATTTTTGTAAATGATAGTGTGAGAACGGTAACGGTCCATCAGATACGTTACCAATGAAATGTATCGTGCAGCAAAGTTAAGCGCGACGCGCTTTTGTGCGCAGATTTAACCGGTTGACATTGTGCTCTATACGACTTGATAAGAAAACAGTTTTGAAGTGGCCAAGATATCCAAAATAAAGTAAAAGAAACAGGTCCTAACAAAATTTGATGGCCGATCTACTTTTATTTGAACATCTTCCTTTTACTTTTATGGACATCTCAGCCATTTCTGAACCGATTTTCATCAAATAAACTTTTCGTAAGTATACGTGGATTTTGATTATCCTGCAAAAGGTTAAAAACTGAATCCTCATCTAAACCAGAACTATAATATCATCCCTTAGAATTATGGCATCCAAAAAGATATATGTTAGATATCCATTTTATTTCTGCTTTGTTGAGGTTTTTTATTTGTGTGTGTGTGTGTGTGTGTGTGTAGCGTTTTGTATACCACAATAAATTTTTGTCTGTAGAAATCAATTGAGGACTTTTAAGGGCTGAAGTCTGGTACCCACCTTATGCTGTCAACTTCACAGCAAACGAGGCTACATGAACGCGCTATACCTTTGTTCATTGTAATTTTGCACCTTATCTACATAAAATGCGCTCAGTATTATGGTTAAAGTCAAGAGCACTTTCTTGGTTGCACAATGCTCTTAAAATGACTATAGGATTAATGACGTCTACCGTTTCGCATCAGGTTTCTTTTAATAACATGATTGAGTGATCTGGGTTTGAATGTAAATCGGTAGTTAAATGTGTCTATAAACATAAATGCTCTGTCAGATACGTTACCATCGTTTGTCGATTCGTGAGACCTAATTCATTACTGACAGGAACAAAGGAAAATTGAATTTGTGCGTATCATGTGCATAGATATTTTTCCAACTTCATTTTTACCGTCTTCCATGTAATTACAAAATTTCGGAAGTATATCAGATAAAAAGTAGTATGGATTTGTGTTACGTATTCTTCAAAGTTTTGTCGAAGGGTTATCTAATCTTCGGGTGCTGTTCGTTATTCCGAAGGTTCGTTATTCCAAAGGTTCGTTAATCCGAAAATGAAATAGGGTTCGTTATTCCGAAGGTTCCTAAATCCGAAAATGAAATAGGGTTCGTTATTCCGAAGGTTCGTTGATCCGAAGTGCTACAGGGTCCGTAACGAACCTTCGGAACAACGAGCTTTGTTTCGTTTTCGGATTAACGAACCTTCGGAATAACGAACCTTATTTCATTTTCGGATTAATGAACCTTCGGAATAACAAACCTCATCACATTTTCGGATTAACGAACCTTCGGAATAACTAATCTTCGGAATAACGAACCTTCGGAATAACGAATCTTCGGACTAAAGAACCTTCGGAATAACGAACCTTCGGAATAACGAGCTGTAACCTAATCTTCTACCTATGACGAAATCATTTTTTTTTTTTACGTTTAGAAGTGCGGTGTTTTAACGAAAATAGTCACATTGTGATGTTCTTACAATTAAAATTAATTAATTGGCATGATTGGTGTTCGGTCTGAAACGTATGCTAACGGAACTTTTGATGCGTCAGATACGTTCCATATACCACACAACGTTCTTCTTCCCATCCAGAATGTATTTCATCTGGCAGAGATGTTACCTGGTATTTGCTATTTATGAGAAGTGTAATACTTATTCATGATGTTTCATACATAATCAATGAGATTATTGATATAATTCAAATGCAGGTACAAAGTTAAATTAGGGTAACATATTTTAAGTCGAAATATATTTATTTTCTTGCTTTTTATTTAGCCTTCACTTTATAAATCAGGATCATTTTTATTACACATTAGATCACGGCTGACTCCAAAATGTTTTCATGATTTTTGTTTATGTTTAAGCTTGTAGTTTTACATAAGCATTGCCATTTTAAAGCGAGAAATAAGCAGACAATAAACGATTTTCTAAGATGTTACCTCTGGTAACGTAGCTGATATATGGTACTAACATGTAAAAAAGGACTCTACGTTTGGAAATGTTTCTAGAAGAGAAATATGAGCTTTCAAAAATCACCCATTGATTGTTTTGTGTTCCTAAGGAATCAAACTTTCTGAATTGATAAAACATGAATGAAATCTTTGATGTTGAATTTTTGTCATTTGTACAACTGTAATTGCACACTTTTTCGGAGAATGGCCCTAGAGCAGCTACCAGGTATAGACATCTTCTCTTCTCTGCAATGATTGTGTCTGTGGCATTCAGCATGTTGTCTCTTCCACAGCCAATTCAAAAATGACCAGGGGTTGGGGAGGCTCCCTTGATGGCGTGCCCAAGTCGGCACGACACCGTCCAAATTGCGCAAACTCGTCGTGCCAATGCGGGAAGTGCGTAAACTATGCGCAAACTATGCGCAAACTATGCGTGAACTCGTCGTGCCAGTTCGTGTAAATGTGGACACTGATGGGCACGCATTCGTGAACTATTCGTGAACTCGTCGTGAACTCGTCGTGAACTATGCGTGAACTAGTCGTGAACAGTGCGGGAGCCTCCCAGTTCGTGCCCCAAAATGGCACGACTTGCTATGACAAAATCGTGGCCAAAAGTCGTGCAAGTGTCAGCCTAGCTTAAGTCTGCCTGTTTTTCTTCAGGGCTTTCCATCACAGCACCCTAGGCAGATGCATTGGCTATACCAAAAAAACAAAGACATGTTCAGAGATGTAGCTCGGGCATCTTCGGTCTACGTTTACTGCTTCCTGTCCGCCTGTGGTTATAAGTGACAGACTGATCACACAGAACTACAGAATTATCTGTTGGTGCCGCGAATAATCCATTAGGACGTGTACTATATATATTGTAACCGATGAAGATTTAATGATCATTGGTTGAGATCGTCCAATTAGGCTAATTTGATACCAAATTGGGCCTGTCATTTAAGCTTTCTAGTAATTATTCAGACAGAGTTGATTATGAGGAATCTTTTAAGGACATTTTGGAATTATTATTGGTATGAATAAGGAAGAAAACGGGTTAAAACTAGCCAAATTATGAAGTTGCGAGATCGATTGCATAATCGATCGTATATTTTAACAATCGATTATAAATCGATCATTTGGAGGGAAAATAACGATTATGGCCTGATTATTAGAAGTTATTAGAGGGGTAATAAGGGTTGGAAATGCGATTATGTCAGTAATAATCTCTCATATAATTATTTATTTGTTATCTAATCATTTTCGTATGATGTTGAGAGTAAATTTGTGTTATTATTTGAGGAGAGGTTTGCATGTAAAATGTGTAACTGTTTTGGAAATATAGTGGTCAGAGGGTCCAATTTGTGACACATTAACTGAGTGGGCCCGAGTACGAGCCAAAGTGTAGATTTTCAGTGCTGTTGAGTGTTATTAAAGGCCGTGTCACACCTTTCCGGGCAAGCTAGGCGGGCTTGTGGTGAGGAGGTAGTTTCCAGCACGTAGAAGATTTTCCGCGGGCGAGCAAGAATGTTTGTAATTTTCGCACTTGTTACTTACCTACCAGACGCGTGCTACTTAACTTCTACTTGTGTGCATTCCGTGTGACCTGCGTGAGAGCTTTGAAACCGACCCGTTTTCTGTTACGAGCGACTTATGGGTACTGAGAAGTACCTGCGTTGAAGTTGCCTGCGAGGTGCTGCCGGTAAGGGTCTCCTACTGGTGTTCTGCGTGTACCTCTGCGAGCAAACCCCCACAACTCACTCGAAACAAGTTTTGAGCATGCTCAAGGCCTTGTCATACGTGTCTGGGGAAGTTTTGCGGCTTGACTTGCGGGGAAACAAATATGCTACCCGGAGCTTTCCGCAGTTGGTCTGCACCTGACAGTACCTAGCGCGTATCTCGCCTGTAGTTGCCCGGAGGTGCTCACGCAAGTCCGATTTAACCGCAGCCAAGTTTTGAGCATGACCAAAACTTTTTCCGGGTGAGTCGCTGGGATGCCCGGAGAGGTCCACGCAGAACGCCAGGAGGAGGTCCTTAGCGGCAGCACTTCGCAGGCAACTCCCACGCAGGTTCTTCGCAGTCCCCGTATGCAGCCAAGATAATGACATTCCGTGGGACTTCTGCCATTCCTTCAGAGGAATTCCTTCACTGAGTTATACAGTGTATATACGTGTGGGTAATCGAATGTGTGTACGAACGTGTTGTCCTTGTCAAATTTTCCCGGTACACGTGGTTTAGTGAGCAGTGTCCGGGCACTAGCATTGGTATTCTATATTTTTTTCCCTACCGGTGTATCTCAAAATAATTACATGTATATTATTATAGAATAGTATATAATTTACTCATTATATACCTAGCGATCCACGTCCGACAAGCTTTGCTTTTTAGTGGATCACTATTTTCCATAATCGAATTTATTTTCCGCTCGCCCACGAAGAATGTATACAGTGTTTTTCCTAAATATTGGACATGTTATATGTTGTTCTATAATTTGTCTCGTATATATATTACATGAATCTTTTGCAAACGTTTGAACCTTATTTCAACACATGTATACTTTGTACTATGTTTTTTGATTTTCGATGATTGGAAATAAACTATGATTGAATTGAATTGAATTGAATTGAGTTGTCAGCCCCAACGCGACTGGTACAAAGGTCACACAGTATACCCGCAAGTAGAATTTAAGTAGAACGCGTCCAGCAAGTAAGACACATGCACTGACTCGCCCAAATCCTTGTTCGCCCTCAGAAATTTTCGGTATGCTGGAAAATACCTACACGCAACAAGCCTGCATAGCTTGCCCGGAAAGGTGTGACAGGGCCTAAACATGGTTGCGGGTAAACAGATTTGCGTGCACACCTCCGGTTGACTACGAATGAGATACGTGCTAGGTACTGTAATGTGCGGCTCATTCCGGCGACCTCCGGGTAGTAAAAATTGTTCTTCATAAGTCGCACGCCTGGCTTGCCCGGAAAGGTGTGACACGGCCTTAAAGCGTTGATTGTAGTGGATTCTGCGCCTGGATCTTTTCATTGAGTCTGCTGCAGTACAATAAGTATCGTTGAGTAGTGCAAAGCAAGTAGTGATGCTTGAATAGAAATTGTTATGGGTATTACTAACCCAGCAAATTGGTAGATTTAACGCCGTTCCCTACGCCTGGTTGTATATTTCAACCAAACGGACCTATAGCCTAGCTCGGACCATCCTGACCCTTCTCCAGCTAGTCGGCGGGGCCGGGTGGCACAGCATACATACACAAGCAAGAGAAGGAAGGATACAATATATATGTATATATAATATAAGAAGAAAGAGTCTCAAATACACCATGGATCCAACGAGAAGTTCTCTTTTTTTTTAATTACAAAATTTTCGGTCTGCCTCAGACTTTCGTCAGTGTAAAGACAATGATAAGTTTGTGCAAACATCAATCATAACAACACAACATCATCACAATGCTATGCGCGTCATGCGCGTAGTGCGTTGCCCGGGAGCTGCCTTGTCAAGGAGAATATATGTTGAATTACATATGTTTTCTAAGTCCAATGTGCATATGCCTTTTGTGGGACATGTGTACTGATGGACTACAGAATCATAAGCCTATAATTACTTGGAATATGGTCTCTCCAGTGTATCTTTCTGTCCGGACCAAAATAGTAGCAGGCAAGGTAGGGCTCCCAGAAGACTTCTGTGTCTCCTCGAGCCGACATCGATCTCGCGAACGCGGTCGAGATCGAGCGTGGCGTACTCCAGATCATGAGGCGAGCTTTGTCGTTGGTTGATGATGCCATGGCGAACAGGTGTTGCTGTGCATTACGTATCCTAATGAAAACAATTCCATTGTACAGATGGAAGATTACGCCGTAAGATTTCAGTACTATACAACACATAAACAGTCTAAGCAGTACTGTATGATTCTGATGAAATACTTACAACCCAAATTCATAGTACACATTGACGAAGGAGGTGGTGCGTAGCTTTAAAAAAAAAAAAAAATATATATATATATATATATATATATATATATATATATATATATAATTATGATAAATAACTTCTTGTCTTTTGTGTAAAACTGCGTTTCACTTTCATAAATTTGAGGACGTGCAAGGAACAACACACAACGTCCAACATGCAGTTTTGACCAAAAAGAAGAGGGCTAAAGAGCGCGAAACTGCACTGAGAGTGCTATCATTTATTCTGATATGTGAATTTCTGTTTAGTATTCTATGTAAAAAGATGTAATTCATAGCTCTATTAGGAATTAAAAGAAAGTGTCAGTACTGCAGCAGATGATCTTTGCAATAGTCCTCTAACGTTATGATTTCAGAATTAACCGTGGGTCAACGATTTCTAAGGTAACACAGAAGTTAGGTTGTGCCGCAGGCAAAGTTACCTTGTAGTCTTGAGAACAAAAAATACCAAGGTATTATCATTCTACTCTTGCGTATACAATAACATGCACGCTCTCTCATTAATATCTTGAAAAACAGATGGTGCTGTTATATGATACAAAGATTGAATAAATGAATATAGGCCTAATTATATTCTTTGAAAACGCAGACGGAAAGAGACAATTTGGGCGTCATGCAAGTCCCGAAAGACCATCTAAAGACCATGGGTGTTCGTGTTCGGGTTCGTGTTCGTGTGGGTGTGGGTGTGTGTGTGTGTGTGTGTGTGTGTGCGTGGACATCGACTATTTTCAGAAACAATGGTTAGTAGGCCCAAGGAGGTACTAGGCAAGCTTGCCTATAGTACCTCCTTGGTAGGCCTAAATGTTATCTTCTTGTATATGCACAAAAAATACTGCAGACAAAGGCATTTCAAATGGAAACGGAGGTTTGAAGATGAGGTCAAAAGCATGTACTTTTATTGTTGTAGAAAAATCTTACAACTTCTCAAATTCGACTATTCTACATGCTTCGCATACTACTTCTGCGTTGATTTTAGGTAAATCATTGGCCATTCAGATATTCTCCATCACTTAATCAGTTTAAGCTTTGATCTTGAAACCTGCGCAGACACATTTTCTGGAGGTACATGGTATTTGTGGCGAAAATTACCAAAATCGACATCTTTCAAAATTCACAAACTTCCTGACGAAACGTAGCAACGTAGCACGGCGATCTATGGAACGCCATTAAGGAAACAATACAAAATTCATTTCACTCCAGCCAATATTCATTTCACTTTTAACAAATACATTTCACTCACAAACATTGATTTTACTTTTTATAAAAATACATTTCACTTTTCACAATAATACATTTCACTTTTAAATTAAAATTCATTTCACTTTTAAATTAAAATTCATTTCACTTTTCACAAAAATACATTTCACTTTTGAATTAAACTTCATCTTACTTTTCACAAAAATACATTTCACTTTTGAATTAAAATTCATTTCACTTTTCACAAAAATACATTTCACTTTTAAATACAAATTCATTTCACTCTTCACAAAAATACATTTCACTTTGGCGTACCATATCACTCAGACGAAACCATTTCACTGCGCTAAAACCATTTCACTCTGATAAAACCATTTCACTCCGATAAAAAAAAAAAAAAAAAAACGTTCCTCTTTTTTCCCGGCCAAAAGGTGGCGCCAGTCTGAGAGGAGTCACAGTGCCATGGCACTTAGCACTGAGCTGAGGTGAGTGGCCGGCCAGCTGGCCGGCTGGCTATGCAGTACCTAGATTTAGCGCGCTACGCTGGCGCGGAAGCGACGCGAGGCGAGCTACGCAGTCGACGGTCCTCGCCTCGGCCTCACTCACTAATATGCACGCTCGTGCCGTTACATGCATACTACATCGAGAATTGAATCTACGCCTGACTTGCTGAATAATTAACGTGTGTTTTACAACGCTTTTCAACAGCGATGTTGTGGGGTAAGTTTGATGTCTGACTTCTTGTGATCGACATGCTATTTTTTCCGGTTCAAAATGAGTATTTTTTTGCCGTTTAAATAGTATATCGAAGTTGACATAGTATTTTTCCTCTTTCAAAACATTCCCGTGTTTATAGCTGGCTGCTGACCCATCTAAAAAGGGGATTGATGTGATTTTTTGTTCATCAGGTCCGCAATACTTCGTGCTTTACGCAGATACCAAGATCGACGGTGCCCTAGAAGCATAACTTGTTAAAAATTAGGCCTGAAGATTGCATTTTTAGAGGCCAAATAGTGTATTCTAGTCCTCCGGAAGGTCACGTGATCGCATCTAGTGCGGAAGGGGACTTTTTCTGACCGTAAATGCACCGTTGTTAACGATCTCTGCGGAGGTGCAGGGTCAGTCCCATATATTGAAATTAGCGTTGTTCATTCGCTCAATTGGAACTTCGTGATATCTAGCCCCGGAGACCGCGCCGCCACACTGCGTGTGGCGGCTGTCGCAGTTACGTGATATCGTGTGTTGTGTACAGTGAGTCAGTGTAGGCCGGTGGCGGTAGGCCTACAATTGTATGTGGCGATGGCAATTTGTAAATTTGAATTTACAACTTATTCACAAAAATTGTACAGTGTACAATGTGTATGCTGTCTATAATAAACAGGGTCTTAGTCTTCATCTCTTAGTAGTTAATTATATGATTTAGGCACCTACTCATCACTTAATGCAAACAAGAACAATATAGATTCAATATTATTATTATTATTAGGTTTTTTTTCTTTCGCATGGAGAAAGAAGGCACAAGAGCGATTCTAGTATTTGATGTAAACATAATTTTCATGACATGTTTAAGAGTTGACCCGGCTGCAATGTTAACACTAATAGAGTACCAGGCTATTTGAATTTTTCAAGTTGGTATACAGGGTGTCAGTAAATATAGAGATGTATTATTAGTCTTCCGCATCTACAATTTGTAACAATAAAGTTTACGAGGGTGTCTGAATGAATGCAATTATTCTCAGAATAATATGAAGAGTTTGTTCGCAAAAACCGATAAGTCCATATTTGCCAAATGGAGATATTTGCGATTAAAGGTCAGGAAAAATAAAGAGAATACTAAGAAAATTTTTGCTTCTTTTGACCATAACTTCAAAAATGCCCTTTTATATGTAGTGACCAATATCTCATTTAAAAGGTGTTATTTTGTACTTTATGACAGAGACCGTACTTGAAAATCTTCAAAAATGGACTTATCGGTTTTTGCGAACAGACTCTTCATATGTTTACCATAGTACAGTGCATGTCTGTAGTTTCTCTCTGCTTGAATTGGGGTTTACTCCAACATAATGTTTTCGGACATGTTATTGTGAATAATGGTTTATAATATCATCTATGATTAATTTTCTCTATTTGTGTCACATTGTATATGTAGGTATCCCCAGTACCTGACATCACACCGATGGAACATGCATATTTAAGGTGATTCTCTTCTCTGTGGCCTCCAGGAAAATCTGCATGACATAAACGAGAAGATCTACACTGCCAGTTCTATAGTGTATTTTGTTTTCTTGGATGCACACGTACCATTCAATCTCTGACAGATTTTTATCAAGGAGAGCACTGCTGTTTTGCAAGCGCTGAGTGACTTCCTCACAAGAATAGAAACAACTGATTAGTACACCTGTCAACTTTTTCATTTCATTGAAAAACCTAGAGCAGTATGTGATCATGATAACCTACCTCAGAAAGGTGCTAAATATGTGATATGATACAATAGGAAGAATGAAGTTGATATACAATTGTAACATATTACAGTATGCTACTGTATATCAACTTCATTCATCTTTACGGTAACATTTTTAGTAAAGAGGATGTACATGTATATTCTTTGAAAAGCACGGTTGTTGTAGTAAATGTGAAGTTCGACCATTACAGATACATCAATGTGTGGAACTATGCAAGATAGTATATGTTAAATTATGTGCATTTAAATTACTTTGGAGTTTGTACAGATGGCAGAATTATGAGCCCTGATTAAACTAAATATTATCCTTCATGATATTCTTGATAAATGTTATGGAAGCAAGTACATTGTACAGTATGAAGTAGTATCTGGACGTACAGCCATTACTCGACAGGGGCATGTCTTGTTGCTGAAGGTATGAATTTAATTTGTACATCATCACTGAAGCACTATAAGAGGTTTAGTTTGTACATGTATGCATGTTTTATTGCTAATATTTTGGTTGTGACCCATTTCAGAAGAGGTTTCAAAGATGTAAGAATTCTGTTCGATCAGGAAGATACACAAGGTATGTCACCAAAAGGAATTGAACGGTCAAGAAGGGATAAGGAAGATGAAGATTTTGACACAACAGTTAGATAGATGATACATTACATTAGTACTTCCCCCAAATCAACCAAAATTTTGAACATGTTCGCATTGAACGGGCATGCTCTTATTAGATACCTATAAAAAAAAATTGTGGACCTTGTGAAAGGTAAGATGAGCAGATTTTTATAACACCTGGGGGGGGGGGGGGTTTCATGTTGGCCTGTACTCTACCCCAGGGTTGTCGAGTGTTGTTACTGGTAAGGGGTTCGAATACACATTTGTATCATTCACTCAGTCATAACCATGAAGAGAGTGACACACAGATATTTTAAATGTGTATGATACTGCTTGTGTACATGTACTGATACATGTGTATTCAGTTGACAGAGATGTTGGGATGATTAGTTTGCCTTTTGACATTTCAGATAAGATTATATACAGTCAATGCTAAAGTTGGGAATGAAAGATTTCTTCATATAGATGTTTTGCAAGATGCTGTAAGGCCAAATCTAATCTGTCTGCTTCGATTTCCAGTAATATTGATGTTTTAAAGTTACTTTAAATTTTTTATCTGTTTAGTTTCCAGTAAGTGAACTTCATACATTGGCGGATCCAGATAGGACCGCAACTGGCGCACGCCCCCCTTTATTTTTTGTTTAAACAAAAGAAATAAAAAAAATGGGGGGAGGGGTGCATGCGCCCCCCTTTAATTTTGTAAACGCGTCCCCTCTTTACGGAATTCCTGGATCCGCCCCTGCTTCATATGTAGTATGTACACTTCTGAATTGTTGATGCAGCTGCCAGTTCATGTGTTTGAAACATTGGCAGTGTGACCAATAGATACATTGTACTTGCCTTCAAAGTATTTAAGGGCATATGTACACCTTCAAAACATTCTCTGCTGTTTGGACTGTCGATGAAGTTTATATATTTTGTACATGTTTCATTTTGTTTCCAGTAAGTACACTTCATATGTATACATGTACACCTTCAAATTGCTCTTGCAGCTGCCAGTTTACTGTCACCCTCTATTCATGTGTGTGAAACCTTGGCGATGTGAATACTATAGTAGATACACGTATGTGTACCTGCCTTCAGAGTACTCAAGGGCATTTGTACACCCTCAAACATTCATGCAGTTTGAACTATTAATGAAGTTATCTCTGTACATGTATCATTTGAGTGAAACCTTGCCAAAAGTGTAGATGGCATGTAATTTACAGAGTATTGCCTCAAAACATTTGTGGTATTCTTGCTTGATTTTATTCACTTACATAACATTCAAGCCATATTCACAACTGTTTCATGTTTGTGCAACATCGGTATCAGTATAGTTTGTTTATTGCCAGTGTTAAAATTTGCCGGCATTTTATTTGTACAGATCTGCTCCATACAATGTAGCTCTGCAATTGTTCAAACTACCTGGTACATTCATTTGCTCTTGTCTTATTACTGAGCTTCACCAGAAGAATTTTTTTTTTGAAATGTTCACTGTACATCACTGTTGTAGTCAAGACAGACTGATCCTACTCGCGTTCCTACATGTACTCACAAGACCGCTGACAGTTGTACCTTTCGCAGGTCTCTTACATGCCACTTGGCTGGAGACTGAGTCCAATACCACCACCAAAAAATGAATCAAAAATAATTAATAAATGGATGAATAAATAAATGAGAGTTATAAATTAAAAAAATGAAATGATCTAAAACTGCATTTGACTATACTGCTAAAAAGTAGATAAAACTGTAGACTGCTTATGCAGCTCTTACTTTAGGTATTATTTTTTTTTGTTATGTGTGTGATACATTGTCATGAAGATTGGTGGATACCTTGAAACTTAACTGCAATGTAGTTCTTTCAACACTTACATGTAATAAACAAATATATATATATATATATATATATATGGAGATGTATATACATTTATAAAGAAAAAAAAACTTGTGGATTGTGCTCCTTTCTCTGTTGTTATTAATGAAAAAAAAGGTATTTTATTAATTGATGAGAATGGCACGTGCAATAATATATGTAAATTTCTCTGCCTAGTTAGGTAGGCCTATAGTAATAGAGTGAAGTAATGTAGTGAAGTCCTTGGGATCAACAGCTTTCTTTTGTTATATCAAAATGTTGTTATAACCAAGCATGTAAAAAAAAGTGGATAATGTAAGCGGAACTGTGTTCACTTTAGCGGAGTGAACGGTATAAGTAGTGGTTATAATATATTTGAGTGGATGCTTAGGATGCTTTGAATTGAGAGAGAGTGATGTGAATGATTGATGGCAGAATGAAACAGAGAATCAGACACTTCCTGTTGACGAAATCAGAAGGGTGGACAAAAGCAAACAAAACAAGCATACATTGTATTATGAATAACAAGAGCAAGACATACAATCAAAAAAAAGAGGGAGAGAGAGAGAGAGAGAGAGAGAGGCCCAGCAAGAGGCTGTAGACTATTAGTACGTAATGTCTAATGACAGACACAAGCACAGTATATCACAGCTAGACGCTCGAAACTGACCACGTGTATTTACGCTGGGGTCGCTCATACAGTAACACACACGTACAAAGGCATCGAGGGCACACGTCAATTTCTATATGTGGGACAGTACAGTACTTCGCGATTTCGTGCCGAGAAAAAAAGGAATGACATCCCTATGATATCAGCTGGCTGCTGACCCATCTACAAATCATCACATTACACTTTTAGGTATCATCTTAAAGCTGAATAAATTTCCTTTTACATGATATAACATTTGTTGGTGCCCCACGATGAAAAAGAAGACTTTTAGGAGAATTTTAGAAGAATATCTGTATCCATTATTTCCGGAACATCTGCAATTAGTTAGCCACGAAGTTGATAATCTTTCATGTCGTTCTTGGAAAAATCAACAAGATAGCATCCAAGTTTTAACCTTTACCTATCAAATAAAAGAAAATTCATGTGAAAACGTAATTCAGTGACCAAGATATGAGCATTTCAAAACGATTCTCCAATCGCGCTCTATGACTTGCGGGGTAAACTCGCGTGCGAGGACTTGGATATTCTAGACGGGTTTTTTCGGGCTTGCCGACTGACTGGCTTCTCAGTAAATCTAGGTATAGTACTGCATGCATAGCCAGCCGGCCAGCTGGCCGGCTACTCACCTCAGCTCAGTGCTAACAAAGTGCCATGGCACTGTGACTCCTCTCAGACTGGCGCCACCTTTTGGCCGGGAAAAAAGAGGAACGTATTTTTTTGTATCAGAGTGAAATGGTTTTATCAGAGTGAAATGGTTTTAGCGCAGTGAAATGGTTTCGTCTGAGTGATATGGTACGCCAAAGTGAAATGTATTTTTGTAAAGAGTGAAATGAATTTGTATCTAAAAGTGAAATGTATTTTTATGAAAAGTGAAATGAATCTTTATGTAAAAGTGAAATGTATTTTTGTGAAAAGTGAAATGAATTTTAATTCAAAAGTGAAATGTATTTTTGTGAAAAGTGAGATGAAGTTTAATGCAAAAGTGAAATGTATTTTTGTGAAAAGTGAAATGAATTTTAATTTAAAAGTGAAATGTATTATCGTGAAAAGTGAAATGTATTTTTATGAAAAGTAAAATCAATGTTTGTGAGTGAAATGTATTATTGTGAAAAGTGAAATGAATATTGGCTGGAGTGAAATGAATTTTGTATTGTTTCCTTAATGGCGTTCCATAGCGATCACATCACTTTCATTCGCTTTTCACGTTGACTATGACAATAATTTGAGCGTGCATGATATGCTTTATCAGTTTTTTCCAATGCAACAACCAACCGCGAAAATCTGAAATATGGCAGTGTATGACTAGGCAGGTGTTACGTCAGTGTGAAAGGTCAAGAAAAACAGAAACTTACCTCAATATAGCTCTGTGTTTGTCTTCCGCAGCCGGCCAGCTCTGTAGCGACTGTTGCTTTAGTGCTGGCGACGAGAGGAGGCGACGATGATCGGAACACCTTTCGTTTGACACTTGTTTCAATAGAAAGCCATTCGAAGCACGGTGTTTGTGTATGTATTATAGGCCTACAGATTTAATAATCAACCATACACCTTTTGCCACGTCCTAACTGCTCGTATTTCTGTATACAATAATAATAGCAATATGATGACATTCCCCATCATCTACGGCTCATTTTTGTTTAAAAGATCACAGGTCAACGACGGTAGTTATAGTGTACCGACAGATCAGTAGCAAAGCATCGGAAACCACACGCGTATGAATAGCAAGATCGAGGCCTGTCTCGCTGTTCGAAGTCCATGATGTATTCGAGCAATGTTGTCTGACCCTGCCAACACCAAAATGCGTGTACTCTGAACCCAAGTGCCCCCCCCCCACGCACACACACACACACACACACACACACACACACACACACACACAAAACACAGAGTGTGTTGTGTGTGTGTGTGTGTGTGTGTGTTGAAATTTGAAAAAAAAATGTGGTATGGTGTGTACATGTGTGTGCGTATGTGTGTGTTTGTTGTGAGTGTGTGTTTGTTGTGTGGGTGTGTGTGAGAGTGTTTCTGTTTGTGTGTTTCTAAGTGACATATTATGTGAAATCAGTACTCAGTATACTCCCATACCAAAGAGTATACATTAACTTGTACCTTTCTGCAATCTTTATTATGTAGTATGAATGCATGAATGCCTGTTTGGCAATTTGGGCTTCATGTTAAGGCACATATTTGACACATTAAAGCAAGTTCTTTTTTCATCAAAACACGTATACTGTGTTGAGAATGTATCTCTCTTATAAAATCCGGAGGCATATGGACAAATATTGATTTTCCTTAAAATTAGAATGATTTTTCCAACCCAACCCCATCTTCGAAGCTGTACTTTACGTGTATTACTATAGTCACTTCCGGGTTCAGGCTTCTGGTAGTCGACCTCTTTGAAAATGGCGGCGGGTCGTTCAATTGGCCCCGCTTCTATATCTATGGGAGCGCGCGTTATGATGACCAAAGAGATTTTCCAGTGGGGAGGAGAAAAATCTCTTTGATGATGACTTACCATGCATGCGCGCTCGCAACCGTCTTTGGTCTTTGCGCTGTACTGATGAAGACGCCATGACAAATACGTGCTATATCTTGTCAAAATATGTGTCATATCTTGCCAAATATATTACCAAGGAATTGTTTATTACCCCCTCGCCCTCTCCCACAAACAACAACACGACAACAACAACAACAACAACAACAACAACAAAACGACGTAAAAGAGGAAAGTGATGATAGAAATGTCGATAAAATATTCATGGCATCAATGCGCCGTCACATAATTCACACTTCCAATGAATGTGTGACATGATAACTCGCAAAATATATCCCAATCCCAGAATTAGTGTGTTCTTTCAATAATATATTGGCCTTAATGTGGTATAATCAGACGAACTGAATGGTATTTTTTTTTCAAAAGTGGAGATACAAAGAATGTTAGAAAATAGGAAATTCAATGGTTCAAAGTTTTTTAAGAAGCAGTGATAATAAGAGCAACCACGTAATAAGCAAAAAAAAAAAAAAAACCCGTGAAATTTCAAGAAGGAATACACTACCTTTACGACGATATACACAAGACTACTAAGAGGGGGGTACCAGGCAGCATAAAATGTCGTTTTTAATAGTCTTGATGCATTTGTGCAGTTCATCAACAATTTTCACACACGAAAGAAATAAAGAGGTGAAACATAAGGGAAAGAGCGTCTGAGATTGTCGAGAAGAAGACGCATATCTCTGACGGTTCCAAGTAGGCCTATACTAACCCCCAAATAAGCGTATAGGGCAGTTAAAACTCAACAGTAGGAGTCTACATAGTCAGCTATTATCTCTCAGTATTAGATTAGATTTCTCTTGTGCGTAATGTTCAGCTGTTCTGAAGAGACATTGTCTTGGGTTCATAGACCATTTTTTCTTTATCATCATGCATGTTAAATGTCATGCACACTTCAGTGACTAATGACGACCTCTCTCCAAAATGCTATTACTTTCCGCTGGCATTTATGATTTTACCTGAATTACTTGAATTACCTACGATGACGCCCAGTAAGTTGAAGACTTGTAGAGGGACATTCAAAGGATTCAATCCTCAGCATTCTATATACACCTTCAATGGTTAGTAAGCAGTAACATTACTTGTCCTCTATAGCCATTAGTGTTTCTAATAAGTCCTTCCTTCTGCGAGAATCGGGAATTGTTCTCCCAACACTTGCTACAAGTAACAGTAGGGGAACTGGTTTGTTTTGTGACTTTCCTACTGAAAAGAGAATTCTCTCCGAAAACATTATTTAAGAAAGCTCGTATCTATGCACATGTTTCATTTCAATAAGACATGAAAGACATGCATTCCCAGAACTTGTTTATTATGGTAACATATGCAAGAGGTGAAATGCATGTTCATGCAGAATGCAAGTATTGGTTTAACATTCTTTTTCAACAACCTTAAATCTTCCCTGCTGTTGAAACAAAGAAAATCCCTCATTATACCATCCACGAAAAAACAGAAATTGTATTTTTACATCTGGATGGCAGTAAAAAAATCTTAGATTTCTCTGCCTTTCGATAAAGCATCATATGCGATCTTAATTTTCTTTTATTTTTCCTTTTGTTTCTATTCATCGCTTCTTTTATTTTTGTTTGATCTTTCAACCGTACAGTGCTTTGCTTGTTTGGGTCAGGAATTTATCAATGACTTACCTTGCTCGTCAAATTTGATTTTAATTGATTTTGATATTATTTCTGCGTTCCCTTTTTCATACAAGAATATAACAGAAATCCAACTGAACAAAGTTATCAAGTAATATTTTAACAGTGAATTACATATTACCTTGCTCGTCAAATTTGACTTTAATTGATTTTGATATTATTTCTGCGTTCCCTTTTTCATACAAGAATATAACAGAAAGCCAACTGAACAAAGTTATCAAGTAATATTTTAACAGTGAATTACATATTACCTTGCTCATCAAATTTGATTTCGATTGATTTGATGTTATTCCTGCGTTCCCTTTTTTATACAAGAATATAACAGAAAGCCAACTGAACAAAGTTATCAAGTAATATTTTAACAGTGAATTACATATTGCCTTGCTCATCAAATTTGATTTCGATTGATTTGATATTATTCCTGCGTTCCCTTTTTCATACAAGAATATAACAGAAAGCCATTTGAACAAAGTTTAAGTAATATTTGAACAGTTATTTACATGGATATAGGTTGATGATCATAATTTGATGAATTAACAAAATTATTTTTCTTAATAATACACAATGATTACTAGCAGTTGTTTTTAACTCTTAAGTGAAAATAAGATATCACGTACCTGTTGTTCAAAAGACAAATTAAAAAAATGTAAGAATAATAGAGATGGAGCCTAGGCCATTTAATATCAAAAGGACATGCTCGACGGGGATAATGGCTTCACATATATTATACACATAATATCATACGATAAAGTTTTAAATTCAGATGACCCTTTCTGCTTCTAAATAATCGATGCCTTGCAAATGAGTGTAGAATGTGCATTCTCATGTATATTCACAAGTAAAGTCGACACACATTGGTGACGTAATGTACGAACCGACAGTATCATTCCTCTTTCACCCTGTAGTAATGAGATATCATGCATGTAGCGTTGCGATAATTCCCGTTATCAATTACATTTTCTGTCATATCGTGTCGTATTTTATACATTGTTATTATATGTTGAAAGCATTGATTTAAAAAAAATGTATAATTTTTCTTTTTGATAATCATTACCATATCAGTGTTAACAATCCCTAGCAATGGTATCATGGCTTAATGCGGAGATCATAAAATCTCTGATAGACGGGCATGGCATACTCGGCGCATTCTGCAACAATGGGTGACAGCGTAGATGATTTCGTGGGATCGGGGGCTTTCCCCAAACCCTTGCTTTGCATGGCGTTGGACAGGATCACTGTATTCTTCAGTGCATCGCTGGATATAGCGCCCACGTCTGTACAATGCCAGTTGAGTTGGCTCGGGTCTACGCTGTCCCACTCTAGCATTTTGGGTGTAAACTCGATCCCCATCGCCTCGCAGTACTTCGGTAGGATGGTCTCTGGGTGGGAGACGAGATCATCCGCGTCGATGATGGGAGGAGAGGGTTGACCGAATTTCGTCTGGACGTGGTTGTAGAAGTCTTCAAGGTCGTTGTAGATGGTTTTGAGACCATGTATGAAATCTACCTTCGCACCGGGAATCGCTGTTATCATTCGCTCGAGGGAACGAAACATTTTTTCGGGATGGCGCACCAGAAATGAATGCTTGAACTTGGCGTCAACGATGTCGAAATTACCACGAATACCTTCCACCATCCCCTTGACGAAGAGTACCTTAGAGTTTGGGTAATCAGCATTCAGAATCTTGTCGATGTAGCTATACGTATACTTGTCATTCAGCATACCTGTATGACATGCCAGAAAAAAAAGTACAAATACAGGAAATTCAAACTCTTACGTATTGTGTGAAAAATTTAGATTTGCCTACTATATATAACGCTACCTGATCAAATCGAAATATGTGAAACAGAGATAATGACACTTATGATGATACACAACAAAGTGCAGTCAACATAATTATATGCTAGACAATCTTGCTTATACTGGGCACTGGGTGACCTGGAGTACCTGTCGCTAGCTATAAAGAATGTTCTTTTATACCTTCACAACCCAGAGATATGAAGACACATGTATGTGCACATAAAAGCAAACACACAGACAAAAAAAAAGTTTTACATTTGGATGGCCCTTTCCATGTAGTGCACATCCATACATATTACGCTAACTTTTCCATTTTTGTTTAAGAGCTCCGAAATTATCAAACAAATTCAATTAGGTCTAACCTCCTTTTTATTAGTATTGTCAAAATGATAATGTTTCTACAAGCGCTGTTTTTCTTTTGATGATCGGTTACAAAATTATAAATTGAACTGAAAGAAATGAATTTAAATGGCGGTCTGTTTGCACTTTTAAAACAGTTAATTTTATCTTCGTGGACAGTGGAAGTTGGACGTAGAGGGGCTTAGTGGTGGCGCATAGATTGGTTATAATGAGAGTTATGACTGATAGACACCCTGATTCATCAGGCTTTATGGGAGAGGCTGCTAATAAGCCCATAACCCGTTTTCCTTGAAGCGGTTCTTATCAACGGCGCTTGAGGCAAGCGCGGTATAAACTATTATTTGCGATGCACGAGCTTTGTTTTTTCTTCCTTCACCCTCTTTTTTTTTGGGGGGGGGGGGAAATAGATTAATTTAAAACCATTTCTTTATTATGAGGAATAAAGTTCATGCATGTAGCTGTATATGGCTACTTTCAGGGTCTTTATTTATTGCTTCATGCGATTATAACTGGCAGATTGATGACACAGAACTATAACACTATTCTATTTCTATCATGATTCGTCAGTCACGTGCGAATGAAAAAAACAACAACAACCCGGAAATCTGTGAATTAATACACGTGTCCTTTAACTCCTGTGTGCATGTATGTCTTGTGTGCGACAGGTATAATAATGAACTTAAATAAATGGTAATTACCTGGAATATTGTCTCCCCAGTGTATCGTTTGGTCCGGACCAAAGGAGTAGCAAGCAAGGTAGGGCTCCCAGAAGACTTCGGTGTCTCCTCGAGCCGACATCGATCTCGCGAACGCTGTCGAGATCGAGCGTGGCGTGCTCCAGATCATGATGCGAGCTTTGTCGTCAGTAGACGAAGCCATGGCGGACGAATGTTAATATAGAATTCAGATCCTATGAAAACAACAACAACAACGGCAACAAAACCCAGGACAGAGATGAAAGATGTTTTGGTTTTGTCACTCCTAACACGGACCTTTATATGCCAAATTCATCTGTGTGATGTTTAAAACCAACGTGTGTACCACACATTGGGATTGTAATACAGCAGAAATAAAGAGAAACATTGTAATCCATCTGCATATCAAAACTTAGTTGCCCAATTGGCCATCGGGCCGCCGGTATTGTCGAGCATTATAAGTAATTATAAGTAATTTCGTATATATCTTTACATAAAACTTCGCTTTACTTTCATTACTGTGATGACATGAAGGGATACAAAATAATGTTGGACTTGTGACATTTGCTTCCTTAGCAAATCGTTCGTGTGCCCCGTGAAAACAGCCCTTTAAATTGGCAAAGTCCAACTTTCGCTTTAACTCTCAAAAAAGTACACGAAAATACTCTGATGATTTACCTTGGTTCAAGGGTCGATTTTGTCTCTTATATAGAATGGATTTGTTACAATTACAAATGTATGTAGAAACAACTGATAACATTGAGTCTAACTGGAAAATATGGAACGGGAATTTAATAGATGCAGCTGAGAAAATGTACCCAAACGTTAAGTAATGGTTGGTCCTTGTGCACCATGGATTGACAGAGAAATTAAATATAACGCAAAATCCGAAAAGATTCTGGAAAATAAGTTCAAAAAAGACTGAAGCAAAGACAAGTTTATCTTTGGAAGTTAACGGAACTCGTGTAATTGATGACGATTTGATACACCTAGAATGCACAATATGAGTTTGTAATCAATAATTGCTACGTCTATATTCTCGACTGAATTATTCATTGATAGGGTTCCAGTCATGGAAAATATCGTTTGTAATAGTGTTCACGATTTACACTTAATCAGTAAAGAAAATTTTTGTAAATAAATTCCAAAGGTCAGATGACCTGCCAGCCAAAAGAAAAAAAAAATGAATGAAGGGAAAGAAGGGGATGAAGAATTAGCAACTCTTTGTGTTAATGAATTGTTCTATAAAATTCTGTTCGCCGGGTGCTATAGCTGCCAGTTGAATGGCGCAAAATGCGAACATTAATTTGTCCTTTATTTAAAAAGGGCTCGAAAAACGGCCCACGTAATTACCGTTCAACTTCATTATAGCCTCTATTGTTGTGTGTAAACTGTTTTAAAATATTGCATGTAGTCGACCATGCTAATCACTTCACAATGAATGCAATTTTGTGCGATAGTCAGCACGGTTGTCGAAAAAAAAAATGGTCACGTGAGACGCAATTGATAGAAGCTATTCATGATTTGACTAGTGAAATGGATTCTGGCTCTCAGATGGATTTGGTCTATTTAGTCTTTTTCGAAACGAAATTGAAACTTTGCGGTATAGTGAACTCCAATTTAAAATGAACTATGCATTTTCTTGAAGAGAGTTGTGCTAAATGGGGAATGCGCCGATTGGGTCAACGTGAAATCTGGTGTCCCCAAGGGAACTACTCATGTTTGTACCAATTTTGTTTGTTTTAATGTTTCATTTGTAATTCATATTACTACTTAATCACAACATCGATCATACGTCTTTATGCAGATAACTGTATTTTGTACAGACGTATTACAAAACACACCTTGATTCTTTGAGTACTGGCCCAGAACATGGCGCCTTTATTATAATGTTAATATATGTGTAATAAAGAGAATGTCACCCCCCCCCCCCCAAAAAAAAAAAAATCAACTCTTTAAGGGAAATCGAACAATCCGTTAAAATGTTATGAATATTTAAAGGCGTTGGGTATACCATTTGCAGATGAAACAAAAACTCAGCTTTAGTGCTTCTAAAAAGTTATAAAATGTGAGTTAGGGATGGAAATAATCAATGTAAAAGGTTTAAATACTATAGTCCATGTTAAGTATTGTTAGATTTGTATAAAAAATGTGAACAATAGTTATTGTTTCTCGACTAAACCGCCTACAGTTATGGTTTAGTAAGAAAAATAGTGATATCTCCTTATATTTTAGGCTTCCTTGAAAAATGTTTATATGGTAGGATGTTTTGTGATACAACTGACCTATACACATCGCTTATGCATCAAATGTGATAGCTCAAATATTTTTTTTAAAATCACTGCTACCAATGGTACACAATACCTTTAAAGTTACCATCGCTGCATGAGAAGACTATTTCGAGACGCAGAACAACGATATATATATATATATATATATATATATATATACATATATATATATATATATATATATATATATATATATATAGGCCTTATATATTACATTGCATTGCAAAGATTGTTACAAAATAAAGTTTGTTTGTTTTTTCACGGAAAATGAATTGATACATTCCTTAGACTTGTTCGACTGACTCGATGTATGTTAAAGGTAATAATTTGTTCTGAATTAATTGCTTTCCCTTTTACTGGAGAAATAAAAATGCGTTGAATTCTATTGATATAAGTATTTGTGGCGAAAATTACCAATATCAGCATTTTTCAGATTACACGAAACAGAGCACGACGGGCATATCATTTTCGCTTTTCGCAAGCGCAGAAACCGCGAGCGAAATTTTCAAACATGACAGGGCACGTTTTAAGTCAGTGTGAAAGGGTCAAGAAAAACAAGAAAAGAAAAAGAGCAGATCATTAAAAAGCATGAACTTACCGCTGTGTGTTTGTCTGCTCAGTAGCCACTAAATAGCAACTGTTGATAGCGTGGTGACCAGTGGTGACCAGCGGCGACCAGGAGTGTCGAGACAATCACACCCCTTTGTAGGAACTCGTGTTATAAATGATAGGCCTTCCAAGCAACAGGTGTATGCTATACCGCTTTAATAATCAACCACACATATACTTTAATATGCCCACCTCTTGAATGCAAATATAGTGCAAAATGTTACAATGAAATGCCCTCTCATCTGGAG
The DNA here is from genome assembly GCF_040938485.1 of Diadema antillarum. Lineage (NCBI taxonomy): Eukaryota > Metazoa > Echinodermata > Echinoidea > Diadematoida > Diadematidae > Diadema > Diadema antillarum. The sequence continues at coordinate 329,627 of NW_027271583.1, read as the reverse complement.
CTCATTTTTGTGTAAAGGTCACAGATCAACGACAGTGGAGCACCCAGATAACAAAGCAAAGGAAACTACACGTGTGTGAACAGCTAGAGCAAGGCCTGTCTCGTAGTTCGAAGTCCATTGATTATTTTCGCGACCGGTCTACCTCGTGTACTCTTATTTCCTTCATTTCCTTGCATTTCATTTCGTCACGGTATACTGGGTTCAGCCCGAGGGTGTTTTTCGACCACTCTGTGAATCAAAAACACATGCATAATACACCAACACTCTAATGACATGACTGAAATTCACACACACATGCACACATGGTATAATATATGCACAAAACCTACATGTATTTTATGCTAAATTATCGACTAAGGTAATTTTGATATCTTGAGCTGTGTACAAACTATACGATGGAGTGTTGCGATGTGATGACCTAGCGAACATTTCAATGTCCGCGAAAGCATATGAAATGAAAAAAATCACACGACTTTCTGTTTTGTTTTGTGTGGGGTTTTTTGTGAGAAGTTGATGAAGCGTCAACGATGATTTTAGAAGAAAATGGTGGCAGATGCTAGATTTTTTCCTAAAAACGTGATTGTGCTTATATTTTTGTGTGCAGCTTCCATCATTCTATTATTATCATATCATATCAACACCGTTTCGTCTGTTTGTGCCGAATGCTATATAATACCCAGACGTATTTGACGACGATACCGACTGCGCTGCACGGCCTGTGAAGAGCGCGCAGATGCAGAACGCACGCACGCGACCCTGGCTGAGATCAGGGAGGTGTTACGGAGAAGGAGAGAAAACTACTGTTCTCCTTTGAAGTCATGCGCGGCACCGCCGAGAAGTTATGCGTTCAACTACAGGTGTTACCCATGTGCTTTGACAAAAGAGAGCATCAATAATCGGGACGAGCGCTCTCACATCTACATATACTTGCCCCTACTGGAATTCGCTCTCTCTTTCAATGTGATGGCATCAAGGAATTTGTGTACCTTCAATTGGAGCAGCGAATCAGAATTCAGTGTAAAACTGACAGTTTTAACAGCAAAAATAGTTTAAAAGCACGCTGGAATATGCTAGGAGTACTTTATTTGAAAGATCAAATATACCAGATTTGTAATGATAGAAAACTAACATGCGGAAATGTGCGCATTATAGAAAAATATTAGGTTTTTAAGAGGGCCTAATTTTCATTTCATTTCGATTTGCGCATTACGAAGAAAGTAGAAATACATGTTTATTATATTGAACTCTTTCCTAAACTGTTCTAAATCAATTCGAGTATTTCATTTAAAATTTTAGGTTGAAATAAAGCTTGTAATTCAACGAAAGGTGAAATGCGCCCTTCGTCTCTGAACTTCGTCTTACAACTAGAGCGGTGCCGAGCATGACTTCAAAGCGTAGTGGAATGCTAGACATCCAATTGTAACGCCTTGAACCCAAACATGACATGTGTTTGCATGAATTTCGAAGAGTTGCCACTCCATCTCTGTAACACCTCCCTGCTGAGATCAACGGTAGACGGTAAATTTAATGTATGACTCACCACGAATGCTCACAACCGTCTTTGTGCTGTACTGAAGACGCCACGACGAATATACGTGCTACATCTTTTCAAACACTCCTCCGAAATTCTTTATCAATACCAAAAAACAACAACAACAACAACAACAGAAAAACAGAAAAAGAAATATTAGCGTAAACAACTGGTAAAAGAGGAAAGTGATGATAGCAGTGTTGATTCAGTAGGCCTACTCAGTATTCATAATAATATTCATTCTAACATCAGCCATGACGTCGCATCATAGTTTACTCTTCCAATGAATGTGTGACATGATAACTAGCAAAATGTATCCCAGAGTACATGATGCGTACTTTTATATTATATTTATGATAAATTGGATTTTACTAATAAGATATGATAAGACGATGTGAAGGGTATAGGCTATTTTTCACCAAAAGCGGAGCTGCAACAAGAAAGTTAGAAAATAGAAAATTAGACGTTTCAAAGATTTTAGGCAGTAATGATATTGAGAGCAAGCACATAAGAAGGAGAATTTCGTGACATTTCCAGAAGGGATTTAATGGAATACGAGGCAGCACAAAATGATGTCTTATTCTGGATACATTATCATGTATGTATTTGGTTCATCATTAAGCGGAATCAACAGTTTCACACAGGATGAAGAATGGAAGATGAAATAAGGGACTGAGGGAAAAGAGAACCCGAGATTGTCGCTAAGCAAGAAACAACAACAACAAACAAACAAACAAACAAACAAATATACTAATTTGACGGTCCCAAACACCGAACTAACCCCGAAAATAAGCGCAGGGCAGTTAAAACTCAGCGGTATATAGACAGCCAGTATCTTTATGGGTTAAATTTCCTTCGTGTGTATTCAGCTGTTTTGAAGTGACGTTGTTTGGGATTCACATACCACTTTTATCATGCATATCAAATGACATGCAGACTACCGTTACTTATGACGACTTTGTGCAGAATGATTACTAGTATTCCTGTAACGGTGGCATGAAATAAGAAGTATAACAATGATTCCTGTCCCCCGGTCATCAGTATGAAATTATACTTTCTAGGTCACTTCCATCCGCCATCTGTGCAGTATTGTAGGAATTGTTCTTCTTTAATCTCCGACACTTGCAACAATATGAGAAAATCATTACGGAAATATTCTTGTGACTTTCCTCTTGCGTGAGGTTCGAATGCTTAAAATGAATTCTCCACATCCAGCAATCTCTCATCATCTTCAAGTTCAAGAGACATCTAAACACTCACTTGTTTCACTTATGATCCAATATATAGTAAAGTGCTTTTATACGTTTATGGAAAATGCGCTATATAAATGTATTATTGTTATTATTATCATTATTATTTCAAAATACATATTTAAGAAAATTCCTATTTTATACACATTGTTTCATCTCAATAAGATATGAAAAGCATCCATTCCCAGAACTTGATTTTTTATGGCACCGCATACAACAAATGAAACGCGTATTTATGCAGAATGCAAATAGTGGTTTATCATCCTTTACCAACAGACATAACTGATCACTACTATTGAAACAAAGAAAATCCCTTGTTATACCATTAGCTGGCAAAAACAAAAGGAAAGTAAGATTTTACAACTGGAGGGCAGTCAAAAGGGGGCAGCCTTTCTATACAGTATTGTGATCTTAATTGTCTTTATTCTTTCTTCTGTTTCTATTCATTCATTTTTTTTTTTTTTTTTGCTTTATCTTCCAACTTAACGATGCCTTGCTTGTTTGGTTCATGAATTTCTTAATCACTTACCTTGGTCATTCCATTTGGAGATGACCTTTTCTGCTTCGAAATAATGTATTTTGCATATTAGTGTGGATTGCGTATTCTCATTATTCAAAGGTATAGTCAACACACGTCGGTGACGCGACGTACGAACTAACAGTTTTTTCCCCTTTTCACCCTGCTGTAATAAGATGTCATGCATGTTGAGTTGTCTGTCATTGTCGTGAATAGTGGGGAAGGGGTTGTGATGATGTAGTGACAGACCCCAGGACTGAAATAAATGAGTGGACGCAGGCTTACAATGTTCACTGGACTTATTGGTGTTACCAGGAAATCAAGAAACCCACAAGTCAGATAGCAGCCCGCTCTTTTGAATTATGGACCTTCATTCTCGGACAACATGAGGACACCAGCATTGGAAAGCTGAACATCTCACCAATTTTCCTTGTCCAAGATAGAAAACTCCGCCGAATGAAATCGTTACTGATAGAACACGGCCAACACAGTCCATTGCTGTGAAAGATGCTTGCACAACACAGTGCCAGAGTGCCATGTCGTTTCATGTACATTATTACCATGCATGGTGTGTACAAATCTCCTGCGGTATGCGTACAGCCAGCACAAACATGATAAGCCTACTTAGTAAAGGGTACATTAAGAGGTTCATTGCCACTTGGTCTAATATCAGATGGTCTACTTTCCAGTTTGTCTAATACCACTACGGCTAAACTCATTTGGTCTACTATCAGTTTCGTCTAATGTCCGTTTGGTCCAATTCTCACTTCGTCTAATGCCCAGTTTGGCTAATTATCGTTTCGTCTAATGACCAGATGGTCTGACTGCAATTTTGTCTCCTTGGATTTTTCACATTTTGTCTAATAAACTGTGGGTATTAGACGAAATGGGCATAGCCCATATGGAAGTAGACCAACTGGTAATGAGGATAAGTGGCAATTGGACTAAATGGTCATTTCACGAACTGGTTGTAGACGAAATGGGATTAGACCATATAGGGTGAGACTAAATGGATATTAAACGAAGTGGGAGTATACCAAGTGATAGATCACCCATTAAGATGCTACATTTGTAGCTCAGATCACTAACACTGACGTAATATTCATCCGCCTACTTTATATTTCTGTTTACAGCAACATTTCCCAAAGAAATAAAAATCATTCTTATCACTCCTATTTGTATTACATATCTAAAGACGCCCGTTTAACCTACCATTTTTTTAACGACTGAATTGCATATTTATCAAAAATACAAAGGACTTCATTAATTACAGGTATCAATATCTGATTCTCACATCAGTGACATAATCGTCTCGAATACCAAAAAATCCAATTTTTTTAAACTCTAATATTACAAGACACATTCAACAAATATCTATAGAATGCTTTGTAACATAACCCGTTTCACATAACTCCTTAGCTGTAATAAAATCACAAACAGACTAATAGTTAAAATTCTTTACTCTGATTACAAGGCACATTTAACAGATAAAGAATGCTTTGAAATAATAGCTGTTTCACAGAACACGTTAACTGTTTTCATTATTTTCTCAATTTCCATTTCCTTTTTCTAATTCATAATTTCCGTCGTATCGTGTCGTATTTTATACATGTATGTTATAAACATGAATTAAAAACAGTAAAGTTTTCTTTTCGGGGGATAATCATGAGCATTTACGTGTTAAAAATCAGTAGCTACGATATCATGGTTTAATGCGGAGATCATAAAATCTCTGATAGACGGGCATAGCGTACTCGACATATTCTGCAACAATTTGCGACGGCTTAGATGATTTCGTGGGATCGGGGGCTTTCCCGAAACTCTTGCTTTGCATGGCGTTGGAGAAGACCATTGTATTCTTCAGCTCCTCAATTGAGATAGGCCCCACGTCTGTACAATGCCAGTTGAGCTGGCTCGGGTCTACGCTGTCCCACTCGAGCATTTCGGGTGTGAACTCGATCCCCATCGCCTCGCAGTACTTCGGTAGGATGGTCTCTGGGTGGGAGACGAGATCATCCGCGTCGATGATGGGAGGTGAGGGTTGGCCGAATTTTGTTTGGACGTGATTGTAGAAGTCTTCAAGGTCGTGGTAGATGGTCTTGAGGTTGTGTATGAAATCTGCCGGCGCACCGGGAATTGATGTTAACATCCGTTCGGAGGAACGAAACATCTTCTCCGGATGGCGAACTAGGAAGGAATGTTTATACTTGGCGTCGACGACGTCAAAATTACCACGAATACCTTCCACCATCCCCTTGACGAAGAGTACCTTAGAGTTTGGGTAATCAGCATTCAGAATCTTGTCGATGTAGCTATGCGTATACTTGTCATTCAGCATGCCTGTATAACGTGGGTCTACCGGAAAATGTACAAATACAGACAATTCAAATTCAGATTTGTCTGATATACCGCCACCCGATAAAAACGAAATGTGTTTGAAAAAGATGTTTATTTACGGTGATACAAAACGGAGTGCAGTCCTCGTAGGCAGGACATTATTTAGCTCATGCTGGACACTTAGTAGCCTTCTGTCAAGGCCCTCTCGCTGTAATGGGCGAGCGAAGCGAGCCCAGCCGAGCGCGACAGCGCAACCCCACTCAGCTGGACTCTCTTCACCATACAGCGAGAGGGCCTTGACAAAAGGCTAGACACTTAGTGACCCTATGCCCGTCGTTAGCTAAAGACTATCCTTTTAAACCCATACAATGCCAGAAACATGAAGAGACTATTTGCACATAAAAACAAGCACACAGACAAAACAAAAATGTTCTAGATTTCGATGGCCCTTTCCAAATAGTGCAAATATATTTTATCTTAATTCTGCCCTTTTTGTTTAAGAGGTACGAAATTATCAATGAAATTCAATTGGGCCTTACCTCTTTTTTATTAGTATTGTCAAAACGGTGTTGTTTTTTTTAAGCGCTGCATTTTCCTTCGATGTTCCTTTGGAAAATTAGAAATTGTAATGAAAGAAATAAGTTAAACTGGCTGTTTACTTGTACTTTTAAACCCGTAGATCTTATTCTGGTGAACGATGGAAGGTAGACTTATCACATAGGGCTGCACAGGTGGCTCAGAGATTGATTATAATGAGAGTTTTGACAGATAATTCATCTTTCTTATAGAGGCCTGCTAATAAACCTATGATACCTATTTCAACGGCGCTTGAGGAGGCGTTGCATAAGCCATTGTTTGTGGTGTACGAGTTTTGATTTTTAATCTTGATATCATTTCATAATATAATTTTGATTTTGATATCATTCTTTTGCATTGAGGAATGACGTGTGTATATCTAGATATAGCTACTTTCAGGGTCTGCGTTTCTTGCTTCCTACGCTTATAACTGACAGATTGGTCACACAGAACTAACATTATCTAATATAATTTCTATCATGATTTTTCAATCACGTGCGAATAGAAAAAAAAACACCCTAATATCAGTGAATTACAAGTGTCCTGTAACTCCTATGTGCTTCCATGTAATGTGTGCTACAAGTACAATAATGAGCTTAAGTGCTGGTAATTACCGGGAATGATAAATACCTCCCCATCAGTGTATCTTTTGGTTCGGACCAAAGGAGTAGCTGGCCAGGTAAGTGTAGGAACAGGGAGGTGGTGTGAAGAGACCCTACTCTGCACTCAAAATAGCATGTTGACATCAAGTGAACACTTTTAACAAGTTCTAACAAGAATTAGTTGACATCGACGGATAACATTCATCCACTGGCCAAGATCAATCCGTTTGGGACTAGCATAATGTTCACATTATCTGAATTCAATTAAAAATGTATATTCTTGCAATCAGCAACAGCTTCAATGAACTATTTTATTATGAAAAATAGAATTTCTTTTTCAAAAAACAAAAACGTAAAGCTTCTCATGGGAAAGTATTGTGAATGAGAAAGCATGACTTTCTGGGGCCCTGTAAAGCATTGCATTCTGCGGTTCCTTGGCATCGTGCTAAACAATTATACTTCCCCGTACTTTGGTTTCTTTCATGACGGAGTTTAGTCACGCCAATTTCTCTTATTCAACACTAATAAGTCCAAATCAAAGATGATGAGCTTTATTCAATTTCAAAGGTTCTAATATAGGGTATATTGTGATGCATACCAGGCACACTCTCCGCCCAATTTACTTTCCTCTCTGGTCCGCAGTAGTAGCAAGCCAGGTAGGGCTCCCAGAAGACTTCCGTGTCTCCTCGAGCCGACATCGATCTCGCGAGCGCGGTCGAGACCGAGCGTGGCGTGCTCCAGATCATGATGCGAGCTTTGTCGTCAGTTGACGATGCCATGGCGGACGAATGTTATAATGGAATTCAGATCCTATAAAAAAGGAACAGATTGAAGATGTTTTTGTTTTGTCACTCCCATAGTACAGACTTTTATATGCCAAGTTCAACTGTATAATGTTAAAAACCGACGACTGTGCCACATAATACATAGATTTACAATACATTAATAGGGCTCGACACATAACCTGGTGTGCCGTATGGGTCGCTTGAATGTGTAAATCTTAATTTTGGTGGTCTGAAATTAAAGAAACATTGTAATCCATTTTGAAACTAAGTTGCTCGATCGGGCAGCCAAAAGATAAATTTTGATGGCCCAACAACAATTTTTCGTGGCCCCATCGGACCATCGCCATTGTCGAGCCCTGCATTTAATTTCATAATTGTACATCTTTATATAAAACTTCGCTTCTCTTTCATTACTCTGATGACATAAAAGGATACGAATGTTGGACTTGAGACATTCTCATAATTCGCAAATCGTTCGCGTGCCCCATGAAAACAGTGCTTCAAATGGAAAGTCCAAAGCCCCCGTTCCACTATCACGATCTGGACCCCAATCTATCCCGATCTAGCAGATCGGGAGAGAGCAAAAGAGTACGGGGATCGGAAGCATCGTGGCAGCAGCGTTTGGAGGACGGGGATGGAGCGGGCAATTTTTCAGATCGGGAAGAAATTTTGAACCTGTTAAAATTTTCCGGGCAATATACGCGGGCTTGATGCGTGTGGGAGTTTCCTGCACGCAGGACAATATTTGCAGACGGACAAGGATTTGGGCAAGTTTGCATGGGTCTTACCTGCTGACCCGTGCTACTTACGTTCTACTTAATACGTCCATTCCGTTTGACCTGCGTGTAGGCGCATGGGTGGCGAGTGAGGGCTGACAACTCTGTGTCGGAATTCCTCTGAAGGAATTTGATATGGCAGATGTCCCACAGAATGTCATGCAGATGACACGCGCTTCCGGCGCAAAAGAATAAATCCACGGGCAACTTATTGGTACTTCAAGCGGGTCAACTGCCTGTGACTTGCGGCAGCTGCGGGCCTCCTACTCGTGTTCTGCATGGACCTCTGCGGGCGATCCCCGCGACTCACCCGGAAAAAGGTTTGGTCATGCTCAAAACTTGGCTGCGGGTAAATCGGACTTTCGTGCGCACCTCCGGGCAACTACGGGCGAGATACGCGCTAGGTATAATATACTGTCAGGTGCGAGCCAACTGCTGGGAGGTCCGGGTAGCAATTTGTTTCCCCCAGCAAATTAACCCGCAATGCTTTCCCAGACACAGTGTGACAAGGCCTTGAACATGCTCAAAACTTGTTCCGGGTGAGTCGCGGGGGTTTGGCCGCAGAGGTACACGTAGAGCACCAGTAGGAGGCCCTTAGCGGCAGCACCTCGCTGGCAACTCATACGATGGTACTTCGCAGATGTAACGCAGGTACTTCGCAGTCCCAGTATGTCGTTCGTAACTGAAAACGGATCTGTCTAGCAGGTGAGATGCAACGGAACTCGCCAACATCCATGTCCACCCGCAGAAAATAAAAAATCCCGTGCTGGAAAGTCCCTACTCGTAGCAAACCCGCGTAGCTTACCCGGAAAGGTGTGGCAGGACCTTAAAGAATGCGATGAATTAGAAAAGGATCTTGATTCTTTGAGAGATGGTCCAGAACATGGCGCCTTTGTTATCATGTTAGTAAATGTACAACAGGGAAAATGTCAAAGAAAATTACAAGCACCAGCTTTGTGACAAAACAGAGCTTGGCGGTCACATGGGTCGCTTTTCACAAGCGCAGAAACCAACCAGGAAATTTTCAAAAATAATGGCGAGGCACGTCAGTGTCAAAGGTCAAGAAATGCACAAACTCACCTGTGAGTTCGTCTGCTCAGTAGCCACTGTTGATAGGGTGGTGGCCAGGAATATAATAGAGACAATCATACCTATTTGTAAGAACTTGTTTTGAATAGGTCTTCCAACCACCAGGTGTACTGTACTAATAATTAACCACACATATCTTATGAATCTCTTGATTGCTTGATGTATCTGCAAACAATATAAGATACAATTCCAGGTCATCTATAGATGGCTTATTTTTGTGTAAAGTTCACGATTTACGACAGTATAACAAAACCTACCGATAACAAAGCAGAGGAAATCACAAGTGTATGAAGAACAACAGCGAGGCCTGTCTTGCAGTTCGAAGTCCATAATGTATTCGGCAAATGTTATTCCAGCTCACGTACTCACAACCATTTCATATTATTTCATCATATGCACAACACCGAATTACAAAATTGAAATACACACACACGTATGGTATAATACATGCACAAAACTGAAAACCTACATGTATTTTATGCCAAATTTTCGACTAACGTAATTTTGATATCTTGAGCTGTGTATAGAATATACGTTGACACTGGTTGGAGTGTTGAGATGTGATGACTTACTGTAATTGCCTCTGCTACGTGAGTAGGACCTATGTGTTGGATGCAACCTATATCATTTTCCGCGAAAGCATGCGAAATAAAAAAAAAAAAATCACACGACTTTCTAGTTTGTTTGTTTTGTGTGGTTTTTTTTTTTTTTGTTGTTGTTGTTGTCAGAAGTTGGTGAAGCTTAACAATGATTTTAGGAGGAAAGGGTTACAGATGCTATATTGCTTTCTCAAAAAATGTAATTTTGATTATATCTTTGTGTGTAAGCAACTTCCACCATTCTGTTCGCCTGATTAATTCGCTTTGAATCATGCCAACTTGCTTTATGGTACACAACATGAATGTACACGTAGAAAAATACAAGTATTAATAAATGCCCCTGTAATTATGTCATTAAAAGTGTCCGATGTCTCACGATTTTCTTTGGTACAGATTATTGTATGAAATCCTCGTCACTTTGCAGTTTTGGTTGTTGGTAACATGAACAATACATTGCGCAAGACTACGGACATTGGAAGCTATTGGCATACAAAGACAACTCTAAGAAAAACAGGTTCAGCGTTGCACCTTTACTGTGCAACTTTGCACCTTTCAGACCAGTAAGAACCTTTGAAGGTGTAAAGTTGCGATGTGGGACTTGTCAAGATGTTCACTGGTCTGAATGGTGCAAAGTTGCACTCATAAAGGTGCAGAGTTTAACCTATTTTTCTAAGAGAGCAGCAGCACAAACTATTTTCTTGTAATCTGGATACATCATTATGTGTATCTCCAGTTCATCATAGGCTGAAACAATAGTTGTCGAATATGATGAAGAAGCAAGATAAAAACAGAGAGAGAGATCAAGATTGTTGACAGTTCAAAGTATCCTATTAAATCCGAAAAGAAGGGTAGGAAAATTAAAACTCAGCGGTATATATCAATAGTCAGGTATTTCTTCGTATTAAGTTAAAATTAATTAAAGTGTTGTGTTAAGTTGTTTTGAAGTTATTTTGTTTGGGGTTTATAGACGACTTTCCTCATGCATTCGAGTGTCACTCACACTTCCGTTACAAACGTTCCCCTGACAAGCAGTCACAACTCCAGAACTCACGTGCAACACGTAGAACTCATTCTATCACATGTTTACTTTACTACTGTACCATGTCCTGTAATTGATGATTGATACGATCGTATTTTCACGTTTAATGATGCTATATTAAATGAAATATACTATAATTATGACGTTTGCAACAGTATGTTGCTTGAAAATAAAACAAAAAGGAAATGAAGAAAACATTTACTCTGTCATAATAGGTATGTAATGCCAAAAAAAAAAAAATGATTAGCGTATTTTCGACTACTCCAGAAAACGCCCTATACATGTATTATATAACCTCTCTGATTTTAGTCTAACTGCAATTATGAACATGTTAATTCATAAGCTTATACAGTTCTACGGTCGTATACGGCGTTCATAGAATCGTTGATAAACTGGCATGGCGTGCTCGGCGAACTCCATGACAATGGGGGATGGTTTATAATGCTCTATGGTTACCAGGTCCGGCGCCTTTCCGAATCCTAGTCCCTGCATGGCGTTCATTAGCACTACAGTATTTTTTGTCTCCGGGTGAGAAATTTCCCCTACGTCTGAACAATGCCAGTTGAGTTGGCTCGGATCTACGCTGTCCCACTGGAGCATTTTGGGTGTAAACTCAATCCCCATCACTTCACAGTACTTCGGTAAGATGGTCTCTGGGTAGGAGACGAGATCATCCGCGTCGATAATGGGAGGTGAGGTCTGGCCGAATTTTATCTGCACGTGATTGTAGAAGGCTTCCAGGTCGTGGTAGATATCCTTGAAGTCGTTTATAAATTCCTGCGTTTTGCCGGGTACCTCTCGAGAAAGACGCTCCAAAGAACGAAACATCTTATCTGGTCTTCGTACCAAGAACGAGTGCCTGTACGTCGAGTCAACGACGTCGAATTTTCCACGAATGCCTTCTACCATTCCTTTGACGAAGAGGACCGTCGAGTTCGGATAGTCGGCATTGAGCAGTTTGTCGATGTAGCTGTAAGTGTACTTCGCGTTCATCATTTCTGGAGAAAGTTAGAGACAGTATAAAAGTGTAGAAGAAAAGACAAGTCTTTACAATTCAGCTTTTTACGGTTTTACCTATGTTACCGTAATCATGGGTTAAAATTTAGCCAAGATTTAAAATTCTCGCATTTTCCATTCTGAATAAAAGAAAAAACAGAGAGAGATGCCAAAAGTAGAAAGCAATGATTTTTTTTTTTGGTTACGTCACAGCATACTCACAATAATTATTGATTCGCTTTGATGATTACAAAGAGTGGTCTCTACACAGAACACGTCGAAGAATTAGCTGAAGATATCAGAAAATAACCATCAATATCACATCTGCACATTTATTGATTGTTAACTTTGTCTCTATGTAAGATTGTATAGTCGTATAACCAGGCCTTTGTGACAATGTAGGAAACTCTGGCAGAGCGCCACGACATTGTCATTACTCCAGTACATCATGGTTTTAAAGGGACATTCCAGACGATTTTCATAATTTCACATCATGTAGTACATAAATCGACAACTCCATATGTGGAATTTATTATGGTTCTTGAGCAGAGAAACAACACTTTGAAAAATCTTAATCAAATTAGGCCTACACTGAACAAGGATGATGACAAAGGAGGTTCACATATTTCAGAAATGTAGCAGTGTAATTCCATTACAATACCGCTTGCGTACGAGTTCACCTGTGTATAATCTATGCATGCCTTCTTCTTTTGTTCTGGTTCCTTGAGCCCCAACTCATGCATTCTTATGGTGACTCTGCCATGTCATCATCCTTGTTCAATGTAATTTGTTCTAGATTTTAAAATATTCTTATTCTTCATCCCAATTAGCACAAAGTCTGAAAATCTGTCCTCAGTATATTAAACTAATCTCAGTTGTTCAAATGTAAAAATCTGAAAATCATCCGTAGGTCTCCTTTAATGGCGGAATAGGCCTATCTATCAAACAATGACATGGCAGCTCTTTGACCGATACCAGAACCTTGATTATGGCGACCACGTACCAGGCATCTTGTCTCCCCAGTGCTTCTTCCTCTCCGGACCGAACGAGTAGCAGGCTAGATAGGGCTCCCAGAAGACCTCGGTGTCGCCGCGAGCCGACATCGATCTCGCGAATGCAGTCGAGATCGAGCGCGGAGTGCTCCAGATCATGATGCGTGCCTGTTTCTCGGTCGCGGTCGTCATGGCGACGTCCGATTGTAAAGCCAGGTTCTCTCCTCCTCGGTCAGAATGATATACTGAGGGGTAAAAAGTAAAAGAAAAAACAAAACAAAATAAACAACGACCCGCCATAATAACGGAGCAACCTGCCATTTACTTTTTTTCCCCTTATATACCTTTTCTCCTTCTCCATTTACATAACTAGGCCTCTTGGTCCTCGCAGCTAATAAAGATTTAAAGCATTTCGTCATCTTCATTAGTTCTGATGAGAGGCTGAAGGTTGTAATATGAATTTCACATTTCACCCTCAGACCAACGTCGATCATGTTGTTGTATTAATACGGACACCTTTGTCTGTGAAAAGATATGTACAATGACATCAGTGTGACAGTCTATAGCGATCGAGGGCCAGGCTGTCATAAGACGGCAGAAAAGACCGATTTGTTCAACTCGCCTTATGATCTACTGCCCTAATCAAGAACTGTTGTGTATCACAATCATACTCGTGTATAGTGTGCCATGCTTGACGTATGAGCACTCTTTACCAGATTTCATACGAGACTCGGGATAACAAAACGAGAGTTCCAGTTGAGGTCAAGTCTAAACAGCTCACGTTTGTTATGTATAAAGATGCCCCACTACTACACACACTTTGTATTATGATGGTAATCTTGAAAAACTTACCTGTAAGTAAATTCACCAATATGTGTCAATATTCGTGGTGCGGTGGACTTGCTCAACAGTGTTTGAGGACATTACCGACGTTCTCTTACAGAGGCATTCATTCACGACAAACAGTTGCAAACGCGTATGAAAATCTTCCGCCTTCCTTTCCACGTGTCTCTTTCACTCTCTATCTCTTTCTTGCTGCTTTTGGACATTACAAAGCGTTTGCTCTGGAAAGCCATTGCGATGCAAACCATAAACATACAAAAGGGGTTCAAAGTCTTGAGGTCAAGGATCTAAATTATTATTCTGTAACAATCGACTAGATACACATGGAGCCTTGACGTTGACGGACGCACTAATTTGATACAGATGATATGACTAGCATAGAACTCATATGCAACTTTATAGGCTTCAATGCCTTTCAGGCAGTGATATTTGATTCTTAAAGGGATATTTGATTCTCAAAACATTTTTTTTTCTCATTTCCCAGACTGGAGCAGAAACTCTAGCCTCCCTCTCTCTCTCTCTCTCTCTCTGCCCTTTCGTCCGTTACATTACGTATATAATTGCACTCTTTAAACTTAATGATACTATGTGTAACTTGATATTATAGTAGAAGCTCATCTGTATTGGAAATTTGCTCTCATTACGAGATATTTGAAAGAGTTAACAGCTGAAAATTCCTGAGGTAAATATCTTGAATTGAGATCAAAAGTTTGGCACCAATTTCAATGTGAAATTTGCGTTGATGTGTTCACGTCTGTACTTGCGTGGGTGTATGGTTTATCGGTTTCTTGTCGGTGCCTAATGAACACGGTGATTGCAGCACGTAGATACAAGAAACTTGCAAGAAGCTAAACAAACAAACCAGACACGAAATATGAAACTAAGAGTGTATCGTTAAGAAGGCTGGTTAATCATGATTGTGAGGGCTCAAGATAAGAAACTTTAATATAATCAAGGTAAGCCATTGTCTTCAAGTTAATTGCCTACAATGATGGATCGGGTATAATGTCTATAGGACCATCAGAATCTAGAAGGGAAAAGGTTACAGGGCCCTGTTTCATAAAGCTGTTTGTAAAGTTACGAACAACTTACGAGCGACTGGTGATCAATTCTGATGTGCTATACTTATCAGAATTTCCATGATTCAGCACAAGAACTGAGCACCAGTCGCTCGTAAGTCGTTCGTAACTTTACGAACAGCTTTATGAAACACCCCCCAGGTCTGTTAAAGATTGTGTATATAGTTCTGGTCGAGGTGAGGAGTTAGCTTTTAACGTTTTGCGAGATATTCAGGTAACCACTCTTTGAGATGTCAAAGAGCATGCAAATCTAAGGGGTGTCAAAAGTTGATTTGTTGAAAATCGGTTTTGAAATGGCCGAGATATCCCAAAACAAGGTGAAACAAAGAGATCCTAATGGGCATGCCGTAAAATGGCCGGTCGCCTTTTATTATTATCTCTTTTTTTGGATATCTCAGCCATTTGAAAACCAATTTTCATCAAATAAATGTTGAATCCTTCTTAAAATTACATGCTCTTTTATATTTCATAAGAGGTTTCTCATTATCTCACTTAGGATTGTTCAAATCGTGAATCCCCACCTAAACCAGTACTGTACAGTCCCTTTAACCTTCCTGAGCCAGTGAGTCAAAGATGACAGTTTAAGTGACATGCATTAGGGTTAAAAACGTAATTAGTGACCTATCAAAATGAAGTCACATAAAAAACAAAACATATACCAGAGGGAATAACGGAAGAAATGAGAAGAGAACAAGTGAAAGCGCTGTCACAACGTCGCTCAGCGAAATGTAAGATCATAAATGTAAACTTTTATTGGAATATTAATTGAAGGTGATAAAAACGTGGACTGAATTCATTATCACCTAATGAAATAGTCATCATAATCCTTGCACAGCTGTGTGCAACCACCAGCTGTCTGAAGCACCTCTTCAATTCCCTCTTCAGTTTTCCTTGTTCAGCGGTAGGCATTCTCTTTTTTCCTTCAAGTCTTTCGATCCATTCTCTCAAGTCATGACATATAATTGTGTTTCTCCTGTTTTGTTCCGTCTTGTCTTACATTGTATTTGTGCTAAATATTTGCAAATAAGTATTTCATAACATTTTTCTTTGAGTGGTTCACAACATATACAAGCTTGCTTTTTAGTGGACCTCTTTTTTTTAGTGGAATTCTTTTTTTTTCTCAACTGAAGCATAACTGTATTTTTGCCAGTATGCATGCATATATCTTTATCTGTATCATTTATCCTTGCAAAGTCGAATGTATACGTTTATGATATAATTCCTGATTTATTCTGTGTTATGTTTTGTTGGGAAAAGAAGAGTGAAAATAAATGAAATGAATTGAATTGAATTGAATTGAATTGAATTGAATTGCCGATATAATCCAACAGTATATCATGCGGCCATCAACAATGACTTTGCAATATATTATATAAAAGGAGTATACCTCAAGTATCTCAGCATGTGAACTTGTCGTTAGGACACGACTGAGCCTCTTAAAGCTAGATTTATTTGACAGCAGGAAAAGGGTTGCCCTGTCAAAATCAGCCATTAACCGATGGCAGGTTTCTGTCGATTCTATAACAAATCGAGGGGAATCGCCTTTCACTTTCCGTTTCACACTCGTTTAATTGATTAACTACACAAGGAACGTCAAACTTGCATGTGATGTGCCATATTTTGAGGCCGATTCCGTGATAAGAATAATAATGTATGATAACTTTCACCTGTCCTGGAGATTAAGTGACTTGATCCCATCAGACCTCTCTTGTTCTTCTTTCTTGTTCTTCTTTCTTGTTCTTCTTTCTTGTTCTTCTGTCCATCCTAGCTCCCTTCTCTTTGACCTCTATCGTGCTGTAAAGTCGTTATGGTCCTTCTTTCTCTCTTCCTTCCTACCTCTTTTCTGAGTTATCAACTGTCTGTGTTTGTTTTTTTTTATTGTCGCTACATTATTTTTGTTGACATTGCTCAAGAAATAGTGTCTGTGCCGCATCATTTATTTCATTTTTGTATGTACTCTAAAGACACTTTAAAATACTTCAAAATAAGTATTATGTATGATAGGTTTTACGGTTGTTTGTTTGTTTTTGGATAACTTGTAACATATCACACTTATCTTAAAATGCTCCATGAATATATACATTTAGGTATATAACATAAGATTGGGGAATTTTGTCTTTCGAGTGATATCCGCTTTACAAACTCCACTTTTCAGTAGATCACTCTTTTCCATCCATATTATGATTTACTTTTTGTTACAACTGCAAAGTATGCAATGTTCATATTCCTTCGTTCGTATATATATATATATATATATATATTATACACGTATATATACATATATACACACACACTATATATATATATATATATATATATTATATATGCCTATTGTATAAACATTATATGATATGCATTCCGTATATAGATTGGTAATATAGCTTAGGATTTATTGATGTATACCTTGTATTAAATCTGTTTATATTTCTGTTCGATGGGAATAAAAGCTTTATTGAATTGAACTGAATTGAATTGAATTGAATAAGTTAGTATGATGTGTGTACTTCCTTGATAGATGATTATGACATGCCCATGGAATTACTAAATAAAAGACACAATAGAAAAGAAAAGAACAAAAACATTTAGGAACGGAAAATCTCTCATACCCGACACGGGCTTCATTTCTCTCTTTCTCCCCCCCCCCCCCCCCCCCCCCCACACACACACACACTCATACCATCATCAGGGAGGTGGGAAGAGACTCTAACCACCTCCATGACATCATAATTATGTATATATACATGAATACCTAATGTACACAAACACACATGTATACACGCCACAATGAATCTATAAGTTAGGAACAAGGTCTAGAAGCTCATCTGTCAAGAAATATAAAGTACATACCTGCAGTGTTTGTTTTAATTGTACAACGCATAATACATTACCTGAGCGCAAGAATACCCTTATATCTGACTTGTCTCTTACATATCATTCCTTATTCAACATTTTCGGTAAGTTCTCAATCCTTCATAATGATTGCAATAATAATGAGAAATATTATTACCATCTTCATTGCTATCATTTTTACTATTTTAGTGTCCCAACCATTATGATCACTTTTTAACCATTGATGTTATCATATTCATTGTTATCCACACCATTATTGGTGATGTCAGCAAGTAAAGCAATGTATTTTCCCGCCTATCGTGTCCAGCGTTTCAAGGTGACTGAATGATTTGTATCCATGGCATTTATAAAGCTTTGCAACAGCTCATATGTGCATACTGAATTTCCACAGAAGATTCCGAATTGAAAGAAGTCGCTATACATAGAATTCACTTTGATGGAAATGACTCTTTCAGGAACAAACAAACAAACAAATACCCCCCCCCCCCCATTCATGTTCTCATTTCTTGCTGGAAGTTATCCTTCGATGTATATCTAAATATAATAAAGCAAGTGTGTTCCTGCATTTACACGGAATGATTATGTGCATAATATCGACAATTTATGATATCTATGAGTTGAAAATTAATGTTGAAGCAATTTAAGGCTTTATGCGGCGTTCATAAAATCTCTCGTAAACTGGCATCGCGTGTTCTGTATATTCCTCAACTAAAGAAGAAAGCGTTGAGTCTGTGTAATGAGCTAACTTCGGTGCCTCACCAAACCCTCGACCATGCATGGCGTTTGACAACACGATAGTGTTTCGGGTTGCCTCGTGGAATATGTCCCCTACGTCGGCAAAGTGCCACCTGAGTTCACGGGCGTCTACGCTGTCCCACTCGAGCATCTTGGGTGTGAACTCGATCCCCATTGCCTCGCAGTACTTCGGCAGGATGGTCTCTGGGTGGGCGACGAGATCATCCGCGTCGATAATTGGAGGTGAGGGTTGGCTGAGTTTCGTCTGGACGTGGTTGTAGAAGTCTTCGAGGTCGTGGTAGATGTTCTTGAAAGCGGTGATCAAGTCATGCGGTTTTCCAGGGACCACCTTAGACATGTGATCGAGAGATTTATAGGTCTTCTCGGGTCGGCGCACGAGAAAAGAGTGTTTGTATTTTGGGTTGACGATGTCGAAGTCGCCGCGAATTCCTTCGATCATCCCTTTGACGAAGAGCACTTTGGAGTCGGGGTAGTCAGCGTCGAGTAATTTGTCGACGTAGCTGTATGTGTAGTTATCGTTCAACATCTCTGTGACAGATTGGACAGAATAAGACAAAAGGCAAACATGTTTTCTTTCCCTCTCTCTCCTTTTTTGTGTGAATGTGTCGTATCTTAACTGCTGTATCACAGGAGCACAAAAATATTAATGACAAGAAACAAATTCATGACAGAGATTATCAAAAGTGTACTAAATGCATGTTAACATCAAATGAACACACGTTTTGACATGTATTAGTTGACATATAGACGGATAACATTATCTACTAGTCAAGAGATTTCAAACCAACAAAACCAATATAATGTACAATATTGTTGAATACAAATAAAGATGTATCGTACCTAGGCGTCAACAGCTTCAATGAACTATATGTTCAAAGTAATATGTATACATATCTATACATATATGAATTATATACATGTATATATATATATATATACTATATGTATATATATATATATATATATATATACTATATAAAACTTGATGCTTTTAGGAAACTATACTACCCCGTTCTTTGTTTTCTTAAATGACGGAGTTTCTCTTCTTCCACGCCAACGAGTCCAAATCAAAGTTGTTGAACGTTATTCAGTTTTAAAGGTTCTGATATAGGGCCTATTGTGATGCATACCAGGCACACTCTCCGCCCAATTTACTTTCCTCTCTGGTCCGTAGTAGTAGCAGGCCAGGTAGGGCTCCCAGAAGACCTCCGTGTCACCACGAGCCGACATCGATCTCGCGAACGCGGTCGAGACCGAGCGCGGTGGGCTCCAGATCATGATGCGCGCTACCTGGTCGGTCGATGACGTTGCCATGGCTAGATGAGACTGGACAGATAGGACGATCTTGGATCAATCCTGGATAAATAATCGAAACCGGTTCCAGATATTCGCTTATATTACGCGGGACCTATTCCCTCCACATGACATCTAGGCAATTGTGACTAGGTTTATCATTTATTTTGGCTGATGTGTTACCACCAAGATTGGTGGCATTAAAACTGAAAGGAAACTTGAAATAAATGATGCGACTGGCATGGTCGACCTCATTCCACAAAATAAGCAGACAAAAAATAATGAAAGAAGCAACAAACCCATATCAGAACCCCCCCCCCCCTCCGAAAAGTAGACATTTTTTGGTATAAACGTCAGAGGACGTTGGATTCAAAAATATCGATTGCTATCTAATGCAATCAGACCCACTCACTATAACAAAAAAAAGTAAGCTACACTCTTCGTGATGAAATACACATTCACATCACACTTACTTCAGCTGCGTCCACGTGATCATGAACACCGGTACTGTGGTGTAGATGTTGTCCTTTGAGGTTCACTGCAACGTGTGAGTCAATGACCATTTTTCTCTCGCGACATCGACAGGGTGAAGGAAGTGATCTACAACGTGTGTGCCTCGGCGTCCATGTTGTCCTTTAGCCGGTGAACAGGCCAACAACGCGTAAACATAACAGTAGGTTCGGTGCTGCGTTCTGCCGCACTGAAGTAGGCTGCTTATCATTCAAATGTCCACTGCTGGTTTTGTGTTTAACTTTGTGTTTTATTGTATCTGCGTGGTCACTTTGAAGTTGACTGTATAGAATTCTTCACAGCAATTCCTGTTTTTTTTCCCCTAAGAATATCGTTTCCCACCTTCAAAAACTCTGCATTTTCACTTTCTACGTATCAAAGCGCTCAACCAGAAGGCACTGAACGGGCTTAATTCAAACAAGTAATCACTGTTTGTTCACAGGCGTGACATTCGGAGTTCTTCCTTTTGGGGAAAATGAACTCTGATCTACCTTGTAGCGCAACTGCGTGAACAATGCCATGTTTGATCTTTGTACCATGCAATATCCAACACCGTCTGCAACATTCCCCCAATGTATAGTAGTAGTGAACAAATTTTCAGCGCGCGGGAACTTGGCATACCTGTGGGATGAGGTGATAGTTCACGGCATATAGCTCTCATTATCATTCAAAAGTGTGTTTTTTCCCCCTCGTGTGGTCACTCGAGTATGCAAAGCAGGTCACCCGAGTATGCAAAGCAATGAAGCTTTCACGATAAATTCTTACTTTCTCGTCAGATAATTTTAATCTCAGTTAGTTATGTAAGAAAGCGTGGGACTTTCGCAGCCAAACTGGATAGGACCTACTCTTGTTGCTGCACCTGTAGATACATGCAATCTGATGGAGGAGATTAAATGCAATTTTAATGTTTCCAATGATGTTAAATATCAGTCATTTAAGTTGCAACAACGTGGTAAATTTGGTAGAGGTGGTGATGTCATAATTTCATAAGTCTTCCAATATAAGCGAATCATTGAATCTTTACTATTTTTAACTGAAATGAACAAGAATACTGTACGAGACTTTGGGCGTCATGATAGGTATAATTTAGGTATAATGAGCACTTGTAAAATCAAAGCAACTACGACTTTTACAGAAATCCACGTTGTGGCTCCGGCAACATGCATCATTAAAGTAACAAAATACCGTTTTTGTCTTTGTTTGTTTTTTTAGTTGTGTTTGTGTTTTGTTGTCGTTGTTATGTGTGGGTTTTTTGTTTGTTTGGTTTTTTTTTTTGGGGGGGGGGTTGTTTGTTTTTGTTTTGTTTTGTTTTTTGGTATGTACAAATCAAGGGAAGATTAGTGTTGTGATTCCATTATCCCTTCTTCCTTTCTGTGTGTAAGGCCTTGACCAAAAAAAAAAAAAGGTGAATCTTTGCAAGTCCCATTGTTTGGAATTCCCATTTGAATTTCCAATTATTTGGAAGACGAGATATATTCGTGCACAAACGTTAAACTATATACGGTTATTGAAAAAATATATATCTCGTTCTCTCTTGATTGAATACTGACCGTCTAATGTTTTCACTATCTCCCCCATAAGCGTGTGATATGATGTGGGTTCTGCATTATTGCGCATGTGTTAATGTAGTTTGTTGCTCATGTTGCTTGTGCCTTTATTATGCTGTTTAGAGGACTTTTCCCCCTCAAGGTCTCTGAGCCTTTTTGTCACATTCTCTGTTTATTTCACATTTCACATCAACTTTAAACAACGTTTTGATTTCAGATTGCAAGAAAGAGATGCTTTAGTGTAATGTAGGCACTGTATATGTTGCATATCTTTGTTTGAAATGGAAATCAACAAAATAAAGAATGGAACGCATTGAATTGAAATAACGAACCTTATTTCATTTTCGGATGAACGAATCTTTGGGGGAAAAAAGAACATCACTCCGTGTTTAACATAGTAAACTTTATTATCAGTTACTAGTTTATAAAGAAATGCCATTAAAGATTTATGACTTCCTTATCGTGGCGCATTATTTAAAAAGAATTATGAGTGGACTCTCGATACTGTTCCGCAAGTTAGAATCCTCCCTGTCCGATTTGCACATTAATCCAGACCACAATCGAAATTCTCGGTAGAACATCTCTCAGAAAATTTACAGAAAGCATTCAGGGTGGCCATCGAAACTTTATTTATGTGAAATAAAGCAAAGTATCAGGAAATTTCCAGACCTATTGTATTGTCTCAGATATTTACACCGCGCCCTTGGATAAGCATTAATGGAGATAATTGTTTTTTAGCATGTCTCCTCCATTTCCTGCAACTTTAGTTTTGATTCAATATTCTCTTGCTTTTTTTCATGCGTATTATTGTTAACTTCATGTATTTTTCTTTGTTACGACATTGTATTGATGTTGTGTTATTTTGTGTATGAAAATGTTGTTGGAAATGAAATAAATGAAATGAAATGAAATAATGTGGATATTGTGGATAAGACCTTTTGTGATGTCGATATAATTATAAACCAGAGAACTTTTCCATGCCTTTATTACCTGTGCTACATAAAACCTTAAACCTAAGATCATATCCCCCCCCCCCCCACTTGATGATAAAATTTATGTCACGGCGGACTGTTATTAGGCTTTCAAGTCTTTGTAGCTTTCTCGTTCATAACAATACATCGAGCATAAAAGATAGTATGAAACAAATCACAAATACATAACTGGGTTATCTTGGATGACCCGAACTGGTGATCCCCTCAGCTTGGCTCAGTCGTCGTCGATGCCGGATACACTCGTCGTCGACCTCGGCACAGTCGCTTGGCTTGTCTCTTGGAAGCACCCCTTGACTTGGCCACTCAGCTAGACGCTACCCTATCGGCGGTCCTCTCAGCTCCTGGAAAACCCCCAGAAGAACGACTGCTGCCTAAGCGGAGATCTATGCTGGATGTCTGATTAAAGTGTTTCTCCTCGATCCGCTACATCCATCAGCTTTTTATTAGCTCCCCTAGCCATAGAGATTACCACTAAAGTCCCTTACACTCCCATACACTTGCTTTTTCATGCCTTTCCTACACTAAAGAAATCATCCAATCATCATGCTTAAATATAGCCTTATTGAAACTCTACACAATATGTCTAGCCATCGTCTAGACTGTTGTTACATAACATCTTTACTCATGAACTTGTGAACAATAAACTACAACCAACACCCTAGTGACACTGACATAGCCGAGTCTCGACTGAGCTAGAGAACATTCCTAGCCACCACCTGGATGGGAGCTATTACATAACACCTCTATTCACTCAATTTCTATAGTCTGAATTAATACATAATATTGCAAACCGGGGATGCTGTTGCCATGCTATTTCTTTAACTTTTGCTTTGTCTCATTTCATGTGACTGCTCTGTCTGAATTTGACTGACCTAGACATGCTGTTACTATGCCAGTTTATTCTTTTACTTTTACTTTGTCTCATTTAATGTAAATTTCCAGACAGTCAGTCTCTTGCAGTTTGACCTAGTGGCTTTCTAGGACAACTTTAAAGCTCTAAATCTTTACAAAATCAAAGATCAATTTCTCTCCTGACAGAAGCTTACTCTGATACAACGGCTGCGTAATGGGGGTAGGGGGCTAAAAGTGTCCTCCATTTCTAGTTTGAAGTGCCGTTTTGAGACACATGCCTACACCGAATGAGATTACATAATGTTGTTGGCCTTTTCCGTTTACTTGTGTCGTTTCTTCGTCCCACTTAAGGGGCGCGTCATATTGTATGTAAATAATATTTTATTGTACATCCAAGCTACATATAATGCGCTATTCAGTTTTTTTATATAATCTTTTTTAAGTAGTTTTCATTGTGAGAAGTATGAAAATAAATATCAATCGATATCAAATCGGCATGTTTCGGATGTACAACGAAGGGGCACATCTTTGTATACCGTAGATAGGGCATCTGTCACCCCATTTGAGCGTCCATATGGGTTGCGAAGCGACCCCCACCCCTGTATTTTTCCACTAAAGGCAGTGGCCCTAAACAAAATGTTCATTATGACAATGACTCATGAAAAACAAACATAAACGTACACGAACTGTCTCTCTGTACTTCTTTCTCTTGAAAAAAAAAATCTCGTGAAAATGTTCACTCTTGAAGGAGTGAATAACAGAAAATAGTAAGTTTAAGTGAAATTGGAGTGATTTTTTGATGAAAATGTTTATTTTCTCTAATTTTGGAGTGACCTCAGGGATCACACCAAAATCTTTGAGTTATCCCTGAGGTCACTCCAAAATTAGTGAAAATGGACATTTTCACAAAAAAAAAAATCACTCCAGTTTCACTCTACACTTACTCTTTCTGCTATTCACTCCTTCAAGAGTGAATATTTTCACTCGATTCTTTTAAAGAGAGTTATGCATAGTGTGTGTGTGTGTGTGTGTGTGTGTGTGCGTGCACTTATTCTTCAAATGCTTTCTGTACAGTTCCAGGATTTCATATACAGTGATTGAAATGGTAATTTATTTCTTACAAAATCAATGCCCAGACCTTTCTCTCATACCCACCCTCGTAAACGTAAAGTTTATATCATTTCATCTCAACACATCACTGCTCGCAATTTAGTTTAAGATTCAAGCCCACAAACAATATTCAGTTGTTCAAACGTGGCCATTTTCTCTTTGCGAAAATATTTCGCCTTTATTGCCAAAGCCCTCTGCTACAATATCCTTATTCAGGACGAAGGAGGGATAGGAGCCTCATGGATATCATTGCCCCCACCCCTTTCATCTCTTTCTCCACTCTTCCCTCACCGTTGTAAGTGCGTCAAAAGATGCTCAACAGACCTAGAAAGTGTTTCGCGCCTTTGCGTATAGAAGGCGCAAAACTTTCGTTCGCTGTGAACTCTCGAAAGTTGATAAACTAATTTTTATCATCCTAAAATCCAGACATCATGCACATACCCAGAAAAAAAGTGTGCAGATTTGTAATAATCTGTGTAATATTTCACACGCAACAATAATGTACTGTGCATGGGTACATTCGTCAGCCATCGGGCATCCATGTACACAAACGTGATCCACGGTAATTATCATAAACAATCTTTCAGCCTGTACTAGGGAAGATGGAAAAGAATATCATAAAACTTAGTTAATCATGTCTTATCTCTTCATACGAAATTGTAATAAAGCGATGGTCAACAGTGTTAATGCATGCTCGCCATATGACGTGTACACTGACATTTTAGTCAAACTTCTAATTAACAGATCACTTTTGTGAAATATGCATGGACAGCTTAAGATATTGACTTGCGAAGGACAAGAATGTATGATATAAACATTATGGATGTACATAATATTCATGTACTTGAATTACCCATACCACATGAAAACATTAATCCACTTTATTACCAATGTCTGCATATTCCCACCAAGCATACGAATATGTTTACAATAAATCAGACTATATATCACACACAAAAGTATATATTACAATATTGTGTGCCGTAATGTATGTCCTTACATATCTGGTAACCGAAAATTGGATGCTTTTCTCTCACGACGCATTCGAAGATACAATAGCATTTCTCTTCGATACACCTTCAATCGACTGACAAAAGATTATTACTTTTACTGAAGTTTTGAGGATAGTAGGTAATCTGCGCAAATTATATCCAATTTACAAAATTGGCTAGTGCGAGAACTTTCAGCAACGCTACTCACAAAATACTTCTGTATCATTTAAGTACTGTTGATAATATGCTTATATCATGATACATGAGAAATACTTTATTCAACATAGATAACTCTTGTACTCCAGAAGGTCAGTTGCTGTTGTTGTTGGTTTTTTTTTTTGTTTTTTGTTTTTTTGCTTTTTAGTGGATCACCCTTGTCCATCGCTTTATGTACTTCTAAATGTCATTCCTACAAAGTATGCAGTGTTTTTTATATATTATTATACCTAGATATTTATTCTTATATACATTTTGCTATATTTCATAGCCTGCACTACTCAGCTTCTTTGCTTGCATGCTTTATTATTATATATTGCCTTTTGTTTGATGGAAATAAATCAATTGAATTGCATATCATCATCATCATCATCATCATCATCCATCATCATAACAAGAGCATTAAATGTTCCGATCAACGATAATTTCTCACGCGAATAAGATTATCCTAGTCAGCAAGTATGTTTTCATTGAAACGTTATTTCCTGCATCAATTGTTATGCTTTCACTGAGCTGAATGAAAATCTTCATCTCCCTCTAAATCAGGTTTCAAAACCAGGCACCTAAGTGCTCGCTTACATTGAAGCAAACTATTTTCATAAAGCCACTGAATGCGTTGAACCCTTGAACAATGCTTTCAAAACTACCTTGTGACTATAGCTAACATTCCCTCGGATAACACATCAAAGGTGAAAATCGCTTGTTAGCATGCATACACATACACCTCCTGTTTTTAGGAATTTGATATCAAATTAATACTTACCTATCATGTTCATATTTGCATCTACTAGAACTTGTGAGAACGTGTCATCTCATTAAACAAGGGGCAATATCATTATATACCCCATTCATGTGTTCATATCACAATAATTTCTTTGCTTCCTTTTTTCAAGCCATAATCTGAGATATTCAATTCAATTCAAATCATTTATTTTCATTCTTTTTTTTTCTTTCAACAAAAACATAACACAAGATAAATTAGGTATTACATCATAAACAAAAACATTTGCCTTTGCAATAAACAAATGATATCGATAAACATAAGAGCGCATACTGGCAAATAAAATAATAATACAAAGTCATGCTTCAGTTGAAAAAAAGGGAAGAAAGAATAGAGAGGTCCACTAAAAAGCAAAGCTTGTAGATTGTGAACCACTCACAAAACTTATGAGTTACTACAAACACTTGTGACAAAATATGATATACGACAGGACGGGACAAAACAGAAGAAACACAACAACATGACACAACTTGCCAGAATAGATGAAAAGTACGGAAGGAAAGAAAGAATGAGAGAATGCCTACACGCTGAACAAGGGAAATGGAACAGGGGATGGTAGAGAATGTGCTTCGTAGAGTTGGTGCTGCATGCAGCTGAGCAAGGATTGTAATGGCTACTTCTTTACGTAATAATGAATTCGGTGATTGAATGATTGGTGGGTAGATGATGAACCCTGAGGTTGACGAAACCTATAGCTAAGGGAAAAAAACATATCAGAGAGGATTTAATAGAAAAGATTTCAATTTGCGCTTAAAAGAATACAAAGATGAGGGATTTTTTTTTTCACAGCTCAGTGAGTTCCAAAATCTAGGACCGGTGTAAATGTATTCTGGGCCAATAAAGTTCTCAGGAGGGGTAAATGAAACTCATTAGATTGTCTAGTGGGATAATCATGAAAAGACTGGTTCCGTGGGAACATTGAATTGAAAATACTGGGAGGTGCATTTACATTGTAATTAAACATAAACTGACCAAGTTGAAAAAAATACAAATCTTTAATTTTCAAAATCTTATATTTAGTGAATAATGGCTCTGTATAGGAACGTGGCAGGACGCCACAAATAATACAAATAACCTTTTTTTTTTGTAATAAAAGTAATTTATCTAGTAAGTTTTGATGGGCACTACCCCACGCTAGGAGTCCGTAATTAAGATAAGGTAAAATTAAAGAAAAATACAACGTCAACAAAGAGGACAATGGAATATGAAACTTGAGTCTATTAATAATACCAATATTGCGTGAAATTATTGTACTAATGTTTGTAATATGCGGCCTCCACGAAAGTTTATCGTCCACTGTGATACCACGGAATTTTATATGAGAAGCTCGTTCTAACAAAGTGTCATCAAAAGCAATACCTGTGCCTAAATCTTCTAAAGAATTACTAAAAAGCATATTCTTAGTTTTCTGAAGATTAAGAGATAATCTATTAGCTCTTATCCACTGAGTTACTTTTTTCAATTCGGAATTAACGATGCGTACAAGAGTATCTGGATTTTGGTGAGAAAAGAAAATATTTGAATCGTCAGCAAAAAGTATAAATGAGAGTATGTCAGATGATCTGCAAAAGTCATTGATATAAATGATAAAAAGTAAAGGTCCTAATAAACTACCCTGTGGGACGCCACATTTAATGAATTCTAAACGCGAGCTGTACTCGTTCAGAGATACATATTGTTTTCGGTTTTTTAGGTAACTCCTGAACCACTCCAAGGCCTTCCCGCGTATTCCATAATGAGACAGTTTATAAAGTAATATTTCATGATTAATTGTATCGAAGGCCTTGGCGAAGTCCAGGAAGATACCAATAAGATGAGAATGATTATCAGTAGTGTGCGCAGCGTGGTCAATAAACTTTAAAAGAGCATGAATGGTGCTATGTTTCTGACGAAACCCAAATTGAGAATTTGTAAAAACATTATGCAAATTCGGAAAATTTATTGTTCTTGTAAATATCAATTTTTCCAATATTTTAGATAAAGATGAAAGCAAAGAAATAGGTCTATAATTACATATATCAGAATCATCTCCTTTTTTGAATAAAGGGAAAACCTTAGCTATTTTCATAAAATCAGGAAAAACACCACTTGATAAGGATTCATTGAAGATATATGAAAGTGGTTCAGCAATTGAAGATATAATTCCCTTTAAAATGAAATTACTGATATCATCATAACCGGCACTTCGCTTGTTATTCATTGCGGTAACAATATCTATATTTCATATTTTGTTGTTGGAACAAAAAAGATAGAACTGGAATTGGATTGACCTAAGAATTTAGAAAAATGTATATTTGACTGCGGTATTTTTTCTGCCAAATTCTCTCCAATCATTAAAAAATAAGAGTTAAATATATTAACTATATCATACAATCGGCCTATCCAATATTTGACAAAATATTTCTAACAATTTGTTTCAAATTTCGAGGAGGTCTTGCACAGTACAGGCCTACTTGATAAAATGTTACCAAACGTGCAAGTATTCATTGACGCTGCCTTTCATGGAAAAGGGGCATTGGCATGGTATTCAAAAAGGTAAAACAATTGACGTTTACACGTTGATCATATAATGTGCACAATGTATCAATGATTTATACAAATGTAATTCGTACACATAAATCTTCATACAAAAAGATGTACATATAGGCTATTTATGGTCTTATTGCAATCCATCTAAAATCGTCTATCTGAACTTTATCGTGTGTGTAATTTTTAAGCAACATCTGGCACACTGAACATTTCTTTTAAAAATCATTCTTCCCTTTCATATTTAGAAACGAATGCAATTACACAAACACACACACATACTTATTTGTATATGTGCTCATATATATATATATGTGTATGTGTGTGTGTGTGCATCCATATATTTCATATTTCTCTATATCTTTTTTCATACATAATGTTATATACAGATATGCTCCTTTCTTCCACTTTTGAAAAGCGGTCTTTCTTTTCGACGTATATTCACAGTGCAATACAATATTTCTTTAAACTTTACATCAGTTTTTTTTTACTTCATATAGCTACCCGTCTGTAGGACTTGTCAGACTGCTGACTTTGTTCATACAAACCATGAACAAAAGCGACATTTAGATGATACAAGAAAAAAAAACCTGTTATTTGCACATTTTATGTTTCTAAAGATAATACAGTGCATGTGTATATAAACAAGTACTCCAAATTTAGAGGGTCATTTCATAATTATCAGCTATGGAGAGTACAATGTTGGTTGTGAGGAAAGAAGAACTCTTCTTCTTTCTATTGGAACCTAATCATGTCGATAATGTCATGCATGACGGAGCACATGAACTTTGAAGACAACAATGACAAATTGCACCTTTTCCAAATTTTGCGTGTTATCGTGAAAAACAATGTACGTCTCACTGTGTGGATGAGATCTGTCAATAGGCGTTTTCACATCAGCCCGATGTTTCGAAATAGCGCGCTATTTTCTGACTTGGGAAATTGGAAAATATCTCGAGCTTGGATTTTTATCAGGCTGATGTGAAAACGCCTAATGAAAGTGGCCTAATAGGCCAGCCTTTACGAATGCACGTTTGTGTTAAGGGTTTACGTCTAGGGTCTCTTCTAATATTTTATGGTTCAGAACCGTTAGCATGGCCAACTGTTCAATATCTTGGTCACTCCCAGGGAGGCCAACCTACACAGTCTATTTTCTCTGTTCTTATTCAATACATATCTCGCAGCGACAAACCATGTCTTGAATATGAAGAGAGAAAATGGATAACGGTTTTAAAAGCATTTATGGGAAGGACCAAGTTACCGACAACGTGGCCATGTTGAAGGTTATGAACCATAAAAGGTAAGAAGAAACCCTATACACGAACCTGCAATCGTGCAGTCTGGCTTGATGATTTGACCACTTTCATTGATAGACTCATCCATGCAGTGAAACATGCATTGTTCCTTCACAATAACACGCAACTTGGAAAAAGTGCAATATGTCATTGTTGTCTTGAAAGTTCATGTGCTCAGTCATGCATGATGTTTGTCAACATAGGTAGGTATCAATGGAAAATTCAACATTCAACGTTTCTCGCAGCCAACATTGCGCTCTCCATAGCTGACAATGAAAGTAGCCCTCTAAAGTTATTACCTTTGTTTGATACGCAGTGTATAAATCATTACAAACATTTCTGGACTGGTCGTTCAAACATAGTGACAGCATTAGCAAGTTCTTTGTTTCTTGTGACGAGAATATACATTTTCACTTCTTAAAATTTAACAGTTGATAGTCGGAATTCAAAAGCTGCGATGGTTCGTCTACTTGGTGATTTTCAATGTTGGGACGCTTGAGAACGTCGTAGTTTGAAGCGTCGGCGTCGGCGTCGGTTTCTGCACTGATGGAGCTGGCTGCCGGGACGCCAATACTATTGTAGTCATCCGATGATAAGCTGTCTGTAGAGGCTTGTTTGGTAGATGAGATGTTCTTTACCTCCCCAGTGGTATCTCGGGAGAGAGGATTTAACAGCCAGGGGATAGCAT
The DNA here is from genome assembly GCF_040938485.1 of Diadema antillarum. Lineage (NCBI taxonomy): Eukaryota > Metazoa > Echinodermata > Echinoidea > Diadematoida > Diadematidae > Diadema > Diadema antillarum. The sequence goes on along the minus strand of NW_027271583.1, from coordinate 298,208 downwards.
AGACATCTGTGTTTTGATTTGATTCATGGAGTGACGAGATATCCGGCTTGAATGAACTGCATGTTTCACCTTTATGTGTTTGCTTTGCATCCACGCGGATGTTGAAGTCTTTCTGACAGTTCTGTGCCGGCGTTTTGTGGCATGCTTCATTGCAGCAGTCGCTTCTCGCTGAAACTGATGAAGAGCGACCACCGCTATGTTCCTGCCGAACCCTGCGGTGAAGATCACTCGTTGTCACTCTCCTAGATGGTACACGTGCCCCGCGATACAATCGAGTTACTTTCGTCTTATCCGTCAAACCGAGATCCATGTTGGTTTGCATATTGTCAAATTCAACTGCGTTACAAGAGAAACATTCTTCGTTTATATTGTGTTTCCTCTTGGATTGTTCTTTGCATGGCTCATTGACGTGGGTATGCAAAACATTCGTTTCCCCAACTGAAAGCGAAGTAAGTGAGCGTGCTGTCAGTCTTCGTGCATTCGTTTTTTTAAACTCCTCGTATAGATCAGAGGAACTCTTGCTCTCATTTGTTGGGTGGAAATTGAGTATGTCTTCAGCGCTCCTATGAAAGAAATGAGTTGAGTCTAACGGTCTCAACGAGTTCTCAGCTATTCTAGGGGTTCTGTAGTCGTTGTGACAGCAAGGATGTACACGGCCCTCAGAAGGGAAGGACAAATGTCCATGTTGACGATAAGCTGGTAAAAATTTCTGGTTGGCAAGGTCGACATCAGTGAAGACTTCAGAAACGTCGCGATGCTTGTCGTCAGTCGAATTTACTGAGCAGTAAACGGACTCGGCGTCCATTGATGTTTTGCTGTCGCTCGGGCAAGCCCCAAGATACGCGCTGTTCAGGATTGGATAGCTCTGTGAGGCACTCCGCAACGGCACTGGTGCGAAATTACCACCACTATGTTCTCGCTGGTCTTTCTGGTGTTGCTCACTCGAAGAAGTCCTCTCTTTTCGTGGCGGTAAACGTGGCCCTTGTCGACCTCCTTCACAAGCATCGCGTCCAGCGTTCCTCTCTTCGCTCGGTAGTGTAGAGCGGCGATCAGTCGCACTTGGGAACATGTCCATCTCAACAGCGGTATTCGAGACGCGAGATCTCGATGCTCTCAATTGACTCGTCTGTCTTGTCTTGTTCCGACGATCCCTTCCTATGAAACACCTGCAACACACGATGAAAAATGTGGCTGCGTTGAGCAAAAACGCGAGGGGTGATATCACAAATATCAGAATGCATTTCAAAATGTCCAAGACGTCAGTAAAACAATTTTCTATGGCTGCACAAGGTTCCCTGCACAATGTATGGGTGTCCATCTCACACCCTTCACATTTAGTTATAAGATCATCGGTGGTGATCGGCATTGAAGTCGTTGTGTCTGAGCAGGAAGGTTGAGGGAGCGATGATATGTGAAATGTAATTAACACGCATTCTTTTCCAGCAAAAGAACCGTTATCCTGCCACTTCGTGGTAACGTAATTAAAATCCCCAGCATTATTGAAGGAAGACGACAGTTCAAATCTATTTACATCAAATTCATGATCGCAAATTAACATATCCGTGCTGTCCGTGATTAGATTTTCGAATCTCAGAGTCACGTTGCTTATGCAATGTTTGGGTCCCTGTAAAGGTGCTTCATCGCTACTTACATTGACCCTCAAAGCATCCTCTGTTGTGTGCTTTGGTGGACGAGTTGTCACCACGGCCCCCACTCCTGGGGAGGAGATGCTAAAAGAGCAGTTGGATGTTTTGTCTTTGGAGGATACGACACAGAAAAACTCATAATTGAAAAAATGCAATTCGTCCGTCACGTTAATCCTTGTCGTCAATGTGGAAAGACGACTGTGGACATCATAAGAAGATAAGACATCAGTTTGTCCGTTGTCGTTAACCGATTTTATTTCAGCCTCATCGTCGCCATCCATATGGTGCGTCCACTCACAAGTTAGTTCAACGTCGTGACCATCATTTACAAATTGTGATGAACATATAGGTCCATCCGGGATTACGAGAGAACGGATTAGACAACAGGGGCCTTCATTTTGAAGAGTGGTAAAATAGTATATTCCTGCTGGTGTTCGCTTCTGAACCGTTATCTTGTACATACCGTCTTCAGTATAGTTGACTTCGATAGTGGGACATCTCTGACAAATAAGGTCACTCTTCCCTTGCTCGGTGTAACAGTCTCTGTCGACGCAAACATTTTCTTTCGCACATATTACATTGTAATTGTCACTGAAAGAAGTGTTGAAAGAGAGACTATCGTCTGTCCCAATGTCATTCCGGCTAACTTCCTTATGCTCTGAACAGTTGCTTGCATTTGGAGTGGCAAACACGAGGGATATATCCAAGAGGCATATGAGCGATAACACCATTTGATGTCTTGATGAGTAAGACGTCATGTTGAAGAACCGTTTTGTTGCTAACAAGATGAGACACTAAAACTCTTCGTTATTTTGTGGATGTCTCCTCCTTGAAGTTTGACGAAGAACTGATGTGGTTTCCCAGACATCAGCCTGTATACTCAAGTAACAAATGAGAATAGCTGTCTTCGAGGAAGCTGGGAAGGCGTAACTGATGCGTGGCTCAAACCAGGAAGGTGTCGTCTCACATCACAGCGATGAATACTTTAGTGCGATGGACGATATGCCGCGATCTCCCACTCACACAGAAGTGTAACGGATAATGTGTACGGTTTTCCAGATCCGTTCGTGTATATCAAAACTTAACTTTCACCACGGCTGAGAGAAGAGGTTGACAGGAGGTGCGTAAGACCGTGGAGACCGTGGTTCAAAGAAGAAATGCGCAAGGCCGAGCTACGTCTTGCTGCGTAGTACCGAGCAGCTCACAGGGAAATGTTGCAGTGATGTCCTTGTGTCGTACAGCAAACAGACACCACATGTCTGATGAAATGTCTCTACTTTCTTTGTGATTAAGTGCACTGGGTGCACAACACTACATTTTATGAAATCAGATAACAATGAATACTGAAACACATCCGACAAATTCGAAAGACAAATGTCTCTGTTGATTTGCTCGGGTGCCAAAGAAGGGAAGCTGTCGAACTGATATAATGTGTGTAAGTTTGATAAACCGTCCATCAATTGGACACGAAAGTTGTCGATCATGATTTTTCAAGGCGTGGCTTAAAATTGAGTGCATTAATGACTTTTAGTAATGATTGATTTACCACAGTGTCTTCAAAAGACAGACCCGGAGGACAGACCTAAACTTCATTTATGTTTTGAGAGTTTCGCTTTTGTGCACCATCATAGTTTACATGGCTCAGAGACAGATGATCGTAGAGGGCTTCAGGGGATTGGAAACTATAACATCGTGGTTCCAAGAAGAACCTCATAGTTGGGATCTCGGTTTGGGCTGGATTGATGGGAGAGGTTGGCGTGATATTGCTCTTGACATAGCAACACGTGTAAGAAGATAACAGGGGCGGATCTAGGAATTCCTTGAAGGGGGGGGGTCTTTCCAAAATGAAAGGGGTGCACACGTCCCCCACCCCCATTTTTTATTGTTTATATTTTTCACAAAAATCAAAGGGGGAAGCGCCCCCGATGGGCTCTCCCTGGATCCGTCACTGGATTAAAAAAGCAACAACAACAATTACTATCGCACATAATAAATGTGCCAACTCAAAGTTGTTTTTTTTTTTTGGGGGGGGGGGCATTCGTAAAAATCTGAAACTTTTCAAATAGACCTGTTGATAATGTGTGCGTGGAGGCATAAATACTGGACAACTGGTAAGGATAGACATTCGCTCATCCCACATTGAATATGACTTCCAATGACTTTGTGTAATTTCGGTCGAATGCAGGCTGGCATTTTGAAGGTAAAAGTTATAAGCATTTGGCTATGATAGATTAGCGGGGGTGGCCTATTTCGTAAGTTCGCCTGTCAAAATGATAATCATTACATTGCGATCATACTGGATGATACTTTGTCCATACTCTTCTGAATTGCCCTTCAAATTATTCTCGATCTGTCGAACTGTATTCATGTCAATCAAATCTGAAATGTTGGCATTAAAATTCGCAGAAAGTACATGTGCTATACTTGCGTAAAGTGGTCATCTAAGGCAGAGATAGGAAAGCGATTGCACATAGCCGCTTTTCCGGCATTCAAATTCGCTTGAATCGTCCGCTATTGGTTATATTATACTATTATACGACGGTAGCCATATTATCATAGTTAGAATGCACACTGGCACTGCCTATTCGAATGGCAAGTCAAGTAAATAATAGTTTCAAGGGTGTGTCATTAGTACAATGCAACGGAATTATAAACTACATGTCTGAAGCTACATCTGTGCCCTTTAGGTCATGTTTGCTGTATAGTTAAGTGACATTAGTCGTCACGATCTAGTTGAAATTAGAAATGCTATTTGAAAGGGTTACCAGGGCCCCGTTGCTTAAAAGTTACGATCAAACGCAAGTCCCAAATGCTCCATTCTGATTGGTTGAAAATCAAGTTGCGTATGATTTTCTTGACTTGCGTTTGATCATGATTTTTATGCAACGGGGCCCAGATTAACAAAGCACCTTCTTTACACTTTGACAGACTTGCACCAATTTTGATTAGACTCTATTTTTGTTTCAGTTTCTGCTTGACCATAAAAAAATAGTATGACAAAGTAAAAAATATTCACAAATCATGAAAATATGAACAAGAGTTATCATTACAAATATGTAGTCATGTGAAAAATAGTGGAAAATTGGGCAAAGAAAATGTTTGTTACATGTGAATAATACGTACATAATTATATTTCATATCTTTAAGTATATAGGTGGGGGAGACCGTTATCGATAATCAAATCGCTCGACTTAGACAAAGGTCTCTGACATTATTGACTTGTAACAATTTCATCTTTTTTAGCTAAAGAACAGGACACATATATAAATTAAAGAAACAACGAAATATTTTCAAGTATTTTCAATGTCATTTTGACCAAAAAGAACAACTTACACAAGGCGGATGTAACAGGAAACAAAACGAGAATATAAGGAACAAGAACATTTTGCTAGGAAATGTTCTTTGCTGTGCATGTATATCGTGCATAAATACTCAAAAGTAAATTCATCCAGACAGAAGAATATAATCGAGGTGTTTTAAATGCGTGAGGGGAAATTGAGTATAGTATCGCAAAATACATTGAGATTCGTGTTGCAAGGTATGTTACTGAATATCATTATACCAGAACATCCTCGAGAGAATCATAACATTCTAAGGATCAACTGCATTCGATTATGCTTAACTCATTATCAAACACTATAATGCCTCAAACTGTGTCAACAGAACTGTTTTAGTAGCTTTCGATTTCTCGTGTAGTAGTATATAGTATAATAGTATATAGAATATTGCGTTTTAACACTTTAGGTACCAGGATATTCTTCTGAAAGGCAAAACTCTTCGTAAAATACAGTGATCTTGCTGTAATCATCTGTATAACCTCGTTTTTGAAAAAATAAACAACAAAAAGGGATTCGGTTTCCATCCAACTTTACTTTTGGTATCTTACTACCAATACAGTTCATGCTTGCAACATTAAAATAGACATGAAAAGGGCGATTTTTTTTTTATTGTTCATTACTAACAGGGCTATAAAACTTGATCAGTAGACAGGAATTATTTGAAGACTAATACCAAGGGGTAACGTGTCCATAGAGACTTGTCTTTTATCACTGCTGGATACTGATGCTGACGTGGGCTCATATTATGGACTTTTACTGATAAAAGGTACACAAACACACAAACACAAACACACAAACACACACACACACACACTCACATACACACACACACATCACACATCACACTCACACATATGCACCACCACGCATGTGCACAGATATCATTCCGACAAAGACGATCAGTTCCCATTTGGCGATAAGGCAAAGATTCGTCTTTCGTGGTGATCGACACCCTAAAATTGTGATGCTTGATTTTAGACAACTTGCATTTCTTCCTTTCGAATTGAAGCATCATCGAGATTTACTCATGCATACAGAAGGATCGCTTAAAATCTGCACGATAATGTCAATAACGTGTGCAGTAAACACACATTGCTGAAGTTCATCTGTGAGAAAAGTGTGTGTACTTTTTACCTTGTTCTCTCATCTTGAGGATTTCATCACATCTGTGTTTGATTTTTTAGTCAGACGACAGGAGAAGAAAAGTAAATCATTGAATGCACGATACGAACTGGATGAAGCATTTCATTATTGACAGCTCTATGTATGTACAGAATTACATGTACGTCATTTGAATTGTATGGAAAGGAATACATTATACATATTCAATGAACTGCTGTCCAAACACGTATCAGCTGATTTCAGATTCACTGCTTCAAATGTTAGTGTATGTCACATTGTTATAACCATTGATGTTATCAACTGCATTCAAATACACAGATATGATAATGTTCGATAAAATTGCATATTTGTGTCATAACACCTGCCGTGCAGCATTTTTTTTTTTTTTTGGTTTTTTTTTTGTGAGGGAAAATCGTGAAGTGAGTAGCTGGAACTAAATTGTGTTTTCTTTCTTTCTACTTTAAAGATGGAGCTAGTGGGCTATCTATGCTCTTCTGTCTCCCTGCATGTTGTAAGGCGTGTTTGATGGCTACTTGACTTCTTTGGGACCATGCTTTCCGCGATGACAGTTTCAAGATAAATGGAACCAGATTTTGTAATTGACGCCTGTGGTCAAGTTGGTTGTAGGGTTCAAAGTTTAAAAGACATGTTGAAAAAAAAAATGAATCAAAACACAAGTATTTCATTAAATTGTGCAATCTCTAATGGAAAACGACTATTCACAGTCCAGAACTGAAGTGATACCGAGGCAAATTATATTGGCCTTTGGTCTCTGATGACAATTTGGAACCTGTGCCGGTCAAGGTATAAGAGATCGAAAACAAAAGTTGATAATCAGACTCTCCTGTGGTCAGCAATTAAAGTTTACGCTGCTATAATCATGTACGGGAAATTCAAATCTTTAACAAGAAACAGACGAGGATACCAGGCGAACTTAAGGCTTAATCCGGAGATCATACAATCTCTGATAGACCGGCATAGCGTGCTGGGCATACTCTGCAACAGTGGCCGACGGCTTGGAGGATTTCGTGGGATCGGGGGCTTTCCCGAAACCTTTGCTCTGCATAGCATTTGACAACACCACCGTCTTCTTCATTTCCTCGTTGGCAATGTCGCCCACGTCTGTACAATGCCAGCTGAGCTGACTCGGGTCTACGCTGTCCCACTTGAGCATTTTGGGTGTGAACTCGATCCCCATCGCATCGCAGTACTTCGGTAGGATGGTCTCTGGGTGGGTGACGAGATCATCCGCGTCGATAATTGGAGGTGAGGACTGGCCGAATTTTGTCTGGACGTGGTTGTAGAAGTCTTCGAGGTCATGGAAGATGTTCTTGAAACCGGTCATGAAATCTTCTGGCATACCTGGAGTCTCTTTGGTCAGTCGCTCCAGGGAACGAAACACCTTCTCGGGTCGACGAACCAGGAAGGAGTGCTTGTACTTGGAGTCGACGACATCGAAGTTTCCTCTGATTCCCTCAATCATTCCCTTGACGAAGAGAACCTTCGAATTCGGGTAGTCATCATTCAGAATGTGGTCGATGTAGCTGTATGTGTATTTGTCGTTAAGCATACCTATATAGCAAGAACAAAAAAACAAGTGAAATAGTTGTTATTTCAAGATGTAGACAGTAAGCACTAAGAAAGGGAAAAAAAACACTTATCGGTGCAGAGAAGGGGGGTGAAATTAAAGTATAAACAAAATTGAAAGGGGCAGCGAGAGAGAGAGAGAGAGAGAGAGATGTTTAAAAGTTTATATTGACTTCCTTTAGACACAGTGCTATATGATTTTGAAGAGTGTATACATGTAATAATAATAAGTACAGCATTTGTAATGCGCCTTCGATCTAGTAGCCTATTCTGAGGCGCAGAGGGACAAAAGAATAACATGCATTATAGTCATAGTTGTACATAAGAAGGTTGAAAAGAACAAAGAGATAGATAGAAATATACACCCGATGAGCAATTCGTTGAAAATTCAATCAAAACAGGATGCAAACATATGTGACTTCAGAAGCTTTTTAAAAGTTTCAATGGTCTCTGCTGATCGGATCCTCAGTGGCGTTCCAGAGAGATGGGGCTGCGGAAACAAAGGCTTTTTCTCCGAGACTCGAGATTGTTCTTTTAACTATTAATTGTTTACTATTACATGAACGGAGATTTCTGCCAGGGACGTATTCTGAAACAAGGTTTTGCAGATATTTTGGAGCTGAAGAATGTACTGCTTTCCATGTATGAAGAAGAATTCTAAACTCTATCCTCTTGGATATGGGTAGCCAGTGAAGATCTTTTAGAACTGGGGTAATGCTGGAGAAGCGAGATGTTCTACTGAGGACCCGAGCAGCAGAGTTCTAAGCACGCTGAAGTTTGGCCAGTTGGTAAGATAAAGCCTTGAACAATAATGCATTTCTATAATCAATACGAGACAAAACATACGAATGAATAACAGAGGCTGCAACTTTGTGTGATAATGATTTCCTGATACTGTGAATATTGCGAAGTTGCATATACAGTATACAGATCGACATGTCTTTGTAATGTGTGTCGCCATTGACATTTCATACTGAAAGTGTACTTCACTTTCAGTATGAATTTGACATGTAATATACTCTAGGAGTATTTCAGTGTAGGCAATGTCTCCCTCAATGTTTGTCTAAGTAGAACGTTTTTTTTTTCTTTACGTATCGAGCAAACTACGAAACCTTCAAGACCTTAGTAACTTTAGAGTCATGCTGGAAATGATGTTCGTGTTTTCTTTTCTTCAATCAGTGGTTAATAATCAAATTTCGATGTAGATGTTTTCCAGTTCTTACTGTGCAACATTATCTTTTTGGTCTTGTACAAGGTCTTAAAATTAGAAATACTCTCTTTTTTCTATTATCATTGTCATTTGGTATGTATGTTAATTTCCTAAGATAGGACGGGGGAGGTGCAAACCTTTACTCGCAGGAAAAAAAAGACATAAGAAACTGAAAAAAACAAACAAACGGACACGCCAAATACATCGGAACTCTATCGATCACAATTAACTTTTCAAAATTATTCCATGAAAACCAAGACAAGAAACATTGAATAGCAAAGGTGTCTAAAAATCAGTTACAATTTTTTAACGCACTACCATAAACAATGGGGAAAAAAGATGATGAAGAATGTATTTGTTCGAGATTATAATAAATCCGTCATCCGAGATGAATGTTTGCTTTTTAGTGGAGGCATCGCAAAAGGGCGAGAGGATTTTATTGAGAGATCATTATGCCTATACTTACCAGGAATATGGTCTCCCCAGTGTATCTTTCTGTCTGGACCAAAGGAGTAGCAGGCAAGGTAGGGCTCCCAGAAGACTTCCGTGTCACCACGAGCCGACATCGATCTCGCGAACGCGGTCGAGATCGAGCGTGGTGTGCTCCAGATCATGACGCGTGCTTTGCCGTCAGGTGACGATGCCATGGTGGTCGAGTGTTGCGAAGGGTAATCGTTTAGCCTGTCGAAGAAAGCAGACATTATAGTCCTTACCTTTATATACAGCTCATCATCAGCATTATAATCAGAATGGCTCTCAAAAATTGATACGGGTATTTATGTTGATATTTCATCGGTTCCTGTTTTCCATCAGAACCAAATGAATCGATACAAAATGTCACAATTCATTGCCGATACAGGCTTGATTTACAATTAATTAATAACGCACACTTGCTGACAGAAGAAAGGAGGGGGTGGGTTGTAACTTGCGCGTAAGTTTGAAGCACTTGCTTTACGACTTCTGAGAGTAGAATACAAAACGCTACTAGTATCTTAAAGGCCGTGTCACACCAGCCTTGCGTGCGACTTCCGAAGAACATTTTTGCTATCCGGAGGTCCCCGCAGATGACCCGCAGATGACAGTACCTAGCATGTATCTCAAAAGTAGTTACCCGGAGGTGCGCACGCTGGCTGTATTTACCCGCTGCCAAAAAAGGCCCTGTCACACCAGCTAAGCGGGCTTATTGCGTATGGGGATTTTTTTCAGCACGCAGAATAATAACCGGACAAGGTTTAGGGCGAGTTTGGCGTGGGTATTACATGATAAACGCGTGATACCTAAGTTCTTCTTGCGTGTATTCCGTTGAACTGCATGTTAGGCGCGTGGGTGTCACGTGATAGCTTCGTGATAGCTTCTTTTATGTCAGTTATGGGCGACATACGGGCTCTGCGAAGTATCTGCGCCACAACTGCGTGTTATCTGCGTACTAGTCGCCTGCGAGGTGAGTGCTAGCCTGAACAATAGGCTGGTTCGAGTGGATGGGCAAACAATCATTTGTCAACTAGCTTTCAAGAAGTGAAGATGCCCCGTAGACGGAAAGTGCACAAGGGCAGAGAACGTCCAGTGGATGGACAGCCACAAAGCCCGGAAGATTAACAGCAAATGCATCAAATTGCTGCTGAAGTCCATTCGGCGGATGAAGTCCTGTCCGAAAGGGACCAGGTAGTCCTCGACGCCACAGAGGACAGAGGACAAAGAAGAGAATGAGCCCACAAATGGCACGCACTCCCTTCACATAGGCATAGATCAGCGGGCAACTTACCTACTTCAAGTGGGTCAAATGCCTGTGAATTGCGGCGGCTACGGCCCTCCTATAACGGGTGTTCTGCGTGGAACTCTTCGGGCAATCCTCGCGACTCATCCGGAAATAGTTTTGGTCATGCTCAAAACTTTGCTGCGGGAAAATTGGACTAGCGTGCGCACCTTCGGGCAACTAAGGACGAGATAAGTGCTAGGTACTGTCAAGTTCGGGCCAACTGCGGAGAGCTCCGGGTAGCAAATTTGATTCCCCGCAAGTCAAGCCGCAAAACTTCCCCAGATACGGTATGACAAGGCCTTGAGCATGCTCAAAACTTGTTCCGGAAGAGTCACGGGAGTTGCCCGTAGAGGTACGCGCAGAACACAAGTAGGAAACCCTTACCGGTAGCACCTCACAGGCAACTCCAAAGCAGGTACTTCGCAATCCCCGTAAGTCGCTCGTAACAGGCCCGTAGCCAGGGGGGGGGGGGGGGGGTGCGTCGGGTGCGTACGCACCCCCCCCCCCCAAATTCTGAAAGGTCCACTTTTTCATAATAACGGTTTTTAGCAATTCTCAAGATAACAATCCAAATAAATATAAAGACACATAATATGCTACGTAAATGTGGAAGAGTACGTTTAACAATGTTAAAAATAATTGTACGAAACCCTTTTGTTGTATGAACCATCGGATCGTCCCCACGCACACAAACACAAATGTTATGTATCAATTTGTGCGAGCTATTATCATATTGGCACTGCATGCCATGGCCCTTGGCGCGTGTGACCGGTGTTTTTTTTTTTCCACTGGCCGCCCGAGTACGTGCGATTCGTGGATGACATTGAGGTTGACACTTGCATTTTTTCACAGGAACAGAGGTAAGTGGATGAAAATCTAATAGCCTCAAGTTTACATATATGATAAAAATTAAAGAAATTTCCTCGAAATTACTATAATCGAAAACCTGAGACATTTTATATCTACGTCTAACAAAGATATAGTACATGTATATATAAGTACATGTTGGCATGATAATGCCTGGGGATAGATTATTATGTCAACTATTTTCCATTATGAATGCATGCTCCAATCAAATTGTGAAAAGGTGGTCATGAATTAGCATTTCTTACGAACGATCAGGAGAGACAAAACAAAATGAAAGGCCTGTCTTACTCCAGTTCTCTATTAGTTATACATTTTCTCATGTTGTGACAGTTCGATTGGTTCTCATTTTGAAGTGAGCCAAAACCTAAGAACATTCTCACTTATAATTTCCAAAGAGTATTATGCAGGCACGCAAACTCAATTTAGTTGTATTTCATTTAAATGTAATGGGTAAGAGGGTATGAGAGAGAATGCTGAGCTATGAAGTAAAATGGTAAAGTAAAAAGTTTGTCAGATAGTATTACAAAAGCCTGAATATTGCAAGAGCTCCGGAGTAAAAACAGTCAGGGAAAAACCCTATGTATGATAACATTGTGAGAGCGTTAGACTGCATTGTGACGCGTCGTTATTTAATTTACATTCTTTATTCATATTTTTCATAAAAAACACAGGTAATGAGCCGGATTGGGTTAAAATTCTCACTTACAGCTTTGTAGAAGTCTGAGTCAACAGTATCACACAGTACTTCAAGACGTATTAGTACAAACGATTTCTTGAGCCTGCACCGTTTCAGGCTCTGTTCTGGATACGGCGGTAGAAACTCATTCTTTTTTGTTGTTTATTTTATCATTATTTACTAATCTCTTTTCTAACTTACAGGTAGCGGATTTCTTTGCAGGCCAAATTCGGAAATGTACTGTTGATTATTACTTATACATTTTCTCATGTTGTGACAGTTATATTGGTTCTCATTTTAAAGTGAGCCAAAACCTAAGAACATTCTCACTTATAATTTCCAAAGAGTATTATGCAGGCACGCAAACTAATTTTAGTTGTTATTTCATTTAAATGTAATGGGTAAGAGGGTATGAGAGAGAATGGAAAGTGCTGAGCTATGAAGTAAAATGGTAAAGTAAAAAGTTTGTCAGATAGTATTACAAAAGAAACTCATTCTTTTTTGTTTGTTTATTTTATCATTATTTACTTATCTCTCTTCTAACTTAAAGGTAGTGGATCTCTTTGCAGCCCAAATTCGAAAATGCCTAGAGACAGCTAGTAACCAAATATGCTACTATAATAAGAAATAACCATTCCAGTATGTATCTTAGTGTGCACAGTAAGACAGATCAAATCAAATATAGGAAAACATCTGGGCACTAAACCTGAGGTCTGAATTTGCACTCAACTTCTTCCAATGGCTAACGGATGTTTAATTTTTGAATTTCACTGACCTCCAAATTTCACAAAGAAAACCTTCTTAGCATGATGGTTAATATGACATTTGACTGATATTGGAGATGTTTGCGAATCGGATCTACTACCTTTAATATTATTAAATCTAAAATGATTATTTGAAAGTTCGGAAATGCTGGAAATATCCTACCACAAGGAGGCAAAATATAAATGGTTCACATTTACAATTCATTTTGTTTTAAAAATTTTCTTATTTATTTTCGTTTTTGACAAACTCGCATACCAACGGCTGATATACTGTATAGTAAAGTGAATGTTTCATCTTCCAAACAGCATCCAATGGGATGGAAAACTCCAACTGAAAGGTGGACACCGTGACCATACTCGCTAAAGAAAACGCGTAATAGGGGTCGTTTTTTCTCACGGATTAGATGGAAAGTGTGATGTACGAGCGTATATAATCAAAGGGTATCAAAAAGGCCGAAATTTGGGAAAATGGTATATTGTTCAATCATGATGAAGTACTTCTTTAGGGTGCAGGAAACATTTAAGGAATACTTGTTTTTAAGGCCCGAAAAAATCATATGATCATTACTCGTTTAGGGGCCATTTTGAAAGTCCATGTATGAGCATGGTGTCCACCTTTTAATTGTCGCTACCCCTCCCGGGACAGTATATCAAAGGACCGTTTTGTTAATTAACGCAATCCCCCCTTCCTTTAAAAATCCTGGCTTCAGGCCTGCTAACGCGGGTATACAATAGAAAAAATAAAAGTTAAAACAACACCAGGAAAATCACTATTCTCAATTTTGCGGCGCGCTACGCGCGCAGAGTCTCGAACACAATTAAACTTTGCAACTTCCTGGCAAAATGAGTTTTTACTATTTCCTAGATGAAATACCGTAACGCGATTGCATGCAACAGACAAAAATACAAATTTCCTCGAGACTTTAAAACGTCATTAAAACAGTCAAAATTCACTATTTGCGGCGCGCTTCGCGCGCAAATTCTTATACAACTTTTGTAGTTCGGTCGTCCAAAGAATATATATATACATATATATATATATATATATATATATATATATAATTGTGTGTGTGTGTGTGTGTGTGTGTGTGTGTGTGTGTGTGTGTGTCATCATTGGTATTGGTACCGAAGGTCCGTTTTTTTAGTGACCGCACCCCCCCTTGAAAAATCCTGGCTACGGGCCTGTAACAGAATATGGATCGGTTTCAAAGCTCTCACGCGAGTCACACGGAACGCACGCAAGTATAAGCTAAGTAGCACGCGTCTAGTAAGTAAGAAACAAGTGCGAAAATTGCAAACATTCTTGTCCGCCCACGGAAAATCTTCTAACGTGCTTTAGACTACCTCCTCGCCACAAGCCCGTGTAGCTTGCCCGGACAGGTGTGACACCGCCTTAAGATTTATCACCGTTGTAGAGAGATGGAGAGAACACGGACTACGTTCTATTTGAGGATGTTGTAGATAGTGAACGGTGTAGAAACACTACTGCATTACAATATGGTGATAGAAAAAAGACGTTGGATCATAAATTAAAACGACAGAGAGTGAGAGAGAGAGAGAGAGAGCTATGAGGGTGGATTGCTGTCTCATTGTGCTTTGGGTATGCATTCATTACTTGGTATAACCATGGAGGTAGCAGACTCTACCTCCATGGTATAACATTACTCTAGATGGCCCGCCAAATGGCCACCAAAAATCTTCAATATCTCAAAACCCTCAAGGTTGCAAGATTTGCACCAACCAGATTCAAATTCAGCACCTTCGAAATAAGGTAAAACCATCATAGTTTGGCCTGTTTTCACCATAAATGGAAATATATAGGAATTTCAACTGTTGACTACCATTTGAAATCAAGAGTTGTTTCAACCGGATTCAGCGCCCTCGAATATTATGTTCAAAGCACTCATCTTTCTTTTTAATTCTTCACCATTTGTAAGGAAATATACTGTATAGTGATTCAGATTTTGGGAACGATATTGGCTTGTGAATATCTCAAAATCCCCAAAGATGTACCAGCTGTATAAGATTTGCATCATCCAGATTCGGATTAAGCACCTTCAAAAAATAAAAAAGATTGGACAAAATTTAAATCTGAATTTGGCACCTTCACTGGTCAGGGTGAGCAACTGATGGAAGCTGTTATTGTTGCTATATGTTTTTGCGTTCTTACTGCTCTCTCTCTCTCTCCCCCCCCCCCCCTCCCTCCCCGAGATGTTCTGATGCTCGAAGCGTTTGACAATGCTATCATTTTCGATATCTTGGATGCACTTATTGTACATCCAAGCCGGATATGTATATGATTCACTATGTTTTTATTATATTTGAAGTACATTCCTCCATTGAGAAATATGAAAATAAATTGAATTGAATTGAATTGAATTGAATTGAATTTTGATTAACTTAAATCAAAACCTATGGCTACAGTGCACACTCTTCTGCTGCCATGCTGAACACGTCGTGTATTATGCTCTAAATCCAACCACAATATCTCTCAGAGTGCGGTCGAAAGCATGGCGGATATAGCTTCTTGCTCAGCGGCTTGAATCGTGGACCTTTGGAACGGAAGCGCAGTATGCATCAAGTACACCACGACACCCTCACTTCAAAGGTATTGATAAGGGACAGTTTTATAGCAGCAATCTGCGTGTGTTTCTAGTGAAAAGAAAAAAGTTTAACATATTAGCACGAATGTTTTAATTGATCGGCGACTTCGGTATACACTTGACAATTCCAGGTAGAATACACAAACTCCCACGGCGAAGCACAGTCGTCAATGCAAACTCCGATACTGCAGTCACCCCCCCCCCTCTTTTTCATGACATAATGTAAATTTGAAGACTTACTAATAGCTAGGGAAACGGGACTTACCTTACTCTATCGTTTCCTCAAGTAGAGCTGTTAGAGTCCTCCTATGTGCTTCTGTTCCAGTCCTGCTTAAAAGCCTCCTTTATTCATCTAAATCATTTGCATTCATGCCTTTTATATTCTCCTAACCCTTCTGCCACGTAACGCTATCCCAGTATCTCTGTTTAGCAGGTGATGAAATTTAAAGGCAGAGTTGGTCGATCTTCAGAGTGGAGTGTTTTCGGATCAAAGATTACCTATTGTGTCTGAGCGCCACGTGTGTACAAAGGCAATATTAACGACACACAAATATGTCTGTGCGAAGTTCAAGCACGACCAACATCTGCCATCGAGGGTATCTTGTACAAGTATATATAATTATGTCCCTGGCGTTGGTTTAGATACAGGTATAAACATTCTATGCTCGCCTTTAATTGCACATTGAACTTTTGCGTCATGTTGTCTTTGACCAGCCCATCTGGATATAACTGCTTTTTAAGGTTGCAGTGTATATGACGCAATATTTATTCATATTTCAAATCGTCAACCACTTGGATGCCTGCGCCAAAATATTACTATATATGGGGCACACTGTGATATTCAAGTGTAAATCCACGTCATGTTGAAAGGATAGGCAGAGTAAAACCAAATGGAAGAAGTTTCATAAAATAACATTAATCTATAAAAGACGTTAACAAACTTGTAACGTTTCACATGGCTTCACAAAATACAGCCATCTAAATCCACAAAGACGACAATCTATAATGTGTTGTTGCGGCTTAAGATGACACAAATTCTGTTACTGGTATTTCTGGTATTTCTATGTTACAGTGTATGTTCGCAGTTCTGTGGAACAATGATCAGTGTGTGCAAAACAGCAGACATGCATCGCTTACAATCGGTTTGGATGTCATATATGTTTATTCGACTGGTCGGAATTATTGTTTCTTTTCTTTCATTCTTATGCACACACAAAATTATATAGACACAAATCTGTAATATTGTAGTTGCTCCGCGTATTAGCAGTACTAGAAATAGCAATAATAATGTCACATGTCACCCCTGACGAAGGGGGAGGCCCCCGAAAATTCGGATTTTGAATTAAAATCAAGGCAATTAGCATTTGATGCATTCCTCTATTGTGACATTATTATTGATGTATACATATATATATATATATATATATACAAAACATGTACTCTTATTTTGTCATTGGCATTTCGTTAATTGTTTTCCGTTTAATAGTTTTAAGGCAGATGAGTAAGAGTGCATGTATACATGTATGTACATATATATATACATATACATACACCAGGGCTCGACACTAAACGGTGGCCCGGTGGCCCGGGGATGAAAGTTGGGCCACCAAATTTTTAAAAAGGGCAAATTTGGTGGCCCGCCTCTGGCCACCAAAATTTTTTTAAAAGTATGTCAATAAATTTGTAACTTTTTGCGCCGAAAATTAGCAGTTAGATTTGTTTAAAGGATGGATAAAAAGGACTAAATGAGTGCCTGAGAGTGAGTGTTGCGACTTTGTTGAGGTTTATTTATGAGCAGATATGTCCAACTTCCAATTCTTACTATGATAAAACTTAAATATTTGACTCATTAAAAAAAAACAGGACTTTTAATGATTTTATTGGGTTTTTTTTTTTTGGGCCACCAAATTTTTCTCTCGGGCCACCAAAACTTTGAAATTGAGGATTTTGGTGGCCCCATCGGGCCACCAAACAAAAAAAAAAGTTAGTGTGGAGCCCTGCATACACACACAATATATGTGTATACATATACATGTACAAAATCAAGAACTCTTATTCTTGTCATTGACGTGATGGTAATGCGTTTTGATAGCCGTGTTTTGAATTGCTTTCAGTTTAATTGTTTTAAAGTAGATGAATCACGAACTCACAGTGAATGGGCTTCCCATTGCGACTAAATTCCAGTTTTGGTTTTCAAGCACTTATTTTCCATACACAAGTGGTTTAATTTGAACTGAGTGGTGTGAACACTATTCAAAATGACTCTCACTTTCGATGCCTGCAATGAAAGTATATACTATTACAATGGATTGCGAATAATTACAGTGTTTGTACAATCGTTTTCGAAAACTTTGTTCAGTAGTTAAACAATATTATGCTGTATGCCATGTATAGCAAACCTTTCCAGAAGTATAAGTGAGTTTTAATTTTTTTCTTTCTCTTTGCTATATATTCTTGCACCTTAAAACTGCACCTATTACTAGTCTGGATGGACAATGAAGGTCACGTGTTTCAGAAAAGTGTCATCTCACTCGTCTTTAATATTACTTTCGAAGGTATCAGGAGGAAAAACATGCATAATTTTTGGAGACGATGAACCTTAATCCTTTGTGCGGTTTGAATGCCGATTGGCTCTTAAAACCCCACAGCCTTATACACACTGTCCAAAGTCCCTGGCACAGAAAGGCTTAATGGCTTTGAATACGATATTCTTCAAGTTGATGTCTTCCAACTTGTGAGAGTAGTTACGTCCTAATCACCCATGTGTGTATACATTTAAGATTTGCTATATAGTGCTTTGTAGATCAACTTGACCATATCTTTACTTTACATTTGTCAGCGAACATTCACATGACTCTTCAAAAACATCTAAAATTCACTTGATCCACGACTAGTTTCATCGTAAAGTGCATTTAAACATTACATATACACGGAAAATGTTCTCTGTATAGATATATCATTATGGCAAGAATAGCATGTTGCATGGACTCGTGACCAACATTTAACTTTCGTGCTTTCCTCGGGTTCTCGGAAGCTTATATCATGATAAAATACCTTATATACAAACAAGAAATCACAACAAAATACAAACAAATTTAGATTGTGGCCTGATAAATAAATGCCCTCAGGGGTCATGTCAAACGATTACCCCCCTTACACCATAGTTAATTAAACATATACAAATTAGACAAAAGGTAAAAGATAAAAACAAATTAGACGTAAATGTATCAATCTAATAAATTTCTTTTGAGATCAAATTCAAAGCTCGATGAAGACGGAGAGATTTTTAGGTCAGTTTTAAAGATACCAGTCTCTTCAGCAATTATTACGTAAGCTTATCAGGCCCTCTAGATCATACTAAACGAATGTATGCTATATAAATGTTAAAATGTTTTGTCCAAAGACATGTATGAAATGAATGTGCAACTTCAGCTGGGATATATGACAAAGTATCTACCCCTTCATATTGAGTGGTAAATGCCATCTTGTTACACCATGAAACACCATTATTACAAGATTTTTAGCTCACATCATCATGATATTAATTTAAGTACAGTCTACACATTGATTGAACAACGGATACACTTTACTCACAAGAAGAAGAGAAGAGAAGAAGAAGAAGAAGAAGAAGAAGAAAGAAAGAAAGAAACCCCAACACTATTGGAATCGTAGTACTGTTTTGATATTCCCTGTAATACATCAAGCAATTCTGTCAAATCAAAAACAGTTTTTAATAAGGCCAACCCTGGTGTCTTGGCGTTCTAAATATCGCAGCACCTGAGCTCAATGTTTTGCGCATTTTTCTCCTCAAGGGGATGTAGGATTGACTGAGATGAGGATTAAGCTTTTAATTTTTTTTTTTTGCGAGATACTTAGAAACCACTTTATGAAATGTTAAAGAGCATGCATATGAGAAATTCAGATTTAATTTGATGAAAATCTTCTTTGAAATGGCTGATATTCCAAAGCAAAGTAGAACAAAACAATCCTAATAAAAGTTGAGTCTCACGTACCTTTCATCAGGATCACTTTTTTTTTCTATCTCAGCCATTTCAAAACCAATTTTCATCAACTAAATTTTGAATTCATCTTAGAGTAATATACTCTTTCATATTTTACAGAAGTTACTCATTATCTTAAAAACTGATGATCTTATAACGTTAAGAACCTACACTGCAAAAAGTCCGGTGTTAAATAGTGAACACCAAGCTGGTGTTAAATTTTCGGTGCTCATTTATGGTGTTAAATTAACACCAACGGGTGTCATTTCCAAATTTTAAACTGTTTTTTGAAGAGTTTCTTAGTAACTGCACTTCTTGTTGATTTTTAATTTAAACAAGACGATCAAGAATTTTACATTAAAATACTAGATTTTTGAAAAAATGTGAAAATAAATTTACACCAAAGTAACACCAGCTGGTGTGGTCCCTTATTGAAGCTGGACGGGTGTTAAACCATTGATATTAACACCAGCAAATATCAAATCAACACCATGTGGTGTCATTTTTGAATTAACACCAGTACAGTGTCAGAATAACACCAGGTACAGTGTCAAATTGACACCACGAAGTGTCAGGTGAACACTTTTCAACACCATCACAGTGCATTTTTAACACCTGTGGGTGTAGTCCTTTATTGAAGTTTGATCGGTGTTAGATTTAACACCCGTGGTGTTAAATCTAACACCGATGTTTTTACAGTGTAAGGTCCCATCCCATCGGAAACTACACTGTAAAAACATCGGTGTTAGATTTAACACCATGAGTGTTAAATCTAACACCGATCAAACTTCAATAGAGGAACACGCCCACATGTGTAAAAAATGCACTGTGATGGTGTTGAAAAGTGTTCACCTGACACTTCGTGGTGTTAATTTGACACTGTATCTGGTGTTATTTTGACACTGTACTGGTGTTAATTCAAAAATGACACCATATGGTGTTGATTTGATATTCGTTGGTGTTAATATCAATGGTTTAACACCCGTCCAGCTTCAATAAGGGACCACACCAGCTGGTGTTACTGTGGTGTAAATTTGTTTTCACATTTTTTTCAAAAATCCAGTATTTTAATGTAAAATTCTTGATCGTCTTGTTTAAATTAAAAATCAACAAGAAGTGCAGTTACTAAGAAACTCTTCAAAAAACAGTTTTATATTTGGAAATGACACCCGGAGGTGTTCATTTAATACCATAAATGAGCACCGAAAATTTAACACCAGCTCGGTGTTCACTATTTAACACCGGACTTTTTGCAGTGTATACCACCCCTATAAGAGTTTGTACTATTGAAGCAAAGCTGCCACGAAGATGTAAAGTACTTTGTCTACCAACAGCCAGTACATAAACAATGATTTTCACCTCTCTTGACAGCAGCAATAACATATGAGTTAAACTACATTAGAAGTCAAATGATTGCATACGTAAAATAAGTAATAAATTATGTCCGATATCGCTCAATTATTCGCACATTAATGTGTTCGTGCTGTATAAGTTTCTCTTCTTGCCCCGTGTAATCCTTGACGACTTTCAGAGAAGATATGGGAGAATGCGTAGCACACTAGAGCATAGCAATTTGAGCGATTTTAACGTGCATCTAAATAATCAGTATTGTTGTGTTTAAAAGACGTAAAATGCGGCTAGGACTCGAGAAAAATTATGCCACTTAACATTGAGTCACAACTTTCTAATAACACACATTGCATCGACCAAATCCATTGCTCTTTAAAAAAAAATCACACTTTTTTCTTTCCTCTGTAAGTGGAATCTAATTGTTCACAATTAATAAACACCTAGAGAAAATTTACTGCGTTTAATTAGGTTTTCAGTATTCAAAACAACCTTTCAAACAAAGGAAAATATAAACTTCCTTAAGCAAAAACATGGAAATTCTTTCTTTCGATGAATTACAGAGTAGCAACTTTTTCAGAGTAAGGAAGCTGACATACAATGTATTTTAACTGAATTATCAGCAAGTTAAAATGTGCGCAGTTTCTACAATAACATCGTTTCAGGTTTCCACAGCCATGTATCAATTCTCACTGTAAAATCACCAAAACACGGCCGCATTAAGTCAATTGTTACGTCACAAAGCAGGAAGACTTTGGCTAAACAGCTGTTCATTGATTGGAATTGGCGTTAATGGATGTGGTCTGTCAGGTACTTCTTTTTCATTCAGCCTCTTGACCCGACTGGGTAAATGTGTGCATAACGACTGTCTAAGGATTCTGGTAACAATTGCTGGAGGGTGTTCATGGCACTTTAAGCTCCTTGGTAGAATGTTCAACGTTTCCCACAGGATCATAACCATCTCGCGTTATGGCACTCCCACCATCCTTTGTGAAGTTCTCGCTCACGTCCGGGCGATCTCTGGGTAGAGACACATGTCCATTACCAGTTGGTTCCAAGTCGTCACAAGAAGACAACGAGGATATGGACAGCGAGGACAGCGACGAGAAGGACGAAGAAGAATTAGAAAGATCATTGCAGGCGTCTCGAATGTCATGTCGCTCTCGAGCTGGACTGGAAGTACCGCCCGGTGCATTCTTTGGTGAGGAGTTAGATTGTACGACGTCAACGCAGTCTTGTCGGCGAAAGTCGAATGTCGCCTCGGCCGCAGCAACGGGCGATACGAGCTCCGGTTCCTGGCTCGACGCTTGGAAGGAGTCCCATTCGAAATCGACGTTGCTTGATCGTTCGCGCTCGGCGACAGACAAAGCTGTGTCGCTGCTGTGTAAGGAGACTTGAACCGATCGCGACTGCTTGTCTTCCACGCTCTCCGTCGAGTCTATTATGGCGTCATCTGTTGACGTATCGTTAGTCCACAGCGCGTAGGTGAGATGTCGGCTCCTTCTTATGCACCTTCGCACCTTAGACTTATTGAAGTAGGCGTACAGACCAATGCAAATGATTGCGATGACCGCTATCACCACGAGACAAATACATATTACGCTGGCCATATTCCCGTTCACTCCACATCCGCAGTGGCGTATCCTGGTGATACAAACCGAATGTACGAAATGTTGTAATTTGAGGCGCTGATGTAAATACGCCTTCCCCTTCCGCTAAAATACATATGTTTGAGAATGAGGACCCTCTACAGTACCGTTGCAAATACGCATCACATGTACATCTTCTCTTCGGAAGAAAGGAAAATACACAATAACGTAGAACAACCAAAACTGAAGACGAAATCTTCCTGGTTGGGTGAGCATGGTCATGAACGCGGATCCTCTCAAGACGCACTTTTATGCATGATAAAATTATGAAGCAGAAACAGCCTTATACCAGGAAATCCCAGCGCAAAATGTGACATTGCTCTACGACAGTGTAATTGGCTTCGCTCCGCTGGCATCGGATATGAAACTTGAATGATTCCTTCCTGTGCAGTAACTTCAGCCTTTGTAATACATACGAGGAACCAACTCCATTGACTTCCTAGCTGGCCCGGTGTATTTCTTGAGGTAGACTTGTAATCAAGAACTATTCTTCGATAAAAAATCGAAAGACACCCTCTGACCTCTGCATCTCCGTAGTGTCGTTGGGCTACTGTTCCCTGCAACTTTCAAGTTAATTCGTTGCTCACGATAATGTGACTCTCATTAAAGCAGCTAAGTACACAGCATGGAATGCGTCTATAGTGTTAGAAAGTAATATTCGAGAATAACTAAACACCACGTGCACGGTCTTGCTAATAGCTAGTTTATGCTCTATTCGCTGTGAGAAACTTACTTCCGCAATCCTTTCATAAACTGTTTTCCCGCAGACATGCGATAGCTCGGTGAAACCAATGATGCTACCATGGAAACAGTAACATAGTTTCGCTTTTTTTTTCTCTCTCTCGATGTACAAGCTTGTTTTCCAGTCTCAAAGATGAGGTCATATCATCACTATATCACATTCTCTTAGATTCTTTTGTTAACCCCGTCTCCGTGTCCAGAATATTAGTGTATCGCACATACTATCGTAAATGCTTAACACGAAGTTCTGTTTTCTGCATTCATCCTCTTCTCCGTGTATTTCTATTTACACGAAAAAGCAGTGATTCGATGCGGGCATGCACTGTCCCGAAATCGGGAAAAGATGAACACACGATGAAGGAAATGTTCACATTCGGCTCTGATCGTATAAACTTCCCGCCATTCGTGAAGGCATCTTAAGCCATCGTATGACCTCCCATGGAGTTTCTCGGTCTCCGGCGGCAACTTCGTGAGTGGTGGTAAAATCTTTGGCAAGCCCCCAAATCGCCCGAAGACCTTGCCGAGATTTAGATTCGTATTGCCATCTTGCATTGTCTTGTGTCACTTTCAGTGTGACAGTGTGACGTCACCCTCAGCTCGAATCATCACATTCATACTCATAAAGGGACACGAATCTTCCTGGAGACGGACAGGTACAAGAGGAAATGTCCCTTGCAATCTGACACCTCTAGCTGGAAGACTGGAGACATACGAATCAAGAAATTTCACCCAAGTAAACCGCTTAAGTTTTGGACGTCACCGTAGATCTCTATAGTAAGACATACAAAGACACATATTTACACACATTGTTGAAGGCGTATACAAGAAATCGAGGACAGGTTCTATGTCATCACAGGTGTCTAGAATTAGAGCCCGATTCAGATTATTATACCCTAGCTTAAACCCTTGTCATAGTGATTCACTAGTGAATCTTCAAGTACAATTGAGTGTTTTGTTTAATTCTTTGGCGTGATCGACTGGTAATCGAAGACTAGGTTCATTCCTCCATTCATTGGGCTGTTGCGGCAACTTCGTATTCATATATTCTTCTGGCTTAAATTATTTTCGGTTTCACATTGAAGTATCAGAGGTGAAACTTGATCGCCTAATGTAGACGCAAGTGAAAGTGTGATGGAAGAATATCCGTGTATCATCGTCGTTCATGTATCCGCATGGTCTACGTGTCTATAACAGCACGATATGTTGATTACACCGCGTTTTTATCAATGCAAAAATTATTCAAACGCTTGAGGTGTATATGTGTTGCTGTAAACAATGGCGTAAGGCATCTTAAACAGCAGAGCTTTACCTTTGCCCTCATCCAAAGACCAATGGATTGTTATCTTTACTAGTAGTAGCAGCTGTATTTATTGCTGAACAGGCTGATATACCTCTTACGGCCTTGGCACGGGCGAAATACGCTACCAAATTAAATTTTACTATAACTACCTAATGGTCATCTCTGTTGTATATAGTGGCAGTAATCCAAGTCACGGTTGTTGCTTTCATAATCAAAACTAGGTCAAGTCGCCTTTCCATCCTGTATTATGATGACCGTATAGATTACAAAAATGCTTCAACCTGTTTCCTATACCGAACCATCTCTGGTTTATCATCGAGTTACCCTCGTTCGCCATTAACATTCACCAGCATAAATTTACACGTTGGTGTTTCCTGTCATTACAATGTAAGTCTATCTAGGCCTATCTATCTCTTCGTATCAATTTATGTGTTTCCAGTGTTTTATGTTTGTCATTTATTATATTTGATATTTTTGTTGTTCTTTTGAAAAACAAATGAAATCATATGTATATGGAAATAAACACATAAAGCATATAGTATACAGCATATCTGTCGTTCGAATTTACATTTTTATGTTTGTTCAAGTTAACCGTAATAAGTTGAGCAAAGCAGATCGATAGTTTAGTATAGTTTATATATGGTATACTCAGTCTGCAATTCAGTCGATTCAATGTGTGTGTATTTCGGCAGGGGTTACATTTAGGCGTATAGGTCAATATAAGCTTTTGATGAGACTTCTACATTACCTGTATTACCAAATCCTCATCATCATCATCTGAATTATGTGGTTGAGGCTAATGTAAAATCACTGGGTTTTTTTTAACGACTGGTCCTTCAAAGTGCTATAATTTGGTAAAACCTCTGCCATTTTGCTTTTAGTTTTATATGGGGGAGTTATAGATTGCTTTGATAAAAATCAACGTGGATGTGTCTTGGAGTTGCTCTTTATAAATTCATTGGAGCTAACGTTAACAGAAACAGTCAGTGACTTCGTGATTTAAAATGATCGCTTTTTAGTCTCAGCTTCCTTGCTTATCGAATCGTTTTGTTATGCAGAAGTATTCACTATCAGCAAGATAAAATGATATCAAGGTCATTTCCTGCTGGTTGATTATTGAAATACTATTATCAGTGATTCCGCAGCATAATTAAACAAGATAATCATTATCTGAGTTTGATCAAAATTGAGAGCCACAATGAAATATGATAAACAAATGAGTTAAAGAGAGAGAGGAGGAAGGGGAGGAGAGGGAAAAAGAGGGAGGGAGAGAGGTAGTCAGTCAGATGATTAAGGTCATGCTCATGGTCGTGCTACGCTGTAGTACTTCATTCACCATGACAACCATTCGGGAGGCAAATCAAAGTCATTGCTGAACAAGTCATGCATGCATGATCATGCAGGAAGCGTTTTCTGCTTTACACGCCGGTGGCGAATCCACTCCATCCCCCCCCCCTCTCTCTCTCTCTCTCTGTCAAATTGGCAAACACGTTGTGGGAGAGTTGTCCATCAGAACGCTGACACTGATGATCATAATGATGGTTTAATGAAAAATGAATAAAAAAAATGACAATAATAACATTAGATGGACCTATACCTATATGTGATTTAAATTGAAAGACATTTTTGATAAATTGTTGCGATATATCTAGGTTTGACATGTTGCGGTGTTTTCATGGTCGCGGATATAATTGTGCCTTGTGTATCTGTCAAAGGGTGGTATATAAAATAGACATGCTGCAAAAGATGTGTGGGTGTACAACAATACTTTATTTTATATGTTCAGGATTTCAGTGTATTTGTGCAAGTAGGCCTATGTGATTATATTATAATGCTATATTGTATGACAGTATATGATTATAATAATGACGGTATGATAATGATGCTGTCTTTTCTACAAATAATCAGGGATTCTGGGATGTTTGTGTAAGTGTGAAGAAAGGCACACTATTCATTGCAATCATTTATTGCTATTGCTTCTTCTAGTTCACGTGACATAGTGGTGTTGTTTCATAGCGTTGTTTCATAAAAAGGTGTTTTGTGTTTGCAGAGTATCATGGAAATGACATAGATTATCACGTTTTGTAAATTGCTACCCATCTTACTGCCATAATAGCTATATACGGTCATTGTGAATTAATTGCAGTTGGATAATGAAATGGACCCAATGCATTTCATCGGAAAGGAACAAAGAAAACATGGAAGGTATTACATTTGAAATATCCATAAGATATACAAGATCAACAAGAGTTAACTGATCAGCTGTCAATGATTAAAGGGATTTTTTTCAGATACTGTATTCAACTTTCCTATACCCTCATTTAATAAAGTGTTGCGATTCAGGCTCACCAACTCCAAATCTACAATTCAGATGCGTGGCCGGCACTTGATGACTTCCACTGGTGAACCATGAAGCTACATGTGTTGCAGCTCCATGCATGGATGAACAATGGTACACCCCAATTTCATTTCAATGTTACTCCTCCTGCTCTTCTGTAACCCCTCCCTTTAAAAAAGAATAAAGAAAGAAAATGTTTCCACCCAAGTACAATGATTATACTCTGCACTCATTACAGTGCATTTTGGTGCATCTATATACGGTCTTATAGCAGGAAAAGCTTCAATAAGCACAACCTATCAAATATGTAATTAGCCTTTTAATTAGGATTGTAAGCAAGCCTGAGGTCGATTGCAGCGTTTCACGATACGGGGTCCAATGTTAAGTACATAATGTACTCGACAGTACTGTAATATCAGTAATGAAAAAGGCTTGCATACGGCAGGTAGGTAAAATGATGGTTTGGATGTCTTTACAACTCCTACACAGTACAGTGACAAGTACTAGTACACTAGTACACTAAAAGGCTCCACCAAATAACTATTGTACCCGCGGCGTTTTGATGAAATCAATCAATTTTGGCATACGATTTTAACAGACCTTGGTGGAAACGGGTTGGTCACTGGCTTTTAGCGTAATTACTCGAAAGAATAACACGCAACGGCGCATACTTGGTGGCAAATATACACAATACACATGTATAACGTCGAGATCTTTAAAGGCCTATCTCACTGGAGGAGGCATCGCCGCGATTGACTCGACTGTTGTAGAAAAGAACATCGCCCCCCCCCCCAAAAAAAAACAACAACAACAACAACACCAAAAACCACAACATTTGTATGGTTCGTGCTCTCACCAAGAAGGCAACTTTAAGGGGCCATTTCATGAAGCGTTTTGGTCGGACATTTTTCAGACAAACTGTTACAAGCTACTGAAATCCTTGCATCTGATTGACTGAGAGCAAATTTGTCTGACAACTTTGTCGGACAAAATGCTTCATGAAATGCCCCCCATGGCGGCGTCCGAGATGGCATCTCCAAACAAGGTGACAACAATATTGTGCATAAGTGTTTCCTGTTTCCCTATACCAAAATAGATTTTGTATAGAGCGGCAGCAGACCATATTTGGTAGTATATTGGTATTTAGCTATTGTTTTTATATGGGGGATTTCAGTTTCTCTTCTCAAAGCTGCGGATGAATAGATGATGACAAAGATTGACCAGTTTGGCTGAACTCCAGCACAGATTTGTAAAGTAACCACGTCAACCAAGTGTATGTACCACACTATACGTTGTTTATTAATACTTTTTCTATGACGCAGTTAACTAATTTCTTCCACGCGGATGCTATATCAAGACCTATGGCCCGAATTCACGAAGGTGGTACAAATAAAACCATGGTTTAAATCATGGACAAAAACTATGGAGTGCCAAGTGTCACACGGAATATTTCGTTGCGAAATTGGTCATTTCGTCGACAAAATGACCGTTTCGTTAACGAAATTATCATTTCGTGGACGAAATGTTCATTTAGTTACAAAATGTTGTCATTTCGTTACAAAATAATCATTTCATCGACGAAATGACAGATTTCGTAACGAAATATTTCGTGCGACACTTGGCGCTCCATGGTTTTTGTCCATGGTTTAAACCATGGTTTCATTTGTACCACCTTCGTGAATTCGGGCCATAGTGTTGATGCTTTGCTGTTTGCTGAACACGTTTCTGTAGTACATTTCTTTGTCAGCCAATTAATTAATGCGAGACCAAGGATCAACATTGTCAATCAACCAACAAACCAATCAACCATGCGTCAAGCAAGCCATTTTCATCCTTTTGAACTTGAGAGATGCACGTCAAGGTCCTACTCACTGTAAAACTGTAATACCACCATCTTCAAATGCGGTCTTTATCAAGCATACCGTTCGAGAAATGGCGTGCATGCTTTAGCTGAGAAAATGTTGAAGTTTAAGAGGTGTGAAAATGTTAACATATTTATGATTAGCTGTGGAAAAAAAGTTACAAGATCATTGAGCATCATAATAATCACGCGGCCTAGTTCGGGCCCCTTGCTGGAATGCGGTTCCTGCGCTATGTTCTTTTTGCGTGTCATGTTTATACGTGTCCGACAGTTTCTTACTATCATACGTTCAAAGTTATATGCATTTATGCCACTCATATCCATTTGAATCATCATAATCTCGGTTGCTGTTCCCTTCAATGTCTTTACTTTTCAGTAATGTATTACTTTTCCATCATGTGGCTTCTCTGAGTCTTACATACTGTATTAACACTAGTTTGTCTGTTTCTTCAATCATATTTTTTTTTCCTCTGCTGAATGGTCTGAATAGATATGCATGCTCCATATTTCCCTATACCTGATTTCATTTTGGGACCTACGACTGAACAATTTTGCTTTTGTGGAGGCACAATCATATCTATCCTACTTTGTAAGATTTATTGTCCAATACTACTGTAAACATGCCTTTCTGTTTATTTTCATATCGAGACAATAAATGCTTTACATTAAGGTGAAAGTTTTACCTATAATTCATACTTCGTAATTTTTGTGTTGTATAATTCTATTCTTATGATTATATGACAATATACTAAAATTAGAATTGAAAAAAAAAAGAACGAACAAATACATTTTGTGGGATCCATATACAATAAGACTCATTTCTCATACAAGGAATGAGAAATTCCCTGCGGCAAAGAACAGTGTCTAACAGTGTGAAGCACAATGTGAAACACAGTGTAAAATCTCTTCACATTGTTTTTCAAAAACAATTTAACATTGCGAACACATTGTGATTCATCAAGTTAGAGTGTGAAATAGAACATCACCATGTGAACACTATGTGAAAACCCACTCCACAGCGTGGAATCATCTTCACACTGTTAGATTCGAACGTTTTCGCATTGACGACTACAATGATAATCATTATGTGAACACATTGTTAACACAATGTGAGAGACTGTGTTCTTTCCCCGGTAGAAAATTGCAGTCACATTGACATAGATATATAACATTTCACCGCTACACGGAATGATTACATTCTAAAGATATCATATTTTTTTCTGAAAACATGAAATGGCATAACGTATACCTTCCAGTTAAATTGGTTCCATGATTTTATACCTTGGCATATCTTGCCTACAAAACCAACGATTGCTAAGTAGGAGAACGTCTTTACCTCTCTTGCCTGAGAGGGAAAACTACAACTAACAACTAACTATAAACTAACTAACAACTAACCAATTACTAAAAAAAAAAATTGTTTTTCCATGTTGACAAATTAAAGACAGTTTAAAAACGGCAAAACAGTATGTTTCACTCGTATATCATGTGCATCTACACTTTCATCTAATATGTTACCCAAAGTCAAACTTATAGGTGAATAAATCCTTTGAAAAGGATCGCCACCTCTTCTGATGGTATGGGCATTACTTATTAAAGTATTATGCTAATATAATACGATTTTCAGTGAAAGAGATCAAGAGATCTGTCTGCTTTTACAATATAAAACTGACATGAATTATACACAAACATAGCAGTAAAATGTGACTTTAATTGATCCATCATTATGGAATGGCATCTGTTTGGAAATCCTACTGAAAGCACTTTTTTGGCGTAAATGTTGACTTGAGCACGTTGTGCGAGGAAATCAGTAATGCACTGAAGTGTGGATCTTCATCATGGCAACATGTGTTAAATCATCTATCTTTCCATTTTAGGAGGGGAAAAAAAAAGATGTTTTGAAAATTTCAATCGAGGTGATCTCTTTGTTTTTACCCACATATCAATACATCACCAGTACATCACCAGTAGTTGTTTTGAATTGATATTTTTTTTTACGTTTCTATAAGCCCAGAAATACATAATAAAAGCAGGTGGCATAATATGTAATTAACATTTTTAACTATACCACGAAATATACAGAATAACTAGCAGAATGGCATCAATATCCTGTATTGATTATCCGATTTCTTCGAATCGAATTATCCGAATTTGCGAGCTTTCAACTGGTTGCGACCAGTCATCACAACCATGGTAGATTAAATCTAGTGTGTTTTTGCGTTGATAAACAGATAGCTTAACGAGATTTAATCGATGGACTTTTTATGGCAGGTTTTATTGACTATAGTTTCTCATTCTTATACTCATGCTAAGTTTGGAGAAAAACTGAGATTTGATCGTCACCAATCATGGGTCCTGCATGGAATTGGCTTCTGTCCGTCGAGAATGAAACGGCTTTCCGACACATCGGTTTCTAAACTCTGACGTCACAATTTGATCCTGAGTCAAATTCGACGTGACAGAAGACCGACGAAACATAATCCTTCGCCTTTAAGAACAGTTCCCTCCCGTCAATGATTAGAATCTTGAGGCGATTTGTGAACAACAATTTGAGTATGTGCCGATGTGTGTGTGAGTTACGTGTGTGACGGTGCATTGTATTGTATTTATTCAGACAAATTAAAACGACATGTCTAGGGGAGCAGAAAAAAGTACGAATACCCATGCTCGTCTGCACTCTTGAAATGCACTGTGCGCAAGTGTATACAATAAGTACAAATCGCAAAGTTAGAAGACATAAAATAATCTGAAGTGCTTTTACATTACACTATACAAGTGAAATCAAGCTTAAATTAGTAGAGTATCAAAAAGGAAGTAGATAACATAGTATAAACATGGATATTGTATTGATATAATTTTGAGGAATAGATAGGGTTAAAAAACATGCACCAAATTAAACATACTGTGTATTAGAGTACTATGCTAAATTTACATGTATTAAAACTGTTCTGATATAGGCCTACGTTTAAAACGAAAATAAGATGTGCTCTTTTCAATATACGTTATTAGTTCCATTCTTGTGAAGTTTTAAAGTAAAAGAACTTTTTAAGATGATCTATTCTTGCAGATGGAATATCTTGTTGCTATGGTCTGTTCTTTTGAAATCTGTTAGCGGGCGTGATTATGCATTGTCGGTATTTACCATATCATTTGCCAGCTAACAAAACATTACGGCCCGCATTCACGAAGGTGGTACAAATGAAATCATGGTTTAAACCATGGTAAAAAACCACTGAGCGCCAAGTGTCGCACGGAATATTTCGTTACGAAATTGGTCATTTCGTCGACAAAATGACCGTTTCGTTAACGAAATTATCACTTCGTGGACGAAATGTCCATTTAGTTACAAAATGTTGTCACTACGTTACAAAATAATCATTTCATCGACGAAATGACAGATTTCGTAACGAAATATTCCATGCGACACATGGCGCTCCATGGTTTTTGTCCATGGTTTAAACCATGGTTTCATTTGTACCACCTTCGTGAATTCGGGCCTATGAGTCTAAAATACTGACGTCTTATTACTAATTTCGAGAAGTCTAACTTTTGTAATATCATGTCATGACATGTCGTTTGTTCCTTTCAGGCCATGTGCAATGACGACCTTTTTCCCCTGTCTTGGATTAGAAGCCCATCAGAGGCAATGAAGGTGTGGAGTAGGCAGACGAGCCTACCCCCCCCCCCTCCTCCTCCTCCCCACCCAATTCTTGACAATGAAATTCTCTCCAGAAAACGTGCTTTGAAGTCATTCAATTCTTCTGACGGGTCAAGACTCAACAGTGCGATCCTGCGGTATTGTGCGTCATCATAAAGTTGTTTGTATGTTTTTGTTTTGTTTTTGTTGTTTTGTTGCTGTTGTTTTTTGCCCTTCTTCTTCTTCTTCTTCTTTTACTGTTAGAGGCAATTGTGTCCAGAGATTTCGTCTCGATAATTTTCCCCGGCTCAATTAAATAATATCCTGTGCTTCTCCGGCGTGGATCAACCAGTCTGTTGGATTCGATAGCCTAACCTGTGAGAATGGGTTCAAACAAAAGGAGTGGATCTGGTTGCAGCGCTCGTGACAGATATTAACATAACTTGTGCTGAGTCACATTCATTTGAATTGTCTTCGATATCGCGGGAGAAATGTATTTTGATTAGGGTTTTTATTTTCTTTAGCCGCTTCGATTGTCAGGGCGTTTATTTCTGGAGGAAACCTCAAGGGAGCAACTCAACTGGGAACAAATACGGTGGGCGCAAATATGATGCAAGATTTCAGGTCTTGTTTAGCGACAGGTCGTTTGCTGATGCTGGTGCCATCACCATGTTGTTGCCAGGACTTGTTCTTTATGTCATTCGAGGTGTTGCCATCGGACCATAGTGGACTCTGGATGGAGAGAAATGGTGAAAAATTACTCTCTGCTTACAGAGTTCACACAGTGACCTTTTTCTAAAACAATATGAAAATAATGTTTACTCTCAATTTAGCACACATATCTCAGAAATTCTGTATCATTTTTTTTTTCAAATGAGACGGTTAAAAAAATATTGTGGCTAACCAGCTAACAGAGTTGATGTGAAACAAGGTTTCTGTTTTTCACTTTTTCTAAAGGGATGGTACAGTATTGTTGGAGATGAGAATTGGGCTTTTAACTTTTTGCGAGATACCAAGAAAACACTTATTAAATGGTACAGAGCATGCCATTTTAAGAGGAATTCATAGTTTATTCAATGAAAATCGGGTTTGGAATGACTGAAACATCCAAAAACAAAGTAAAACAGCCATTTCAAAACAAATTTTCATCAAATAAACGTTGAATTCCTCATGGAATTACATGCTCTTTCATAGTTTATAAGAGGTTTCTCATTATCTCACCAAAAAATGTTAGCAACCAAAACTATTCGGTCCCTTTAAGATTCTATGATATTATGCTATGTCAAGAATACGAAAACATCCTTGACTCCATGGATTCAAAGTGCATGAGGGTTTGTAATCACAGGTTAAGATTAATAAGAAAAATAAGAAGAGTGTGGTTAGTAGTTTTCACCAGCAGCTGAGAAAACTGTAAAAAAAGCAACCTTTCTAGCAACATTTTTCCCTTTACATCGAAACCGCAATAACATGAACAGGGAGCGGATATGCATTGTATTGATGTTGTTGTTGATCAGCTTCCGTTTCGTTTCGTTTCGTTTTTCTTTTCTTTTCGTCAGTCTATAATGGCCGAGAATTCGTTACACAGTTACTTTTGTGATGTATCCGTATTGGTGCGCAAGATCTGCTGCCCGTGTGCGCTCACTGCCAGTGAGACTGATGCTGCAGACCAATGCGGAGGAGCGTCTCGCGTCAGTCTCATCATTAAATCCAAAGACCAGTGTGCAGGATACAGCATCATTGGGGACCAGCCGGGCGACAACTGTTCACTCATTCCAAGCCTTTTCACTGGACTGGAAGGCAAACTGACAAGAAATATTGCGATGATACATGGAGCCGTGCAGTAGTATTGCTTTCATCGTGATTGTCCAGCCTCTCTGTATACACCGTCTACAAGACATACATTCTACAAGACAGTGTCCTAACACGACTTTTTTTTTCGGGTCATCTATAAAGATTGCGTTTTAGTCTGTGATGGAGAGAAAACTGATTATGGTGTATTTTTCTCTATAAGAAGGCAAACTGTCGGCGTCGGTGGTATAAAAATTTGATAAAGTACGCAACGTGACATATAAACGACTGCAAGGGAGACTTTCGATGTGAGGGTGAATTTTGCTCACAACTCCACACGCGCCAACGTGATGTTGAATCGGGACGGTAGTGGATGCCGTTAGGTTGAGTTGAATGATTAATCAGGATGTCGGAAGAGCTTGTCAATGGGTGAAGAGTCCAAGTAATGAACTCCAGGTATTTGACATTTAGCTCCAGCATCTCGAACTGACACGACATCCCGCTGGAAGCTTGGACAAACAGGATTAAGTCGATGCGTGTTTGCGTTTCGACATAATAGTCGTTGGACATGGGAGTACAGTTCGTGACAGGACTGTAACAAACCTTCGTGCACTGACGATTTCTACCGAAATATTTCATTAGTGTCGCTATATGAAGAGCTCTCAACGAATTTACCGAAAACGCCTATTTGCCAGTGAAGTGGCACAAAATATGTCTTGCATGGCCCCTTTGATTTGCTTGTTTTGATACAAGAAAGTACAGACAATTATTTAAACGGAGAGTGAAATGTATCCACAGGGCAGAGTGGAGAGACATACTTGACAAAAAGACGGAACTGGGATCATTACAAAAACAGAGAACACACGAGCGGTCAACACAACATCATTTAATTCCTTTGTTCTGACATGCTTGGCAGGATTTAACTGCGAGATGAATGTGTTCCATCTACGACGGTCTCTGTGACAATCGGGTGACGGCCTTGTGAAATGGTAACACACCAACACAATTATTATGCATATTAGAGTATTCTTCTGCAAGTGTCATACGTTCGAATTTATGAAGTGAAAATCGTTTGACGATCAGGGGTTATCAAGTGCTTACACAAGTGATTGAATTTGTGTAAATCATATTGAATATGGAGTTTGACATTGTAAGCGAAGTTAGTGGCCACCATCATCGCAATACATCGTTGTCGGCTTCGACTGCACCGCCGACCTCGTCGGGCTTCGAGTTCACCGACTACCGTCAGCGCATCGCTGTCTCTGTGATGCTACTTGCCATCTTTTTGATAGGAGTGGTCGGTAACGCGTTAGTCTTGGTCGCAGTCGTTGTATCTCAGAAGCTTCAAACCTCTACCAACGCATTTGTGGTGTGTCTGAGTGTCACTGATCTATTTTCCTGTCTTGTATTGCCATTCCAAGTCGTCAATGTTCTCAGCACCACAGGACCACTGCTTCCTGATGCACTTTGCGGCATCATCGGTGGAATCGCTATTTCCTCCGCCATCGCCAGCGTGATCACGCTAGCGCTCATAGCAATCAATCGCTGCATTATAATCACGACAGAACGCAGGACGTACGAGAAAATTTATTCTACTTGTAACGTGACGGCCATGGTACTGTTTTCCTGGGTTTTCCCTCTAGCTTCTATGGTGTTACCTCAAGTTGCAGGGTTCGGGAGAATTGGTTACACCAAGAAATACAAATTGTGCCTAATGGATGGAGACCACAGTTACGCTTTCATTTATGAGTACCTCGCTGCTTTCATTCAACTTACCTGTTTTATCATCATAGTTGTTACATACGGAAAGATATATAGGTTTTTACGACAGAAAATGTTCTTTGCGCGTAGCGCTTCGCGCATTTCAAATGACGGGAACACGAACCGCATTGTACCAACCGTGACAACAAGTTTCACCGATCAGCTCTCCACGTCACAGACCACCCCATGGCGTGAGAGAAACGGGGAAGCGCGGGAAGGGAATGGCGTGAAGATGCCGTCTAAGCGAGAGATACAGATCACTCGAAACCTCTTCTATGTCATCTGCGGGTTTTTCGTGTCCATAGTACCGTATGCCATTGCCGTATCCATCCCGAACAGCAGCAGAGTGCTTGTTTACATGACGCTGCTCTTGTGTGCATCGAGCATCATCAACCCAATCATCTACGGCTTCAACCATCCGCATTTCCGCGTCGTTTTCCGCACGCTCCTTCGATGTGATTTCGACCGGATACCGGAACCGTCTCCACTCTTCCGCGCACTAAGAAAATGAAAGCATTGCATTGGAGACGCCCTGCCTTTATTTGTAATTATTTGTAGTGTGCACCTACTACAGTGTGTAGACAACAAGTGCTTTGAATATTTGGTTTATTGCCACTTGGTCTAATATCAGATGGTCTACTTCCCAGTTCGTCTAAGACCACTATAGGGCTAATCTCATGTGCATGGTCAACTATAAATTTTGTCTAATGTCCGTTTTATCTAATCCTCACTTGGTCTAATTTCCAGTTTGGATAAATATCATTTCGTCTAATGACCAGAAAGTCTAATTCCAATTTTGACTTCTTGGATTTCCATTTTGTCTGATAAACTGTGGATATTATACGAAATGGGCATAGTTCATCTGGAAGTAGACCAACTGGTAATGAGGATAAGTTGCAATATTGGACTAAGTGGTCATTAGACGAAATGGTTGTAGACGATGCGGGATTAGACCATGTGGGTTGAGACTAATGGCTATTAGACGTAGCGGGAGTAGGCCAAGTGATAGATTACCCTTGATTCTGCTGTCACTTTTTTTCTGCGCATGACTTCCATGTCTAATTCATTAGTCAATGATGTAAGCAATTGATAAACGGTGAGTCTATCAAGATGAAATGCATACATGTATTTCTTTTCGTAGAAATGCATGTGTTGTGTTATGTTTGGACATTATGTATTCCCAAATGTTGCAGTAATATGATCAGTGAACGATTAAGGAGATAATATATCAAAAGCAAATTAAGTGCCTTCAAGTGTCACCTACTCATGTATCTACGGGGGGGGGGGGGAACTTGATGTTTTTCGTGGTTGTCTTAAAACTGTGTAACATAACCTGCTCCATGTAATTCGAAACAGGCATGATTTATTAGGCGTTTTCACATCAGCCCGATGTTTCGAAATAGCGCGCTATTTTCTGACGTGGGAAATTAACCCGATCACGAAATAGCGGGCTATTTGATAATGTGAACACAAATTAGCGCGCTGATTGCATCGCTCTGATCGAGAAAATTTCTCCAGTCCAACTCGGGAAATTTCGGAAATAGCGGGATAATTGGCGAACTAGCGCGCTACTTACTAATGTGAAATCACCTCAAGAAATTAGCGGGATGCATCCCATCATGCCTAGCATTTGTGTGTGACCCGAAAGCATGCGCTCTACTGGTATACACGGCATTATTTGCTCATGCTCAGCTGTCGAATTAGCTCGAAAAAAAAAATCGGGCTAATTCTCTTCGGGCTGATGTGAATAGGAATTGAAAGAGCGCGCTAATTTGCGATCACCAAAAATATCTCGAGCTTGGATTTTTCATCGGGCTGATGTGAAAACGCCTAGTGTTCCCAAAAGACTCTCTTCGCCGTAGACACGTCTGTAGACTTGTCTGGCTGGTGAAAGAAAGTTTGTCAAGTGGAATGACGAATTCCAAGATGAAATCGTGCGTTCGTGTTCTCAATCTCTGAGTACTGTTTTCAGGCTGCATGCTGAGACGGTAATCTATTCTATCACAACAAGGATGCAATAGCTTAAACGTCGGTTATTAGGACTCTATACTGTCATCTTAAACGTACATAAAAAACTTAAAATTGTAATTGTTAGACGTAATGTTTCTCGTATGGACTGGTGTGGCAGCAATCAGGACACACAGTAACAACCTAATCCACGCACTGCTTACGTACATCCACTTAAATCCTAACCAATTAAACACGGCAGCAGAATTAGTCCCATGACATGCTTTACAATGATCTACATTTCTCTGTGACCACGAAACCAAATTGGATGGGGTTTTCTGCAAAATATAGCTATGATGATATATTTCAAGCCCCTGAAGTAGCATTTAGGCAGTTTAATTGTATTGGAACTTATCAATGCGAAAATCTGTTTTTTTTTTTTTGAGGGGGGACATACTATATACCTACCAACCAATGAATTGACAAACATTCTCGGTTACTGTCTGGAATAAATGTCAACACTGGAACGAGGGGGATATGATCAAGTATGCTTTGTACATTAAGCAATACAGGAGTTTGCTACATGATGGTGAAAGCGTGGACTGGACGAACATCAATCAAAACTGTTACATTTGTTCGTTTCATCTTTTGTTTCAATTCACCTGTAAAGTTTTGCACTAATTGGAAAGATGAATGACAATTAGAAGTAGTTTCATTGGTTCCTGTACAGATAATTGCTAAGTCACACACACACACACACACACACACACACAGACAAGCACACACACACACACACACACACTGCTACTAAATGATTTTTAGGATACTTTATTTTACGAAGTGCATGCAGCCCCGTGTTGATATGATTATTGCTACTCTGTTCGTGAAGACTGATAAAAAGTGTAGGACGAACACATGAACACATAGTTACCAGAATTGATAGAATTAACATTTCTGGCATATCAAATTGTGACCCTCTCAGGATCTGGCTTTTTCGTCTTTTACCCTGTCAGTTTTTATTAATCAATTCTTGTCTTAAAGCAGTACACTTCATAAGTTTTTGAAATTTTTCTTATCATTTTCCAAGCATTATCATTTAGTTTGCGTTGATAATTTCTCTTTTATCTAATGGCATAAATTTTGCGGTAACGTGCAATTTGCTTTTACGCTTTATTATCCTCTAGTATTCCCCTCTTCCTAGGAAACTACTGACTTTCAGAGTCACTCTTTTGCCGGAAATCATGTTCGGATGTTAATTCTGGGGTTTTCCTTCTCTGTCGGTTTACCGGTAGTCTCTTCTCAGAAACAGCTTTCATTTAGTTATCATCTGACATCTGTGTCATTTTACCAACGCTGTATCAATAAAATGATGCTGGATAATGTGACCCAGACACCTCTTGGATTTTGTTTTTCGTGGTTCGTTTTTTTTTTCTTTTAAGTCATAAGGAAATGTGAGAGTGTAAAAAAAAAAGCAACAAGAAGAAACGAAAGCGAAACCTAAAACATGAACTCTGCGGATACTACCCAGAGTTCTGGGTAAGTGGTATATTTTCTAGGTCTTCGCAGATTTGTATATCTCTCAGAACTTCCTGATTCAACTTTCCCGCATGGTCGTGTCGCTTGTGGTGATGACAGTCACAGAGAGTGAGTGATATTCATCGACAGTGGCAGGACCACTGACAGAATCGTGCATTCTTTTGTATCTCACACCTCTACTACAATGGAGCCTGAAAACTACAGCCTAAGGTGTGATAACTGTCAGGGTAATGCATCACCATCACCATCACCAACAGACGAGGAGGAGTTAATCGCTTACAGCGCTCGATTAGTCGTCGCTTTGATCGTGCTTATGACATTCATTGTTGGGGTGGTAGGCAACACGCTGGTCCTGATCGCCGTGGCCGTGTCCCGGAAGCTCCAAACGTCCACAAACGCTATTGTCGTCAATCTTGCCGTGGCGGATATACTCTTTTGTTTCGTCATCCCTTTCCAGGTTACTAACACCCTCAGCAAGAGCGGACCGCTTCTGCATGATAAACTCTGCGGAGTCATTGGGGGAATCGCCATAACTGCCGCCAACGCTAGCGTCATCACGCTGGCTCTCATCGCCGTCAATCGTCTCGTCATCATCACGGCCAAACGGAGTACGTATCGAAGAATCTTCTCTGCCCGTCATGTCGCCATCATGATTGTGTTGTCGTGGCTCATTCCACTTTCAACCAAGGTAATCCCTCAACTGGCAGGTAAAGGAAAGCTGGGCTACATAAAGGAGCACGGGATTTGCGCTATGGATCTAGACACCAAATATGCGCGTATATACTTAATCATAACAGCTTGCGTTCAAATCTGTTGTTTCGTTGTTGTCGTGGTAGCATACGCGCTGATTTACATCTTCTTGAGAAAAAACTTCTTTGGGAAACACCGCATGCCGCCGACTACGCCAAGCGCAGCCAGCATCCCCCAGCTGCTGATGTCACAACCGACCCAGGAGAACCAGCCTGACAACAGACAAAACGCTCAAGTAGGAAGGGAGCTGCCTTCAAAGCGTGAGATTCAAATTACGAGAAATTTCTTTTGGGTCATCTTCGGATTTTTCGTGTCTTTCGTCCCCTACGCAATCACAGTCGTTATTCCACACAGTAATAAGGCACTTTTCTTCATGAATCTCTTTTTGTGTGCTTCCAACTTCATCAACCCGCTCATCTACGGCTTCAACCACCCACATTTCCGGGTCGTTTTCAGGGCTCTTCTTCGACGCGACTTCGACCAGATAACAGAGCCGTCACCCTGGCTTCGAAAGCTACGGCAGTCATGAAGCATATGCACTCCCAAAATGTCGGACATTTTGGCACATTGCTTTTGGCACACTGCAAACTTGTCATTCCATTTGACTGTTTGTCCTATTGACAACAATAGATCAGAAATTATTTTTCACAGTACACCATATTCGAAATCGTTAAAAAATTGATCGTTTTTTTTTTATTTGACTCACCTGAGCAATTGCAAAATATCTGTTAAACAAAATTCTTTTGTGACCCGTTTCCCAGTTACCCTGTTGAGTAAATAAATTGGGGTCGAAAAATTGAACAAAAAAATAATGCGTCCAGAAATCGAAAGCTGATAATATACGTTAACTCCTTCCTGTCTGCGTGGCAAAGTTTCAATCATAACGCAATATCCTGGTCATTTCGTTTTCAAGCTAGGAAGCATGTTAAACCGGTGTGTGTTCATATGTTCTACTGTATTGAAATGCTCAGTCTGAAATATTTTATGAATCTCAGCTTGAAAATCGAATTCTAAATATTGTGTTTCTGTAGAGGTCGAATTTCTCCTGCTTCTTCGTATTCTTCTTCTCTTTTATTTTTTAAGTGAATTGATTTGGGACACATTGTATATCTTTCTGTAGCTCAGGGTCAGAAGAATGAAATAAATGCCACAATCAGAAAAAATCGACGTTTGGCAACTTTATCAGGCTTCACAGCGACGGGCACAAATTATTTTGCACCTATTCTAAATATTCTATAATTTTTGAGATACCATGCATCTGCAGAGAGACAAAAAGTCTATAAGTCCTCCATTCATTCCCATTACTGTGATGGAGTTGATAATTGTATTGATTATTATTGTATTTTTATTTTTTATTCCCTGAGCTATATGTGCTTGACGCGATTCAACTCCCGTCTGTAGAAAGCTGTGAATAAGGCTGTTTCTTCTTCTTCTTCTTCTTCTTCTTCTTCTTCTTCTTCTTCTTCTTCTTCTTTGTGGGGGGGGGGGATGGTATGATCACATTGGTTATTGTTAGTCCCAGACAATATTGACCGTAAGGGACGATAATATTTGATATAAAAGATCCACCCTGTCTAGCCCTGGTCTTAATTCCGTCAGACCTTTAAGGCCTCTATGCAGAGTAGACTCCAGTTATAGCGAAGTTTTCTTTCGTTATTACCGAATAAATAAGCAATTTATATAATCACTAGCGGATAATGTTGCGGGCTGAATTTTTACTTCGTTGTAACCGGAATTTCGTAATAACCGCATTCGTAATAATGGGTTGCACTATATACAGTCTAAGGAGTATGGATCAGTATGGCTTCAGTGTTGCAAGGCCATGGACCTTGGCGTGTGAACCTCTGTAGGTCAGGCTGTTCTTATCAACAATTCTAATGAAAAGTTATGGCAACTGCCAATATGAATGATCGAGTACCTCGCTTGCACTAGTAAATTATCGTATTATCGTAAATTATCGTAAGATGTCAAATAACTAAAGTGCCTCCGTGGTCTATGTAAGCAATTAAACAAAAAAGAGCGTCTTTTTGTAAAGTGGATATATCTTGCAAATAATACTTAATTCAAAATCGTGAGTCCTCCACACATATATTGTTGTCTGTAGTACATTATTGCCCCCACATATTTAGCTCTTCTACTACTAGTAGTTTTTGAATTAGAGAAAGGAAGGTAGATCTACTAGTCATCTGCGAGTTTAGATGATCAAGAATATAGATGATTTCGGTATGTAGTCCGTGAGAAACGCATACCAAATGATTATCTAAAAGATTAACTTTATCTCTAGTTTATCTCTTGCAGTCTTCACCCGACTGTGCAGGATGATACATAATTTCTCACGAGTTAGAGCTGTTTTAGCAAAATCTGTCAAATGATGTAATGATGATATCATTCCATCTGTAACAATGATGATAATTATAAGTGCTATTGCCATTTTTATCATTGCAACAATGATAACAACACCATCAATAAAGTCCTCTTGACAACATGTTCCATCACGAAATTATCAAGACTCCTTCATGTCATCGCACAAACTAATGGTAGTTCTGGATTTTTCTCCGGCCATTTTCAAGGCTGTATTCATATCTATAAATCTTTCAATTTGTCACTGCTTTATCCTCGTGCTTTGTAT
Organism: Diadema antillarum; assembly: GCF_040938485.1. Classification (NCBI taxonomy): domain Eukaryota; kingdom Metazoa; phylum Echinodermata; class Echinoidea; order Diadematoida; family Diadematidae; genus Diadema; species Diadema antillarum. Next base: position 255,354 of record NW_027271583.1, on the reverse strand, counting down.
TTTAGGCTTTTGGATTTTGTATTCCGTGACAAAGAAAAAAAAAAGAAAGTGACACTTTTATGAATGTGGTATCTAATCTATGTCAATCGCAAGTTTTGGATGCATGCGTTCAGCCAGGGTCACTTCAATTGAATGACTCGACATACTATAGTAAGACTTTCTTCTTCTTTTCTTCAAAAAGGAGAGCTTCCTCAGCTACTGGAAGAAGGTGCAATGGTTTTTGTCATAGCACACATGACACTAGTACATGAAATACGTTTCTCTAATAAAATGAATGATGTTCGCAATAATCGCAGAGAGGTAAACCTATACGATAGCAAGGAAAGGAGAAGATGATTTGCTTTGGCGTTTCCTCGTTGTTTGGATTACTTTGTTTATTTTTGCCATGAACTCTTCACACGATCTGAAAAAAAAATGTATTTTTCCTTCTACCGTTTCTTTGAACTGCCCCGCCATTAAGATGGTGACTCAAGATGGCCACCGTCATCGTTGGAAATAATCCCGACTTCATTGCCGTGTTATCTCTTTGGGATATTATATCTGACGATTGTACTAGCCGACAAATCGTCGTTTCTATCATATCGCTATTCATTTAAGTCATCGGCGCAGTCGGAGGTCAAATTCAAGTTGATTTATTTCATTTCCAACAAACAAATAATTAGAAATACGATGAAACACTCGTATATACAGATGTCAGGAAATCAGTACCACAATGCGATGAACAGAATATCATTGACAAAGAGATAAAGGTGAATTATCAAAAGAGATACAAATAACTGTTACGTCACTGTGGTAAAGGCAGAAACAAAATTGCTGGAAATAGAGGGGACTGCTAAAAAGCAGAGCTTGTAGAATGCAGTCCCCTCATAAAAAAGTATGATTGGTATACTTAGGCCCTACTATTGACCGTGATCGCAAGCTCTCGGACTCTAGGCGTCGACGAACGCGTCCTCGGTCACTCTTGCCGTGAAGGAAGCCTCACCTTCCCCGCCCTAGCTGTCGTTCCAGGTCGGTGGCGTCCGCAGCGACAGTGGACCGCCATTGCCCGAAGCTCTCTGCGTCATAATCGCTGGAATTAATGTGTCTCATTTCGCTATCTAGAATCACCAAAGGCATAGTCATAAGGAAACTTTGAATTAAAATGCTAATCAATATCTTCAAATTGTTTATTTTGTGCATAACAGATTCACGACGGCAACAGTGAAATGATACTGATAGACATATATTGTTAGAATATGGATCGGAAGTGAAAATTATCTAGTTTATTCGATAGAATTGCACATGCTCATATGAAATTTTCTTCAGCATGATCTTGAGTCTCGCAGGAGTTAAGTTGCAAGCGGAACCTTTCCTTTTTGACATCATATCGCATTTCGCGTAAGCCTACATCTTATTATGTCTTAAACAGTTTAGTGAAAACCTGAATATGTACAATTATAATCCCTACATTTAAGAAAAAAAGATCAGAACAATCTTCACATCAGTACATGGCACCCGTTTATTTCGAACGTGTAATAGTTCCTCTTAAGAGTATGCTAATAGTTTCTTTTGAACGAACAGGTATATTTAGTAGTTTTATAGTTTTCTTTTCCAATATGCGATACAAATCTATAATTCACAGCAATAATCCAGTTGACTAGAGTAACGTATCATTAACAGGAACATAATAATTACAAACAGATTTTTATGTATAATTCCAATTAACAAATGTATCACCTACAAACGTTATGACCTTTTTCGTTGTTATGCACATTTAACATAATCTCGGTTTGTGTGATTATTCTCTGGCGCATAAAAAAAAAATAAAAACTGTATGTAATTTATTTAGGTTCCTCTTTTCAATGATAGTTTCTACAATTTCATTTCTTTTCATTTTATATCATTTCCGACGAAATTATACAATATGACAACTGCATAATCATAAGCAAAGCAAAGTACAATATAACTTTTGCATATTCAAATGAGATTTAAATGCACGTCATCTGTTTACAATGAGGCAAAACATACTTTAGATGAAGAAATGCCTGGACCAAGTGTAACTGAATCATAACAAAGAACAAGTTTTTGTTTTGAGTTTGGCTTAATGTACGAAATGCTAGAATCGAGAAGAACACTATGTCTGTGAAAAAGATAGCATGTTATAGCTGAGCAATAGATAAGTAACAAAACTGCAACAAAGTTCATGCTGTATTCACCAACGGTTTATTTCTTCAAGAAATAAACCGTTGAAGAAATAAACTGTGAAGAAATAAACCGTTGGTGAATACAGCATGAACTTTGTTGCAATTTTGTTACTTATCTTTTTATCTTGCCAACACGTGGAATACCTTATCAACATATATATACATATTTAATTTTGTTCTAAACATTGTATTTGCAGTACTAGAAATAGCCATAATAATGTCACAATAGAGGAATGCATTAAATACATTTTCATCCCAGATGAAGGGGGAGGCCCCCGAAAATTCGGATTTTGGATTAAAATCACGCAATTGGCATTTAATGCATTCCTCTACTGTGACATTATAGTTACTTCTTATACAGACATATAGATATATATATGAGGACCTTGATTAAGTAGGTATGTACAGTCATATGAGTATCAGAAAGGGAGAGAGAGAGAGAGAGCGATAGAGTGGAAGGGAGAGAGAGCGGAAGACATGGAGAAGGAAATGAGTGTTATACGGAAACAACATGTGGTTTCTCGTTTTGTCCAATTCAAGAACAAGCTTTGGTTGATGACATATCTACAATCATACTCTCAAAACAAAACCACATAAATGACATAAGCATCTATCCCTTTGTGTACTTTCTCGGGAATGCTTTACTTCATGATAAGTGGAGAGAATAGGCGAGAGTTCCGTAGAATATTATTCCATTCCACGTAACCCAAGTGCCGTGTCACACATCAGATTCACAGAATCCAGTGCGAAAGTAAAAATTAGAACTATGTACAGTAGGGTGAAGCTGTTTACAAAGTAACCGCAGTAACCTTAGCAAAACCCATATCAACATGGTATGCATAATCTTTAATTTTCCTCAAACAATATTATATTCTGCGCTCCTTTTGTGGGGAAAAAATTGTTGGTCGTTCGTTCATTTTTATACAAAATACGATAGCATGATCCTTATTCAGTTTCAATACAAAAACTCACAAGTCAATTCATACATGTATGTGTATATTGCACGACCAACATGCACTTCCGCACCCCTAACCAACTCACATTAACTTTTTCTCTCCATGTTGCCTCTTGATTTAAACCACTGTTTACCATCGGAAGCAGTGATTAAAATGTTTGGATTATCACATTTCATGCACAGTTATAGGTCAGTTGTATCACAAAACACCCTATCATATAAAGAATTGGCAATAAAGCTGCAAATATAAAGAGATATCACTAATAATCTCTCAATAAACCATAACTGTATTGACGGTTTATTCTAGAAACGATTTTGATAAAAAATATTTTTCACATTTTGTATATCATTCTAACAATACTTACATTGATTATACTGATTAATACTTTTATGTTGTTGCTTCTATACATTACTAACATTTTAGAATTATTTTGAAGCACTAAAGCTATTTTTCCATCTGCAGATTGTAAATAGTGGCTTTAAAGATTGTTCATAACTCCTTTTCGTTGTTGATCATTCTTAGAATTCGGCCTTAATGTTTTTTCCATGATTAGTTTCAAGAGCTGCAATAGGAGCTTAAGATGACTACCCCTTGCATACTTTCAAATTAAGACTACTCTGTTTTATTTTATTTGTTATCATTATGATATGATTCATTATTATGTTCTGTGTAGTACTGTGTTCTTATATGCGATTGTATACAGGATCATGTTTTGTATACTTGTTTCTTCAATTTATGTGACAACGCACGACATGCTGATATTTTCGTCTTTAAGAATAAAGTATATAAATCAATCAAATCGAAGGAAATCTAATCTGAACAAAACGTGAACAGATCAAAATTTTTTATCATGCATCTCCATTAGTCAGTGGTTTTTTTTTCCATATTCGCATTCTCTCTGTCTTCGTCACTATTTCTTCAGTATTGTTCCCTAGTCACAAAGTTTACCATGGCTTTATTCATACATTGATACAGAGAAACTGTGAACACAACATGGTTCCGTACTATTCACTACATAGACGCACTACCGACAGTATTTTTTTTTTAATAATGAGATCATTACTCGAAAACCAATTAGGCATTTTTTTTTCGGTTGGCCATCAGTAGTCTAGATAGTCGTGTGTTCAATGTAATTTGGTCGGACTCACCATAGAATGTGACATAGTGTTACCGGAAGCCATGCATCCGCATGTAATATACAGCTAGAAAAAAAATTGAAGTATTTCGCGATACAACTCTATCTGACTATCTGAGTGGGCTGAGTTCAATCAAATGAAGTTCCCCGTTATCCTGTGTGCTCCCGCGCCCTTTTAGAATGATTATTATTTCGCTATTTGTGGGCGATGAAAATTTTCTGTACAATACGTCGTCCCCAAATATCTCTTTTTTCCTTTCTCTTTCTCTCTCTTCTCTCTCTACCTTTGTGTCACACACACACACACACGCACACACGCACACACGCACACACGCAAACACGCACACATCATGTACACGTACTTCCGTTGGATGGCAACTACATCGTCCATCATGCTGTAATAAAAAACAGATCCTGGAAAACTATTTACATCAATACAATTCGTTGTTTAGAAACGCATTCAAAATCATCTATCTATTAACAATGATAAGGAAAAAGTGGTAGATTTAGCATGCACATTTCACAAAATATGCAAGGCACGTGAGCAACTGGTAGTTGTATGACAATGTAGGTATTGAACTGTGGATCGACACAGAGGTAACGTGTAATTTTAGCGCATTGAGCTGGTTATTGAGTTTGTGTCGAAATAAATAAATAATGTGATTCAAATGAAAATATTATAGGAAGCGAAGTCGAATAAACATAAACAGTTTGTATATCTGAATTTGTGATCGTGAATCTGAATTTGTATATCTGAATTTGTGATCGTGCATGCATTTATACCTCGGCAGAAGACATTTTGCGCAATAACAGGCCTACATGAAGCAGCTAAGCAAAGTCGTGCATGAGGAAAATGTCCTCTTGTAAAATCAGAGTCAAATACATTTTATTACCAATTCAAGGAACTATAATTCCGCGATCATCATCATAAATATAATATGATCAGAAAGTTTAAGAATTAGTAAAATTAGTTGGGGTAAATACCTCTCGTGTACTGTAAATGCAAAGGAGAAAGCGTGATTTTCCCTATAGGAGCGAGGTCTCATTAAAAATAATTTAGATTTAATATGAATGTCAACAGGAGATAATCCTTGCCAGCTTGTAAACCCACATTGTTTTGGAAAGCATCCAGCGTTTCCGTTATCCTTTCAATTTCTTTGAAACGCCATATCGGATATTTCACAAAGCTTTCACGATAGCTTTGTGGGGAAAAGGTACAAACATAAAGTCAAATATCAAACCATCAGACTCCTCATTCGAATGCCATGATGCTGGGTGAAAAGCAGGAATTGGCAAGCAGTAGGTAGAAATTCAATAACGAGAACAAGTTCGAGAACATAATACTGATTGATTTTATTACTGTAACACGTAACAACCATGTAACATTAACTTTGTAATATTATGCGCGGACAAATTTCTTAAAGTATCTCACTTTATTTTAGTCTCCACTCTCATATTTCTTTTTGATGTTTTATATTAATATAGATCATAATGATTGACCTATGTTACTCTGTATTGCATTCTTATATTGCTTTATAAAAGAAATAAACTGAACTGAACTGAGCGAACATTCAGCTGGCGATATGTAGGCAAGGGGATGAATGGAAATAAGGTTCCAAGCACTCGGATTACAGGAAGCACGGTAAGCCTAGTGGATTGGAAAATTATAATTTAATGTACTAGGAGATTAAAGGGACGTACTGCTAATTTCAGTGCCAACCAAAAGGCCAATCTTCTTACACAGACTGACGCATGATAGTCTAATGTCAATGATAGAGATCTTCATAGTGAATGCAAAAATATGAAGCAACTTCATACCTGGGATGTGACCTTATAACGCATTCAATTCTTCTTGAAAAACAAGGATCTAATATCCGGTCATCAGCATTACCCACGTTTCGAGAATGGTCAAGATTGTATGTAACCTATTTATTGGCATATTGGGCTGTAACAAGAAACGTCGCAGTGACCATGATGACCGGATATTGGTTTCATTTTCTTTATCTCTCCACAATGAACTTCACTATTCTTTCTTTCTCTCTCTGTATATCTCTCTCTGTCTCATTTCCATTCTCCTTTCTCCACTTTTCTGTCATCGTACTGCTTAATTCTACGGAGCCGGGAAGGGACAAGTGAAAAAATCGTATATCATAAAAACGAGATAACAGTACATTAAATTGCTCCATAACCTCGCCCCTGATTCGCTGTTTTCCGGGACTCAGTTTAGATCTCAGTCTTATTACAATCTCCGCAACAATAATACAATTGTTCTCCAAAAACCACGAACCAATTTTGTAAGAAAAAGTGCACTATACTCAGCTTCTAAGCTCTTTAATGATCTCCCTATAGGTCTTAGGACAATTAATGATATCAAATTATTTATTACAGAAATAAAGAAAAGAGCTGTATGATTGCAGCAATTCATATTCAATTTATATTTAAGTGCTAGTTTTGTACATTCAAATATTTGCTCACAGACAGGTCTGTCAATTCACCTGACCACCCCTCCCCCCGTCTCGTTAAACGCTCGTTCACCATTTTGAAAAGTCTTAATCTGTTTGCACTGTGTTATAATGATTGCCCATTTTTCAAACCTTTGTTTATTTCTGTATAATTCTTTTCCTCAGTTTTCATTTTGATTTCTTTTGTTCATTGTATATACTTTTCATGTTACACGTTTCTGATTATATTTTATTCATTGTAAATCTGTTTGCAAACATACGCTTTGTACATTTGTATTAAAGTTCACAGCCATGCTTGAAAACCAGCTAACAGCTGAAAGCAGGATTTTATCCGTGATGAAATAAAGTCAATCAATCAATCAATCATAGCGAGATGCTCATTAAATTGACATAATATCCCAACAAAATGACATAATTTATCGTTTTAATGAGATGGTTATGTCATTAAAATCACATAATATCTCATTAAATGAGATAAAAGTACTTTTCGCATGTCCCTTCCCGGGCTCCGTATAATTCTAATCAAACGAACGAAGAAATAGACAGGAAACTATTGTTTGCTTCTGTGTGTAATCATAATGTTGATATCACATCTTCGTACGCGGGCTGCGAACACAACAGACTTACTGACTTGACGATAATTTTCTACATGACGTTGGCATAATGCTGTATAGAATTTACTGTATAGAGTCTGGACTAATATGGCATGCGTGGCGCCTACAAATCATGACACGGGTTTCATTGAGTACCCAACACGGCAATGGGACAACGACTTAAAAAGGATTCAGTTCTTCTTCGTGCATATACAATGCACTTCTCTCGTAAAATAGCGATTTATCATGTTCTGTTCCCTTCAGTTTCACTGTAATGATGTCCAACCGACAGCTGATGATGTTCAAAACAATTATTTTACTCTCGTGGTAAAACTTTTACATAATTTGAGATTTTGAGGAAACAATGAATGCACACATGCATTGATGATATTACGTTTAAAAATCTATGAGTAATAGTGTGTGTTTTTTAATTTCTAAAACAGGGGGACGTAAACGTTGACTTTAATCACACTCTGGTATAAGTCTCTAGCACGTAAGTAGCGGTTGTGTTATGACATTCACCAAGACTCTCCCATAAAGTAACCCATCGACACACGGTCAAAAATTTTAATACATGTCCAACAATAATGAAAATACACATATGCGAATGCATAAACACACAGCACTTAGACAACGCTGGAAAAAGTCAAATATAGTACGTGACCGTATGGAAAGAGATGATTACGTTTATATATCATCCAACTTCCTAATTTTGATACGAGCACAGGAATCATCTTGACACTATGAGTGGATTTGAGGGATCCTTTCTAAATTCTTCGCCATATTCAAAGTCGGTTTCAGAGTTATCAAGTAAAATAAAATATACAGAATGACAGAGGATAATCTAAATCTGACCTGAAATACCAAAGTCGTCGAATTTATAAGTTTCACATATTTCATGACAAACAGTATTTATGTATAGCAACCGCATAAACAGCCTAATTGAGATGATGATGTCACAGTCGTACAAATCTCTCGCTGAACCTGTTTCAGAAACCTTTACCTTTCCGTAAGTCTGGATTTAAGCTGATAATGGCGGTTATCTTGAGTATGGGATGAAACTGAACTTAATGTACTTTTTTTTTTAATTGGGCAAAAACTGCACAAATAGCCGAATTTCATGAAATGTTATCGCAATGTTGCAATGTGTAACATGCATTGTGGGGATTGCCCCCCCCCCCCTCCAACTTCCTTAGAATTCATATAATTCCATCTGTTGCTTGAACAGATGGAATTAATTAAAATATTTGGTGTAACAGATATACTATCTCATTTGTTTTCTTTAATTAAGTATTAAAGATACTCACTTTACTACAAACAATGGTGCAAGTGCGTGAGTGTGTGTCCGTATAGACAGCGTCTTCCTGTATGTGTGTCTTTCTCAGTTGTACTACTCCTGAATCTAAAAGTCTGCAAGGACTATAATCAAACAAAGGGTTCTCGTCAAACACCACCAATATCAAATCTATCTATTTCTGAGGAGAAATGGTGTCAATCGGGTCATCGGTGGTGGATTCTGAGGTCTCTTCGAATCTTACATGGACTCCATCCTCCTCCTGCACGTCGACGATCGATGGTTCGTCTCCGGACCTCCCATTCCCCGTCGGATCGTCGCTGGGGACGACCTCATTATCGGTGGGCGCGGCGACCACGCCGCTCGCTGACGTGACGTCGCTATGACGAGAATTAGAGCTTGTTCTATCTGTGCCAGCAGTAGGAACAGAATTGACTGAATTCTCCAAATTTTTCACATCAATCTTTTCTTTCCTTTCACTACCGTGACCTGCACTGGTAAGGGTGCCCTCTTTTGGGGCTCCTGTGTCTCTCTCGTTTGAGATTTTCGATGCGATTCCTTTCTCATTGTCCGCTTGATGAACGTTAACAGGTTTATCCTCCTCAGCGTCCACCACCAGCTTCGCCTTGTTGAAATGGTGCGCGTCTTCGTCCGTCATCTCCTCGCCGTGGTCGGACATGTCGTCCATGAGCTCGCGATTGAGTGCCGCCGCTGCCAATCTGTTGGCCATCTCGCGCTCCGCGTACAGCAGCGGCGCCGACTGCACCCTCGGACCTTTGGCCGCGGCGGCCTGCGAGCGCTGGAGAACCTGCTGCCGGTGGGGCAGCAGCGTGGCCACTTTGAGGATGCGCTCCTCCATTTCCTTGAAGGTGATCTGGCGGGAACGCTTCCGGGTATGCAGGAGAGACGGGTTGAAAAGGAGTGTGTATGCCAGCTGCCACCTCATCACTGCACGTGCGTGAGGAGAGATGCTCTCTGCAAGACCACATGGTAAAAAACAAAGGAAATTTCAAATGGATGTTGTAATTAACTCTCTGTTGCTTGATATACTTTACGTTAGCAGCGTTTAGACTTTATCTGGCAACGCCAGAAAGTCAATAGTCACTGCAACAGGTTGGGTTGAATGCTTGACTACTGAATTGTTCCCTGATGACCAGTCTCCGTGAAAGATAACTATGTCACCGACGTGTCTTTGAAACTGATGTTTTATGAACTACTGACGGAACGAATGAGCTAATCACAATTGGCTAACCACTATGTGATATACCAAGGCAGTCGAAAACTGGCTGTTCGGACGCATCATTTCCAATGGGATATGCCAAGTGCTAACATGTATATAATGTAAACTTGCATTTTCTATAACGATAATGAAATCTTCACACATGGGCGTCACCAGGGGGGGGTGCGTTGGGTGCGAACGCACCCCCCTTCAGATCCTTAAAAAAAAAAAAAAAGTCTGCGAGCGACCTCAACGCCAGACGCTAAATAATTATTCTTCTCTATTTTTTTTTCATATTTTGCACCAGGGACACACACACACACACACACACACACACACACACACACACAAGAAAATCGTCGGCAAAAACAATTCGCACCCCTGGTTCTGGCAGCACTGATTTTACACATATCTATTAGTATTCTACAGTGTTTACTATTTATCGACCGTACTGTACATCCGTACGATACGAACCACTTATAAACGTTTGCATGTACGTGTGCTACTTACAAGTATGTAGAGTCTGTGTACGTTACTTCTGACCAATCCATATTGCCAGCCCAAGAGCGAGCCTTAGCTTCATTAAAAAAATAAAAAAAAATGGAGGGGCAAGCATATTTTAGTTTTGCCCCCCCCCCCATAATTAATAATTCCCGAAATGAAAAGATTTTCTTGCTTTTGAAAGAAAACAAAAATGTTGCCCCCATAAAAATATTGGAAGGCAAGCGCACCATTTGCCCCACCCCACATAATCATAATTCCCGCGATGAAAAGATTTTCTTGCTTTTTTGTTAGAATCAAGAAATCTGTCCAATCATTTCACCCAAAAGCAGCGGCGTAACTACGGAGGGGGGGGGGGGTGCGCCCCCTACCCAATCCGCTGGTAAAAAAAAAAAAAAAAAAAAAAAAAAAAAAAAGATTTACCGAAATAGTAGTTCAAGTGCTAGTAAACTGCTTTTGAATGAAAGGGTGATCCAGAAATAAGATATTTTTCTATGATTTCTTTTAACCATAATTAAATAGGTATATAGTGTGAAACATTGTTCAAAAAGCCCGGACCCGACAAAAGATTGTGATTCCTGGTTGGCATTCTGCATATAAGCATGGATGTGCGCAGTGTACTCAGTACATCCGAACGAAGAGTCGCCACAATGTTGCGCAATGTGATGTAGAATGTACACCTTTGTACCTTACGCTTCGTTTTATCAAAGCTAGATCATTGCATTTTGCAGTGTTGCTTTACATACTGGTCTATATAAAAATGTCTAGCATTGCCAATAAAAAGACTTGACCTGGGCTAATTCCTAACTTTTCCATGTATATAATACACACACACACACACAAACAAACACGCACAATTATTTTAGGGGATGCTCTAAAGTGCAGATTTTGGACATCCTTTCCCCGCTTGGTCACTTCGACGCCACCTCGCTGGCCATACCTCCCCCAGTCATGAACATAAACCCACACCCTGGACTACCACTGGCGGATCCAGGGGGAGGGGCACACCGGGCGCCTGGTGCCCCCCCCCCCCTTAATTTCCAAAGCGAAAAAATATAGCTATACACACGGCAGTTTGGGGACTGTAAAAGATGACGTCAAAATTTTCAAGCTCGCTTGCTCTGTTCGCTCGCATTTAATCTTTATGCCATTCTTCTGATGTTGCTGCCAGTAATTGCCTGCAGTTGCGCCCGGTGCGCCCCCCTTAATTTCCAAAGCGAAAAAATATGGCTAAGAACGGCAGTTTTTAGACTGTAAAATGTAAAATTTTCAAGCTCGCTCTCTTCGCTCGCTCGCATTAGTTGTTATGCAATACACCTGATGTTGCTGCCAGTAATTGCCAGCAGTTCCGCCCGGTGCCCCTCCCCCTTAATTTCCAAAGCGAAAAAATATGGCTAAGAACGGCAGTTTTTGGACTGTAAAATGTAAAATTTTCAAGCTCGCTCGTTCCGCTCGCTCGAATGTAATCATTATGCTCTCCTGATATTGCTGCCAGTATTTGCCAGCAGTTGGGCCCGATGCGGCCCCTTAGATTCTAAAGCGTAGAAATATAGCTATACAACGGCAGTTTGTTTGTTTTTTACTGTAAAATGTCAAAATTTTCAAGCTCGCTCGCTCGCTCGATCGCATTTAATTGTTACGCACTTCTCCTGATGTTGCTGCCAGTAATTGCCGGCAGTTGCGCCCGGTGCGCCCCCCCCCCCTCCTTTATTTCCAAAGCGAAAAAATATGGCTCCAAATGGCAGTTTTTGGACTGTAAAATGTCACAATTTTCAAGCTCGCTCTCTTCGCTCGCTCGCATTTAATTGTTATGCCATTCACTTGATGTTGCTACCAGTAATTGCCAGCAGTTGCGCCCGGTGTGCCCCCCTTAATTTCCAAAGCAAAAAGATATGGCTACAAAATAATGGCAGTTTTGGGACTGTAAAATGTCAAAATTTTCAAGCTCGCTCGCTCGCATTTAATTTTTATGCAATTCTCCTGATGTTTCTGCTAGTAATTACCGGCAGTTGCGCCCCCACCCCTCCTTTATTTCCAAAGCGAAAAAATATGGCTCCAAATGGCAGTTTTTGGACTGTAAAATGTCAAAATTTTCAAGCTCGCTCTCTTCGCTCGCTCGCATTTAATTGCTATGCCATTCACCTAATGTTGCTTTCAGTAATTGCCAGCAGTTGCGCCCGGTGTGCCCCCCTTAATTTCCAAAGCAAATAAATATGGCTACAAATGGCAGTTTTTGGACTGTAAAATGTCAAAATTTTCAAGCTCGCTCGCTCGCATTTAATTGTTATGCAATTCTCCTGATGTTACTACCAGTAATTACCGGCAGTTGCGCCCCCACCCCTCCTTTATTTCCAAAGCGAAAAAGTATGGCTCCAAATGGCATTTTTGGGACTGTAAAATGTCAAATTTTTCAAGCTCGCTCTCTTCGCTCGCTCGCATTTGATTATTATGCCATTCACCTGATGTTGCTGCCAGTAATTGCCAGCAGTTGCGCCCGGTGCGCCTCCCGTTAATTTACAAAGCAATAAAATATGGCTATAAAACGGCAGTTTTTGGACTGTAAAATGTCAAAAATTTCAAGCTTGCTCGCTCCCCTCGCTCGCATGTAGTCGTTATGCCATTCTCCTGATATCGCTGCCAGTAATTAAATTTGTAGTTTCACACCGTCATTCCATAATCCATTTATAGGGGGTACAACCCCCTCCGGCACTTCCACACCCTCCCCCACCCTTGCTCGCTCCCTCGCATACTAGCCCCCCCCCCCCCCCCCCCCCCCAAGATGAAATCCTAGCTACGCCGGTGCCCCTTCCCCGCTTGGTTTCCCTCAAAAAACAGTAGAAGTGTAGGGATTGAGAGCTTCCTATATTCCATATGTCTGTCCAAAAAATCTCGTAAACATTTAGTGTCAAAACGCACCCCCCTTGAAAAAAAAGCTGGTGACGCCCCTGTTCACATACTAGTCAACAGCTGCTACAAATGTCAAGGTAGTGCTGATGAGAACGATTGTCATGGCATCGGCATTGTAGGAGGGCTCCTTACACCACTAATTACTCCCAATAAAGCAATGATAATCAATCGAGTCGCTACAGTAATTATGACATTACAAGAGTAGATATGTACGTATATATACATGTATACATGTAATATGTGTGTGGGGGTGCGTGGGTGCGTGATGATGGTACAAAGATTCATTAATCTCAATGCTATCACAAAATAAACACTGTGATGATAACACAATTACAAAATAGATAACAATGATCACAACAAGGATACAAATAATAATACTAATGCTACTACTACCAGTACAGTAGTAGTAACACTGACAATCATAGTAAAAACGTTAATATTGATTGTCATGACCACAATTTCATGTTCTCGTCTACTATAGTTTATGGTATGATTCCTCACACTGTGAAAACATGATGATTCTAATACATACACTGAACGTGATCTCATCAAATGCACTTCTGCACTGCAAAGTTATTTTAAAAAAATATGTGTTTTTAGAGTCTTTACAGGCCACTCTTCAATATTTATACCCATTTAAACATCACCTAGAAATGAATCACAGTCCATCAATACTCTCAACACGACAAGAGATGTATAAAGGATATCTATAAGTAGGCGGTAGCCATGGCGACGCAAGAATAATATATGCTAAATAGAGTACACAGGTGTGATGTTGTAGCGATTCATCGCTATGGAAACTGGTTCTATAAACATCCTCACCTGGCCGGAGCGTTTATGTGCGCACCTGGTTCCAACCCAAGTTATAAGAAAAGACTGTGAAAACGTCACTTTGGTACTCTATTGGGAGCATTTAAAGGTTACAGTGATGGCCGAAGACTTCTTACATTCGTAATTACCACGAAAAATGTATGATGTATATCTCATTTGCGTGCATGCCCATCGCCTGCTGCCGCTCAACAAAACAACTACAAATGCCGTCAAAAAAAAAAAAAAGACCGGACACAGTAACACTGCTCCTCAAATCTCTCAACACTCGCTTCCACATGTTACACGCGCGCAATAACTTCATTCAGGTTACAAAATGGCAGAGAATTCTACTGTTTAGCACATCTGTTATCCGTATGGTAAATACTAAAAGGAAATGGTTATAAACATCACATCACTGTGTGTGTGTGTGTGTGTGTGTGTGTGTGTGTTTGTGAAAAGATGCCTGTCTATTGTGTTGGGTTGAAGTGATATGAGATATTGTAAATGCTTATACTAGCTCATATATATCACCAAACGGAAAAGGGATATAAATCTTGTGCCATTGGTTCTTGCGGCTTTATACGGTATTAGCTCAGATATTTCTGTTTACGATAGCGTTTTTGTTGTCTTTTTTTTTCGGTCTATAACTTTCCATGTTCAAACTAGTGTACAATTCCAAAGAAATTAACTCGGGCAACCAAGGAATTGTTACAAATTTGTCCTACAATTATTGTTTTTTTTTTTAGGCTGCGGCTCTCTGTAAGGCTGATCACGTGGTCAATTCCAAACCAAACGAAAGGAGGGAATGGACCTGGGATTTGAACTCATTTATTCTGTTATTCGCAATTAATGACTTAAGCTATACTTCTACAATACAAAACGGGTCTACGACAGTTCTTTAATTTCACCGGATTATTTGAAGCTCAACAATGCCTATTTGTCTAATTGATTTCAATTGCGTAATTGAACCAATACGTATGTACTGGGCTCGGAGAGGGCGATTTAGAATAATATTATAATATTGACTGGAGCAATAATAATGGTGATGTTGAAGAAGATGATGATGAATAGGTGATATTCATGACATTCAATGTTCGTTTATGATATATATATATATATATATATATATATATATACATATATGTATATATACATATATATGTATATATACATATACATGATGAAGTGTAATAAATTGAAATTGCACTGGGATAGAAATAAGATGGCATCAATGGAATGGAACTAAAGAGAACGAAATGAGAGAAAACAACAAGAAAAAGACACAAAGCGTATCATGCCCTATATATTATAATGAAAACGACTTTTTTGTGTGTGCAATGAAGTATCTATGATTTGGAATGAAGTGTGTTTTAAGGTCATGTGTCGAAATGTTGGGGTGTCCTTAATTAAACAAGGAAAAGTAGAAATTACGCGGTGCGTAACATATGTCCCCGCCGGAAGTAGCATTTTGTAACAAAATGTGCAATATAGGTAAAAAATCAAGGTCAAAGGTCAAAGAAGTCAAAGGTCAAAATTCTGTGTAGAAGTTTTGAAGCCCTCACCTAGCGCCATCACATAAAGCAAATGGAATCGAAATTGGGTTAGAAATGGCGCAGGAGTAGCATTCTGTAGCAAAATGCACAATATAGGTCAAAAATCAAGGTCAAAGGTCAAAGAAGTCAAAGGTCAAAATTCTGTGTAGAAGTTTTGAAGCCCTCAACTAGTGCCATCATATAAAGCAAACGGAATCGAAATCGGGTTAAAAATGGCGAAGGAGTAGCATTTCGTAGCAAAATGTACAATATAGGTCAGAAATCAAGGTCAAAGGTCAAAGAAGTCAAAGGTCAAAATTCTGTGTAGAAGTTTTGAAGCCCTCACCTAGTGCCATCATATAAAGCAAACGGAATCGAAATCGGGTTAGAAATGGCGAAGGAGTAGCATTTTATAGCAAAATGTACAATATAGGTCAAAAAATCAAGGTCAAAGGTCAAAGAAGTCAAAGGTCAAAATTCTGTGTAGAAATTTTGAAGCCCTCACCTAGTGCCATCACATAAAGCGAACGGAATCGAAATCGGGTTAGAAATGGCGAAGGAGTAGCATTTTGTAGCAAAATGTACAATATAGGTCAAAGGTCAAGGTCAAAGGTCACGACTGAAATTCTGTGTAGAAGTTTCAAAGCTCCCATGTAGTGCTATCATATAAAGCAAACAGAATCAAAATTGGCTCATAAATGACAGAGAAGTAGCAAATTGAAGATTTTGATCACACACGGACGCACACACGGACACACGGACGGACGGACACACGGACGGACACACGGACACACACACGTACGGAGCCCGTTTCATAGTCCCCTGCTCGAACTCGTTCGGCGGGGACAAAAAAAATAAATGAATAAATAGGTCAGCGTGTGAGAAGGCCCACTCCACACACATGTATTTTCTCTCTCGTCTTTCTCTCCTGCGTTATACCCTTCTTATTTTCTCGTCTTTCTTCTCATTTATAATGTCTAAATATGTCCCTCTCCTGTTACTCTCTTCTTTATTTCGTTATTTTTCCTTCTCATTTCTCTTCTCCTGAAGGAGAAATGAGAAATTCATCCATTTCTCCTTAATCCTTCTTTTTCTTCCGTGACTTGCTGTCATGACCACATCAATTTCTTTGAGTTGGGTAAAGCATCAAAAGCAAGATATCCTGAATGTCTTATTCCTTGATACGTTAACTGAATATGATTTGTTTTTTTAGATGATCATGATAATAATTATTATATCATTTTTTATTACTATTACTATTGTTATTACTATTATCATTATTATTATTATTATTATTATTATTATTATTATTATTATCATTATTATTATCATTATAAATATTATCATCGTCATCATCATTATTGTGGTTTGGGATTTTCGGGGGGGGGGGGGGGTTGCAATTTACTTCATAATTGTAAAGGTAGGAAGTGTGATCGTGATTCCAGTCATACAGGATACAGCTGAAAGAGAAAGTGAACGAAACATATAATGGGTAGCAGGTGATTGACACCAAGGACAAAAATTCTAAATCGGCGCGTAAGTTTTGGAATGATGAATGGCTTTGCAATATTGGTGCGAGTTGGTTGGTGACTGAGGAGGAAAAGAAAAAAGAAAACACACGATGATATTCGTCTCTAAATTGAAAGAGAAGTGATGCGTGACTAGGTCGTGTCCTGTGGCGGTGAAAACACTGATGACGTCACGAAAGCGAAACGACTAGACTTACTCCCCAGGGTACTAGAACGGTTATTCGTACTCCCGTAGTCGACTACGGCATATGTCTTGGACCTCCCTAATACAGCGACAACACAAACAAGAGGGGGAAGAGAAAGAAAAAGAGGGTAGAGGAGAGAGAGAGAGAGCGATAACTATACATTACGGTATGGCACATTCATGCAAAGCGCTTTTGGAAAGCAATGATTTCAACTTGAGCGTGGGAAAACTGAAAGGAGAGGTTGATATATGTATATCAGAAGGGATGTTTATTCAAGCAAGTGAAACAATGACACTTTCGTTTATATTATGTGCAGTATATTTCACAATGGGTTCGATAATAAGTAAGGCCGCAAATATGTCTCAAATTGCTAAAGTATAGGCAACTGGGAAAATTTGATACTGGTTGTTTCCTCTATAATCTACGTGGAATCATTTTGATTGTAATGAAACGTGTCAAACCGCATCACATCGCCTTGACTGTCATTTACAATGGCGCGCATTTGTATTCCCTATAACTTACACAACTGGAATTTGTATGTCGTGATTAAACATCTCACATATGTCAATGCAATACATATTAGAGCATGTCGCACTTCCGTTGTTATTGGCAACAGTCAGCTTCCATGACAAATGTGCCTCATGCTACTAAAGCATGATACGTGAATCCATGAAACAACAACTTTTCAAGCGTTTTTAAAACAGACAAACAAAATGTCTCCTCGAATAACAAGAGTAGCTGGCTGTGACATGTTTTACCGAGAAGTTTAAAGGTACAATGCAATGAAAAATCACATTGACTTGTTTTGACATTATACCCGTATTTACATATTCATTTGCCAACATAAGTGACTTTAAGGGTTATCATTACGAATCAATTCAAGTGAACATGCATTTACATTCCATAGTTCCTTTAAGTACACCGATGGTAGGTCTTCCTGCATACACAGAAAGTCATGATGGTGTTTATCGCCAACGTGCATAATGTTTTATCAAGAAGATTCTGTTTTCATTTTCTTTTTATATATCTGGTCCTTTTCATACAAGTAAGAAGATACTAACAGGTGTTATCTGTCACTTTTGATGAAGTTGTATCACCAATATTATCTCTGCCATTTCGAAAGCACGTTACGTAAAATAAACCATACACATACACACAGAATATGGGGTCTACTACATACAAACACTACAGTTTGTACTAAACTCAGCGGTGTGAGGGACAGAGAGCGTCGTTCCAAGCTTTGTAAGAACAGTGCGTCTCTATAAGTCCTCTTTTAGGACGTCGTTATTTAGAGCTTACAAAACATCTTGAAACTTTGAATTTGAAAAGTTTATAGCACTGCCCAGTCTGCCGATATCATTGCCACAAAGAAATAGTGATATTGCGCCTGGTTATAGACACACTAAAAGCTCTGAGGGGGTTTGACAGACTGCGATATGCGATCGCGCTTCTCTAAATTTAGTCTCGGCCATTATAAGAATGACTGTCGATAAGTATCTCCTGATTTGTTAGTGATTGGGATACGAGTCGCTGGGGAAACACAATAGACTGCGGTAAAAAAACTAGATTCATTTGTCTTAAGATTAATTGATAGCAACCTAATATACTCGACACGGTGGGGGTGCACATTGGCGAACCACCAGAGGCGACTGCACAAGTTGGAAATTAGGCGTAAGAGAGAAATGCTTTCCTTTTCAATGTTGGTTACTTCAAATATTGAGCAGGACGAAAAGGATGCACAATCACCACATTGCTCACTGTTCTCCAAATCGAACGTAACGTGTTGTGTGCATGTAGTGTTGAAAAAAAAAAGTTTTTTATTTTCTGGAGCTAACAAAACATCGCTATAAAACACCGACCTTGATCACGGTTATAGAATAATAATTTTAATAAAAAAACCTTGCTTCGACCACTACTGCGTTAACACGAAATTTATAAAATGAAACATTCAGAGTGAAATGTTGATACTTCCAATATGACTAACCAAACATTCTGGCGGTATAAAATACGGCACATGACTACCCATACTCTAATCTTTTAATAATTATCATTGTACGGGTAGTTTTTATTGTATGCATGAGAATCATTATACCAATAATCACAGGCTCATGTTTTCTTTGTGGACAAAAAAAAAAACCAATGAATAGAATTACATTTGTCTTTTCAAATGCAGTATGGAAAAAAAAAAACATGTTAGTGCGCTCACCAATGTCGTGTTCGATGATCTCGTATGTCGCGCTCTCGTCCTCCGGCCCGTTGTGGGCGTGCCTTAATCGAGCCTTCTTGCGAACCACGATCTTGTTGATGAGGATCTGACAGAAGACTACGAGTACGGGGTGGCTGTGGGCGTTGATCATGTTCAGGTTGCCGATGTATGCCAGATAGGCTGCGCGAAAACAGGGTAGGGAGAATGCGAGGTTAGAGACACCAAGGTAGAACTGTTCCACTACACACACTCAACTATTGTTAATGCTTTCATAAGCCTGAAATATAGCCTAACGGCCTATATGTGATTATTGCACATCCATCAATCAATGTTGGAACGCCGAAGCTGAAACTGTCCTCTAATCTTCAATTTCATCTTCTATTCATTTTAGGGATACCGATCCATACACACTAAAGTTATAAGCTTTTTCTAATTGATTGCAATCGGCATTAAGATGAATGGCACTGCTTGGCGATTTCATGCATTTTAGCGGAAAAAAAAGCGATAGAGATGGGGGCAGTAACATCAGATGATTGTGATGATGTCACTACATTCTTAATGTTAGGTTTGTTCTCAAAACAATATCGGTCGATAATAACAGCAAATTAAACATAGACCCCCGTAATAACTAGACAAATCATTATCAAGTGAAAAATCCATGACAAGAATTATTTTGATGGAAAGGATACGGTATCACTGTTTATGGGTATTTTTCTATTTCTAATAGGAAAATCAAGAGGAGATTATATTTTTTTTGAGCAGGTGCCTGCGGTGACCAAAAGCACTATTTCTTTTTCATTGTCAAGCAGACAAAATGTGACATTATGGATAAGACTCCCATCTCCAATTCAGAGGACCCGAGTTCGATTCCCGCCCAGTGCGTACGTCCTTGGACAAGACGTTTTTACCCACAGTGTCCCTCTCGACCCAGGTGTATAAATGGGTACATGGCAATGCTAGGGTAATAAGAATGGCATGGCCTTTTGGTAGAACAGTGGTAAAACTGATGAGGCACCCTAGACAAAGGATACCTTATTACTTATTACAAAATCGGCTCTCAAGAGAGGACAATACAGTTCATCGTGTTTGCTTTTCATCACGCTGTAGTAGTGCTCACTTGAACATTGAACGTATGCCATTTTTCTCTCTCTTAAAATATCATTCATTCACATGGGAACATGTCGCAGTTGACCCTCGCCCACCCCCCCCCCCCCTCCTCCTCCTTTCCGACTCCCCGGGTACGTACATTGATCGAGATTCTCGAATCCTCTCATCAGGATGGGACGGTCGATGCGGCAGAGGAGGAAGACGCCGACCACGAGCCCGGTGAGGATGCGGATCACGCAGGACAGCATCCCGACCAGGACGTTGAGGAAGACGAGGAAGTAGGAGAAGGTGTGGTAGAAGTCCCTGCTCGGATGGGAGAAAGAGATGGAGGAAACCACATAGACAGAGAACATTGACTGGTTAAACTAGATTTGGAGTTCATATTGATTTTCACTACAAATACAGAGCCAAAAGCCAGAACCGGCAATCTTAATCGAAAGACTGCATTAAGAGAAATAGGGCAGAATCTGAAATTCTGCCTAGCGATGTAATAACAGTAACATTTTCCTTTAAAGTAATGAACATTTCACAAGCACTGCCTGTTGGTGAGTCCTTTTTTCCCCCTCCTTCTTTTGCAAGCACCGTCACTAAAGTGTCTTGGTCAGACTGATTACACAAATTGCGTTACATAGTTCGATTCATAATACAATGATAAACTGTGTTTACGGCAATTGTTTTATCCATGAGACTGCGCTTCTCGGTAATGTTTCTATGGAAGAGGAAATAGAACGCAATGTTCATCGGTTTTGTAGTCATATTCCTTCATGTCAGCAAAGTATCTCCTTAATTCTTCACGTAAAATGCATATTTTGTGTTGTGTCCGGCTAGCAGATAAACGTGCATGCATTGCTTGATCTGTCTTTCCTTTGCCTTTGATTTCTAATATAAAAAGAAACGATAACACCACGTTGTCCCTCGATTATCCGTCTGACAAGAAATCCCATAATTCGGCAATTGATATTGATGTTCTCATCCTTGCCAAGCTGTTTAGGCCGATACTTGGTTCGATTCAGATCACAGCACAAGCTGTCCGCACTGATTCCTTTTGCGTTGATTATGAATGAATCTGTGGAAGGCCAAAGTAGAATGACCTTTACGTTCGACCTGTTCGAGAGTTCTCAGGGAGTATCCTACCTCTTGGAATGGCGACCGTGCATAACGATAATTATCATGTATAGTCGCAATTCCAAGAGCAGAGATACTCCCTATGTGATATATTGTATCAGCTAGAAATTTGAATGATGGCACGTGGTAGAGGGACAGTGCGCCTTAACGCGTTGCAAAAAAAAAACAAACAAACAACAACAACAACGATGACAATGTCCTTTATTTTCATACCAGAATACAATCTTCGGTTCTATATAAGTCTAGTTTTCAGGGCGCCTCATCAGGTTCCCTAATGTACGGATGAAACGACGTGATTTTGCCTTGTCCATACCATCCCGAGTGAATATGTGCCCCTGAACTACACTTTCCAGGTTGTTAATTATCATTACCATGACGGGTTTCTAACTCTACCGTCTTGTCCAATTTGAAGATGTCATCCGCTTCCATCAATTTCCCGCCCAGCCCCCGGTCGCTTTATTGGCGCGTTACCTAATCTTCCTTGCAACCCAAATCGTTCCGCGTTCAATCTCGAGTGTCTGTAATGTCGTATCCATGTGATCAAGGCGTGAAGACGATTTATCTGGGCTCCAATCATAATCATCCAATCTAGCGACGGGCAGAAAGCATCAGTTTGTTTGGTAGTGCTGTCTGTTCAGCATAATTACCTCGTGAAATATCCCGCTATATATACGCCCATCTCGTGCATCTAATCACGATAATGGATGGCTTTTTTTTTCACCAATCACTGGAGGAGGGATGAGAGACCAGGAGGAGGAGGATTAAGGTGGGCACAGGATGGAGGGGCAGAGAAGGGGAAGAAGCGAAGGAAAATGATGATGAGAAGAAGGAAGAGAGATGAGGAGGAAGCAGAGAAAAGGAGAAAAGATAAAGGATCTCGAGGTAACGAAGAAGAAGAAAAAAATGAAGAAGATGATGAAAAAAATACAACGATTACAATTGATCCTAAATGAATTAAAAAGAAATAATAGCATGAGGTGGGTATAGTTATATGGCGAATAAAAATGATTATATCGATGTGAGTGAGATGGAGAGATTATAAACCTTAACTGATGGGGCTTTTGCATTTACCAGTTCACCTACTTAGGGTACCAGAATACAGACCAGATATGTATCTTTATTGATGGGAAATTAACAAGTGCTTGTTGTGATCATCACAAGCTAAACTTATTCCGCGAAAATAGAACACGGGTACATACGCATTTTCAACGCACAAAATGAGTAAGAGATTCCAGATAATTGGTTGATTATTTTGTTTGTTTTCACTCTTTTCTTACCTGTGTTGGAGCGCCAGCGGTTTGTCAACGTCCGTTGGATGTATGCGTGGTTGGAGGAAGACTCGCCGAGCAAGGAACGGCTGGCTACCAAAGACTAACATGGCGACTGCTAACAAGGGCCTGGATGTGAATGATCGGATTTAAAGATCTTCGTTAACAAATTCAAGATCATCAAATTAGTCACTTTTTATGTATGTCGGAAACGCGAAAAATAGTTGTAAGACCGATACCGTTACTTATCATTGTAATACAAATATTCATTATAATAATCTTCACTTATTTTAGAAAACAACAAAACTAGCTGAATTCAATATATTTATCTCTAATGTGCGAGGCATTTCTCCACCATGTCAAAATGTATAATGACGCGAGATTCCGGCTTGAAAACAGAGCATGCTTTGGGTTTGTAAAGATGACTCTTATGTATAGGCATGTTTATGATCTCAAGTTTTTGATACGCTGCAGCAGAATCATAACTGCTAGAAGAGGGAATAACTTTTAATTTTCTAAATTGCAAACATTCTTAATACCAAGAAATGCTTTCTTGGAAATCAATGCCGATAATAGTTTATGTTCCCATATGACAAACCTAATATCATCCATATTCTACCTACACTAAACTTGTACATCAGTTACTTATATCTGCGTGTCTATCTTTCTATCTATATCTATAAGTATATAATTATAAAGTGTGTACATAATATGTATTCATTAATTTATGTGTGCTTTTTTCTTCCCAAGTTACGCAATCATCATCATTGTATCTCACTGGGTTTTTTTCCAACTACTGGTATACATTGTGAGCTATCTACCTCAATAGCGGACTGGTCAACACGACATTGTAAGCTAACACAGCCGAAAAGATTACGTACACCATCACGTTGATGAAACTGAGAATGAACTCCACGGCATCCTTCATGAGAGGAATGATGATGGCCCCGCTGATGACGTACATGACCACGAACATCGTCATCGTCATGATGACGTAGCCTGCGATCAAGTGACGTATATATAAATATATAAAATGACTTCAATTAACATCAAGAAGTGGTGTACCACGGAGAGCACGTTTACTACATAGTGAATAGGAATAATCAACAAATGAAATCATCGGTTAAAGTATGACAAATTAATCCTATAACCAAAACTATATAGCTGGCAACGAGTAAGGCAGCCTA
Source organism: Diadema antillarum (assembly GCF_040938485.1). Classification (NCBI taxonomy): domain Eukaryota; kingdom Metazoa; phylum Echinodermata; class Echinoidea; order Diadematoida; family Diadematidae; genus Diadema; species Diadema antillarum. The sequence continues at coordinate 231,155 of NW_027271583.1, read as the reverse complement.
GTGAAAACGTTGAGTTGGTATCAGTGTCATATGACTGTAGATTATAAATTTGTGTTTCCATACGAAAACTTGCCATACAGTTGAACAAGTGGTACGACCTTTTGCATACATGTTTTGTCATTTCCGTCACATATTAAATCAATTTAGATGTTTTGATGCCAGTAACATTATTTGGGCATACCGATTTATTTCGCAGAGGGCTATTTGTTACCTTAAATCGCAGCATGGAGCATAGTAACTTTCTTTCGAAGAAGCCCACCTAATTTTGCAATAAATCAGGCATAGTAAGTCATTATCTAAGAATATATTGACTACTACCACGTCCACCCGAAATGTTCTGCTTACCTGACAGATAGTACGCGATTTGAAATCCACAATACTGCAAACTTCCCGTCTGTATGAAAGATTTTATGGAATTATGTGTTAACGGCATTCCGAGAGTAAAACTCTAGTATCATAACGTTTCACGAATATAAAGTGAATACAGACTTTCTAATTGAAGGGATTGCTAAATTCTGAGAACGTTTTGCCATCTTCTCACAATGTTTCGCAACAACAAAAAGTTTGCTATCTTTCCCAGAATGTCAGTGTTAGTTTCCAAAAATGTATATCATGAAAACTATGAAAAAAGGGTTTTAAATCAATATCAATACATAACCATACTCTCATAGATAAAGGGCAAGTATTACTATTGATATTTCAAGCTCCAGTGTATGTCCAAAATAATGTTCAAATTTGAATCTGAGTAGGGTTTTTCTTGTTTAATTTCTTCTTTAATTCTTTCTTCTTCATTCTGAAAGCGTGCAGCTTTGATATTTCTACAGGCACATAGTAGACCTGCATTAAAATTATAACTTTTAGAAATTACAAACGTCAAATTAAGATAACAGTTAACCATCCTAAACAACATTATTCCAGCAAGATACCAATATCTTTCAGGCATGAACACATATCACCGTATGTCTCCTCAAAAAAAAAGATACAACGGTCCCCGGCCTCTGCAGCAATAACTTTAAAAATGGTGAATCAATCCAAACATAATTTCAGGGTAAGAAACTATAACTCATTACCAACATCTTACAGAAAACCCATTCAATTTGCTTTAGTAGTCAGAGAAAATGGTGATTCTTGTAGAGCATGCCAGAAATCCCCTCCCTCCAAATTCTGTATATTGTGTTTACATATTGATATGCAGTTCCAAGAGCATCCAAGTGCTAAACTTGGAAAAATCAGACTCATGACATGCTTTACAACAATCCACATTTCTCTGTGACCGCTTAACCAAATTGAATGGGGTTCTCTGCAAAATAGAACTAAGATGTTCGATTTTAAGACCCTGAAGTAGCATATAAACGGTTTAATCATATTGTGTGTTATCAATAGAAAAATCCGATTGTAATTTTTTTGGGGGACATGATTGTACATCCGATGATTACCATATTCTGCGTCGATGTAAGTTTGATGTCGGGTAAGAATCGTCGATTTCCCTGATAGAGACGAAGAATATGCTTCCTGACAGTAAAAAGAACAATTCACAGCCTTGTGAAAATTAGTAGTCACAAAACTTGACCATAAAAACAAAAGCATTCTTTTAGTCTCTTTCTCTCTCTCTCTCCTGTTTTTTTTTTTAAGGTCTTATTTTACCAAGGGTAACCTCTTCAGTGTAACCACTGCTCTTCCGGAGGGCCCTGCCATTATTATTACCCTATATAGCGTTGCCAGGTAGCCATTTATACACCTTGGTCGAGAGGGACATTGTGGGCAAAAGCATCTTGTCCAAGGATGTAAGCACTGGGCGGGATTCGAAATCTGGTCCTCCGATCGGGAATTGGGAGTTCTTATCCACTATACCACAGCGCCCCCACCTAACACACACACACACACACACATACACACACAACGGTCTTGCTAATGATTAACGACGTACACACTAAACTCGAATATAAAACAAAAATGCATTTCCTTGAGTCTCTCTCCCTCGCACACACACATACACACACATACACGCACACACACAAGCACTTACACAACTTTCTTGTTAATGATTAACGACTTTTCCTTGCAATATTTCGCAGCCCAGAAGTTGTGTAGCAACTTGCATATGTATAAAAAACATTTGCGTACATTGAACAAACTTGTTGACATGTAGAACAAAAATAAAATGAACTTAGAGCGCACAACAAAATTTGATGTAAAAAAAAACCAAAAACACTATTACTATCACTATCAGATTATCATTCATCATTGACATGGTGATAAACCACCATAGCGTGGAGACTGGCCGGGGCTGTATTTTAGTTTCATATCTTGAAATTAAGCTTTCAACATCATAAAATGGTGATCGCGATTTAGTATTGCGGAAGTAAGTGTCGAGCAGTATGATAACATGGAGCTATAGTAGCTTCATAGTAGGACTGCAAAATAACATGTCCTCCATAGAACAGACTAATAAATAACATACAAGGAGACAAAAACTATTGCATTTAAGAGAAAAATCTCGAAAACTTACTCTCACTTTTGAGGTATATAACATGATCATTATTTTTTTTTTAGTTATATGCTTTTCATCAATAAACGCTCACTATAAAACGAAACCATACATTTCTATGAACTCTGACTGTAGCACGAATCATATCTGTTGTCCATCTGTAATGTTGGTATTTTAAATTTCGATAAGCTGCGGTTACATGAAAAAAACAAGAGACCCGCGGGTCTAGCGCTCACCTGAGTATCGCAAGTTCACCTTTCACGCAGTCACTAATCTAATATTATTCACAGCTCTACCAAAATTTGACCAGACATTCGCAAGTAGAAAATGAAAATGTACAATAAGGGCCCAAATTTTTTAAGATTCCTTAATTTGGAGGGAATGGGGCCCCCTGGGGCCCTCTGGGTGGGGCATGGTGCCCATTTTTATAAATTGAGATCCTGACCCCCTAGGGATGCTACCTGCCAAGTTTGACGAAAATACATCATGAGGTTTTCAGGAAGAAGATGAAAATGTACAATTCAGGCCCCCATTTGGACCTTCCCAACCGCCCCCCCCCCCCCCTGCCCCCAAGAGGGGCACCCCTGGATCTCCTATGAACAAACTTGAAACTACAGTCATTAATGTACTCACTCATAGTATTATCTTAGCTCTATAACTTCTGATTCTAGAGAAGATTTTTAAAGATTACTTCATTTGGGGGGTTTGGGGCCCCCCTGGGGGCCCCCTGGGTGAAGCATGGTGCCCATTTTAACAAATTGAGATCCTAACCCCCTAGGGATGCTACCTGCCATGTTTGGTGAAAATGGGTCATGGGGTTCTCAAGAAGAAGATAAAAATGTACAATTTAGGCCCCATTAGGACTCCTCCTCACCCCCCTCCCCTGGGTCCCAAGGGGGCACCCCTGATTCTGCCATGAACAAACTTGAAACTACAGTCATCAATGTACAAACTCATAGTATTAACTTAGCTCTATCACTTCTGGTTCTAGAGAAGAAGATTTTTACAGATTCCTTAATTTTGGGGCGTTTGGGCCCCCTGGGGGCCCCCTGGGCGGGGCATGGTGCCCATTTTAACAAATTGAGTTCCTAACCCCCTAGGGATGCTACCTCTCAAGTTTGGTGAAAATGGGTCATGGGGTTCTCAAGAAGAAGATGAAAATGCACAATTTAGGCCCCATTAGAACCCCTCCCCACCCCCCTCCCCTGGGTCCCAAGGGGGGCACCCCTGATTCTGCCATGAACAAACTTGAAACTACAGTCATCAATGTACTAACTCATAGTATTAACTTAGCTCTATCACTTCTGGTTCTAGAGAAGAAGATTTTTACAGATTCCTTAATTTTGGGGGGTTTGGGCCCCCTTGGGCCCCCTGGGTGGGGCATGGTGCCCATTTTAACAAATTGAGTTCCTAACCCCCTAGGGATGCTACCTGCCAAGTTTGATGAAAATCGGTCTTGGGGTTTTCAAGAAGAAGATGAAAATGTAAAAAGTTTACGCACGACGCACGACGCACGACGCACGACGCACGACGCACGACGCACGACGCACGCCGGACGCCGGACGAAGGGCGATCGCAATAGCTCACTTGAGCCTTTGGCTCAGGTGAACTAAAAAGAAGAAGAAGAAGAAGCAATATTACCTGTAGCAAACGAAGATATGGCCAATATATGTGAGGGAAGTGATAATAGACAAAGCTGCAGCCAGATACCAAGATACTGGAATTTTGAATCAATATAGAAAAAAAAAGGAAAGAGGAAACAATTACACATAATAATTTTATGCACATACCAAATGAGCTCCTTTTTTTCCTTTGAAGGAATATAGCAATTCTTACAGTCTGAAAACATGTAATTGGTTACGAATAAGACGAATCGATGGGATAGTCAAGTTGATTGCTCTGCACGCTCTACATGTTATTACAAAGAGCATTATACGTGTTTGGGCGGTAGAACATTCATCCTACTTTTCATTCGACTTTCTTTCCCCATGGCATGCACATAAGCTTTGTTTCGTTGTCACTACTATACAGACAGCGTCTTTTTATCTTTTCACTTTATAACTTTCCATGTGACCAAAAGCATCATACTGCATGCTCAAACAATTTGCCACCCTTCTACCTAAGAGACACGAATGTAAGATCATGGGTACATTTGGAGGAAACACAACATGTTTCCTGGAATGCAACTTTTCTGCGCTATCAGTTCTTCAGCCGTACCTGATTATTATTATTAATGGTATCTTTATTCAACAAATCATTGATCGCAGCCAGAGGCTGAATTACAAATGATTTTACAAAAGTAAAAAATATACACACATAGTATCACATAAATATACAAATGTAAAATTACAAAATCAAAATAACACGCACGCTCACACAAAACAAGAACAATTCGAACAAGAAAGAAACTCTCAGGCACTGCATACACAAAAAATAATGAAAGTTTGAATTGACGTGGATCGCTGACCCTAAAGTTTCCAAGACAATCACTGCCAATCAGTACATGAATATTCATTAAGTTCCGTGAATGTACATTGTACCTTAAACCATTTCCGGGTATGAGGGGAAAAAAGACATTGGAATTGTAACATTTTCACTTTATGTTTGACCTTTAACCCTAATATTTCCAAAACAATTTCTGCCCATCAATTCATGAATATTCACTTAGTTCCATGAAAGTTCCTTGAACCATTTCCCAGATATATTTAAAAAAAATATTTACACTTGACCTTTGACCTTTGACCTCATCCCCCCCCCCCCCCCCCCCCCCAACCCGGGAAAAAAAAAACATTAAGTAATACGAATACACACCAAGCTTCAAAATATACCCTCTGGCGTTGCACAAGCATGGGAGAAACAAAGAAGGAAAAATGTACATTTGACCTTCACCTTTGACCCTAAAATTTCAAACAATCACTGCCAATCAATACGGATATGTTCACTAAGTTGCATGAATGTACCTTGAACCATTTCCGAAATATATATATTAAAAAAAATACATTTTCACTTAACCTTTAACCTTAAACCTTTGACCTTTGATAGCAGCGCTTTGAGGATGCTGGCCTCAATTCATGATTTGCAACGCTAGCAGTGCATCATATTACGAATAGCCAGGGTCCTTTGTAAAACATAGTGTGTTATTCTTTATCGACAGGAATAAAATTAGCTCAACATCAAATTGAAGAGAAAGGAGAGAGAAAATGGAACAATTGAAATAAACCAGATAGTAAGACAGCAGAAGATTGACAGAGGAACAGGAGAAATGGAATTACCATGAGCGGCGCTTTCGTATCGAGTGATGGCCAGGTAAGTCTCGTTGGCCACTGCTGGAGTGATGTTATAGCTGATGACGTATACACCGTAGTACTCCCTTAAACTGTCCGCCACACGATTGATAAATTGATCGAAGCTGTATGTGAGCCCGATCGAAATCTATACATTAGACAAGAATCGATCATTGCATAAGTTGCTACGATTTGAAATGACTGTGTTTCTTTTCCCAAGAAAGAATGAAGACCAGAGCATGTTTCTGTCTTTTCAAACTCCCTATTCCTGTGGACGATATTTGTTTTCATCTTGTATCTAAACGCCTACCATAACCTTCATCTAAGTTTGCAGACTTCTTGAAGCCTTTGGACTCTGAGAAATGAAACTGCACTTTTTAAACATATTTACACAATCTACATTTTATTATCATACTTCTCATACATGATCGTTCGCGATGATCTAATATTCACATGTAATAACATGATCCACGCCACTAGGTTACGCTATCGGAATGACAAATAATGTGGTCTATTGTTTATTTATTTCATGTCTATTGCGAATCTTTACAAAGGGTGGCCTGATCACCACAATATAAATGAAAACTTAAAAACAACAACAGAGATTACAAACAAAGTATATAATACATAATATACAATTATATATATACACATTCAAAATAAAAGAAAGAGATACAATCATGCAAATAAAAAAAAAACAAAGATACTTGTCGGTCTTGATCCTCGGGGCTGTTATAAGCCAGTTCATAGTTAGCTCATGGGCACATTTTTTGGTATAAGTGACCTTTCTTTTTTCTCAATTGGTTAGGCACTTCACTCGTTGCGCAAACAGCATGATGCATAAGCATACCCACAATTTATGGAATTCACGTTCAAACAAAGAATGAACTTACGAAGAGCAGGTAACACTTCGGCAGACTTTCATTTTACTGTTTTGTGTTGAATGCATAAACAAAGTCCTTCTGACCAATATTGCTAATTATTATCCATACAGAGGATATTAGAGCCCAAATACAAGTGTTATTTTGTCGACGCACCTCATAACCTCCGACCCACTTAGAAAGTTTGTTGAACTCGACTAATATTTTTTTGCCGAGACGACCAATATTAAAAATATTGGACGGCAAGAGGGGGATTCCCCAAAGTTTTTATAAACTGCCCGTGATTGGTTGAGATATACGAGATGACCCGAAATATGAAGTAAAAACGTCTGTGGTTGGTCAATCACGAATGAACTAAGATATCGTTTTTTCTAAAATTCTGTGGTCATATTGTGTTACGAGACTTGTTTCAAGGACAGAAGATTTGTTTTGGCCTAGTTCGACGTTGATCTAAGTTTCCTTTGGAATGTACATCAAAATACATAGATCACTGTTTTATCTGGGAATGAAGTGGATTAACTTGCACTGAAGAGTGTACCATACCCCATGTCAGGATCAAGTACAGTAGGAGACTCTACAGCACTCAGAGACAGAAAGGGTAAGTGAAAATATTCTTTGCTAAAATCCTCTGTAGGATAATAATGATAATATTTTGTGTCCTATTTTCGGTCAATACAAGGAAATATTTGACTCGCTAAGCAAAATATTGGACTCGTCTTCGACTCGTCCAATATTTGTGCATAGCTCGTCCAATATTTCCTTGTATTAACCTCAAGGCCATCCAATACTATATAAATACCAGGCTTGCTGTCAGGTGGATGTGCCAGTAATCACCATCTATAAGGGTTGCATGAATAATTATTACATCAGGGATGCTTATCTCAGTGAATTAAAAAAACAACGTGCCTGATTGTACAAATGACCTTTTTCTGCTCATGCGCAAAGTGGAACTGTAAACTGGCTTATTGGTTAAAAACTATATGTAACATAAGATAAAGAAGTTATTTAGAATCTGATTTGTAAAAAAAAAATCATGAATATTTCCAAGCAAAATATAACATATAAGTTAATAATGTTAAGTAGATAATATACGAAACACGAAAAAAGGAAACAAATCACGCAAAAGCTGTAAGTCTATGATAATGAATCACTTACCTCATACTGGCATAGGATAGCCACGGTGAAAGTACAGATGATCCGAGTTGGATAGACGAAGGTGTCAGCCGGGGTATACCACTTATATGCTATTTGTTCCCATCGTTTGGTGTATTCTCTATATCAAAGATAACAAATCACCCTACGTCTTTAATGCATGTATACGCTATGCAAAAGAACGCATGCTGTTCACCTTTGCACACGTGAAGATATGATAACACTTTTCTGATTCTGTGCAGGGCTGTTGAAAAAAAAATACACACTCAAAAGTACATTTTCATTGAATAGATATCATCAATTTCATATTCAAAAGACGGTAAACAACAATGTTATTTCCGCAAATATCGTCATGATTGGGCCTGAATGGCTACATTGCGTGAGCATGCAAAATTTTGAATCACTGCCAGTTTATATACAGGCAAATAAATTTGAAGTACTATGCATAATTCTGATATCATACGGTAAACATACTCGATGCCCCATTTAACTGAGTAAATAAGTGAGTCAATCTCATGCGATGGTAACGTCTGTCTGGTACATGGGCTTTCAGAAGCGACGACATGCTAACGACAATAACATTATGATGTTCACCAAATGAAAAAAGGCATGTTCAGCTAAATCCAGGCTGCCGCGAGGTTTTTGCTCTACTAGTATTTGTTCAGGTGCACCATAAACATGCACGGGAAGAATTCCATATCACTGGCTAGCGTAGAGACTAGAAAATACAGAAACCACCACAAATTGATTACCCATGATCGGTGTTCTTCATAGATTTTCGTGGAGGCAAGTCACGAATATCATTTTTTCATACAAATACATGTAGTTTCCACCTCACTACAGTATACTGAGGGTTAGGAGTCACTGTACCGTGTCAGCCTGCGCCCGTCGTACCAGGGCAATTACCCCCGAGGGCAATTACCCCCCCCCCCCCCCCCCCCGGCTAAATACTGGTTGTAGTGATAAGTTTAGAGTAAAGATTAGGGTTAGGGTTAGGTTTAGGGTTAGAGTTTGGGTAAGGGTTAGGATTATGTTCAGGAGTCGAATTAAGGTTGGGGTCAGGGGAGGGGTCCGGGGTAATTGCCCAGAGGGTTATTACCCTAGACCCGCCCCCATATCGTTTAATGTCTATTGATTTGATAGTGATAATTGGTAAAAAAAGAAGATGGACCGAACTGTCTGCACTCTAATCATGAGAATTTCTTTGTATCGTTTGCAGTAGACGTCAGTTTGGTTTGACTTACTACACTGGATTACTTTTCCCAAGACTACAAATCAAAAACGGAGATACAAATCAAGACAGCTGGAAAAAACTCAATTCCGTAATATCAGTGGCTATGGACTTTGGTGCATGGTCATTGCCTCTAATGAAGTTAGCCGAGTTGCATACGGTCAAACCTATCTCAGCGGTCACCTGTCAATAGCAACCACCCGCCGAATAGGAGCACTAATTACAACCCCCTCCCAGAGAGAAAAGGCACGTTAAACGATCCTATCTATGGCGGCCACCTGTCTGTAACGGCTACTTTTTTTCATCTCCTTTTGGTGGATGCCTTTGACAGGTTTTACTGTTTATAATTACAAGTGGAGGTGAGAACAAAGCATTTTGGGGGGTGTCTACTTGAGTTCTGACGTCACATTACTATATCGTCTCACCTCTCTGGCTGCGGTGGTCGAAGGAGCGTCATCACGTGTTGAGCTTGATATGATTTCATCAACTTCTCGTCGCTCTATAGGCAGACATTGAAAGTTGTTGTTGTTGTTGTTGTTTTAATATCAATTGACTCAATGTTCGTGGACAATATTATTTTTATCAAATATGATTAATGAATATAAAGAGAATTCAATGAAATACTATAAAATGAAAAGACGTTTCATAAGCTTTACATTAACAACGCAAGCTGGAGCATGCATGCACTGGCGTTTTGTTGGAAGTAAAGTAAAATGCGATTGTTATTCATTTTTATGTGTGTGCGTGTGTGTGTGTGTGCGTGTGTGTGTGAGTGTGTGTGTGTATATGTTGTAGTTGTAATTGTTTCTTTTATGACAAAAGTACCAAACAATAAGATTATCACGGAGACTTAGAAATTGCAATGTCGGCTATTATACTAGACGCCTTTACAGCCGCTTTGCAGAAATATACCAGTATACACTCACCGTCAGCTTCACTCCTTTAACCCTTCGTATGATGGACACAACGAGGTAGTAGAGGAACCTCAACATCAGCAGGAATGTGAAGACGAGAACTGGTAGCTGGAGGACCACCGACTCGTAGGGGAACCCCTGGTATCATGGAGCGGTGCCACGGAAGACAGAGAGATGATGACGTCATAATACATGATAAAGAAAACAATCAAGGCGAGGTAGGAGAAGAAAAAAACAACAACTACAACAAATATTGACTATATTAGAGTGACAAGGAGTAAGAGAGATAGTCTAATACATTTTTAAGAATAAATAGAAGGACAGAAAAGATGCGCTGTGGATAGACCTCCATTGATACAAAAGTAGTATTACATGATAGTTAGTGTCTTGTTGTTTGTTGTTGCTGAAGAAGTGCTATGAAGTTGAAGTCGAAATGGTGAATAGTAGTAGAACAATAGGAGAATGTATCTGCGGGGTTTTTGCGTTTTGTTTGTTTGTTTGTTTGCTTTTTAAGAGAAAGGGCGTTGTAGAGTTTTGTTTAGTAGAAACGGTTTTACTCTAAAACGTCAAACGACGAGGACCAACGCAATAAAGAGAAAAGTATTTCCGGAACTTACTTTCTTGTGGATTACTGAAATATGCACTCAATCCAATAAGCCAGCTCGGAGTGAGCTCATGGGCACATTGGTACGAGCTGTGACCTTTCTTTTTTTTTCTCAGTTGATTAGGGGCACTTCAGTCGTTTTCAGAGGGACATAATGCATTATTTTTACGTAACAATGGGATTTATCAATCCCGTTCAAACAAAGAACGAACTTGCGGAGACCAATAATGGCCAGAATGATCAGTTAACATTTTGGAAAGCATCCATTTCATCATTTTTGCATTGAATGTATTATCAATCGCTTTCCATTGATATTGCCAAATACATGCTTTTCCTGCCAGGTGGGTGTGCTGGCAAGAAGCATTTATAAAGAATAATCATGATATCACAGATGCTTTTCAAAGTGAATTTAGAAATTAAAAAAAAAAACATTCCTGTTAATACGAATGACCTTTTCTGCTCATACGCAAAGTATTGAACTGCAAAATGGCTTTCTTGTTCCATGGCTGGGTCACTTTGAGAACAAGTCCAATGATACGGTAATGAGATATTTACCATTCGAGGATATACAGTCGGGTAAGTTTCATCACAAAGACCTTTGTCAACCAGTCATAAGTAATTAGATTTCATTTAATTCTATTTGTGTATCTAATCATGATGACACAAAATTACAAATTTATTATGTGATAATTCAGAATCATTTAAATGCTTATAAACAAGCACATGACTACTCCATAATGAAAGATATAACTGCCTAAAAATATCTACAGTGAATTCAGAATCTTAGGTAACTATAACATAATACAATACCGACATACTTTTTTATATCAAGCTTTGTGCCTGGAGAATACTTGGTGTAAACGGATTAGCAGATGGTTGAATTTGGTAACACTGATCTTCATACCACTGTTTTAAGTATCTGAAACCGTATACTAATTCTCGAAATATTTAATTGAATTGAACTGAATTGAATTGAATTGAATTGAATTGAATTGAATTGAATTGAATTGAATTGAATTGAATTGAACTAAACTGAACTGAACTGAATTACTGAGACTGCACCGGTCTTACACTCAAGTCTCAATGGATAGTTTCATATAGCGCTATTACTTATGACTGGTTGACAAAGGTCTTGTGATGAAACTTACCCGACTGTATGTCCTCGAATGGTAAATATCTCATTACCGTATCATTGGACTTGTTTTCAAAGTGACCCGCCATGGAACAAGAAAGCCACTTCGCAGTTCCATACTTTGCGTATGAGCAGAAGAGGTCATTCGTATTCGTACTGAGTAAATGTTCTGCAGAACATTTACTTACATATTTCACTTCACAATGATGTAATTCGTGTACTAAACCCCCAAAAATAATATTAACAAATAAAATTTAAAAACTGTAATATACAGGAAATAGGGTTCCAGGAAACAAATGCAAATGTGAATACGTCCCGTTATATAATATTGAGCCCCTTACCCCTGCGTCCAGGTTTGGACATAAAACCATGGTTGACAGCAACACCGAGAACCTAACAGAAAAGCAACAAACATATAAAAATAAATATGTTATCTTTATGCATCAAAACATGCGATGATGATGATGATAATGATGATGAAAGACAAGGAATTCGCGAAAGAATCATCACTTTTCCCAAAGGTCATGGAAAATTCTCTCAGCTATAGCGTTGAGTATAGATTAGCTTTTTGTAAGCACAAATAAGAACGGTGAACTTCAGCACGAGAAACTGAAACTGATGGGCAAAGTATAGCTTGTCTATTATGAACAACCAGTAATGAGAAATTAATTATACGTCTACACTGAACTTTGGACACTCGTTGTCACGAGGCTGTGTTATCATAGTCAATATGGACCTTTGAACATCCAATAAAAGCAGACCACTGAAATATGCCATTCACATTTCCAACTAAAGGGTCAAGAGCCATCATTAACATGAAATTTCGACGCACTATCATTTCTTCTCTTATCGATATTATCAGATTGCGGGTTAAAAGACCCTTGGTCAAAGGATATCTAGAACAAACAAACAATAAGTCAAATGAAGATCAAATTTGAATAGACTTGTTTTTTTTTTTCTGGAAACATCTGAAGGATATCTACCTCATCTACATCGTAAACTATGGCTATACGCTTTACTGTTTATATCTAGTTTAAATATGCACACTTTCTTGTCTGAAAAATCACTCACCAGACGGCGACGTACATGAACCCGAGGAGCGAACCAATGAAGAGGTTGGGAGAGGTGATGCAGGCGAAGAAGGGGAAGAGTACGGTACCGACTTCGAACGTTGCGATCGCCCCAAGCAGAACTATAAAAGAAGACATGCACAGGGATGCAAATTAACATTCGCGTAATAGATGATACAAGCTTACAACGCGGTCACTATTCTCGAATATATCTCTCTTTATCTTCATTATATATATATATATATATGTGTGTGTGTGTGTGTGTGTGTGTGTGTGACCCTGCACCACAAAACACACAAAAAGTCGCCAGACATGGATTTTTAGTTAAGGGCAGATTCTGAAAAAGCAGACTCTAAGTTCTAAAATGATGTATAAATCAATTCAAATGGATGCTCCTAACCTATGTAAATATTGGAAAGAAAGCACACACTCAGGAAAAGTGTGAACTGACAAAAGAGGCTCTGAAGTACAGTGTGTATTGAACCGCATAATCTTTACCAAGCCATGCTGCCTGTGCGATGAATGGGACAAAAACAGGAAGTAAACCACCGGAGTAACAACAATGAAGGGATTATCAAATTGAACTGAAATTGGCCATTCCTTATTAACACACTCTGTCAATAATTAATGCCAACTTTTAAAGCAGTAGCGTCATCCTTTCAAAAGTTATTAGAGTTGAAAGTAAAGAATGTGTACAAGGTTTCTCAGAAATGAAAATTGGACTCTAAAGACACATCTAATTACCGCAGTATTCTACCAAAAATGTTCGAGATAAGCTGCTATAAAACACACTTTCCAGCCCTTTTTATGGTCCCAAATTTTAGCATAATGTATAGAAGACTTGCCCTTTCAGAAAATATGCAAAAGTCAAGATCGGCTAGGTTGACCCATTTCACCTATTTTCAGTCCTCACGCAAAATCAGTGTGTGCGACTTTGTGTTCGTTTTGTGGTTTCACGGTCACATAATGCAGTCAAGCCTGTCAATGACGGTCACCAAGGGAGATGAAAAGAGTGGCCGCTATATATATATATATATATATATATATATATATATATTATATATATATATATATATATATATATATATATATATTATATATATATATATATTATATATATATATATACATATATATATTATATATATATATATACATATATGACATACATGTATATATCAATGTATATCAATATAATCATATACATATCATAGAAACACAGAGAGACAGCAACAAATATACAGATAGGCAGAGAGATAGAAAGATAGATTGATAGATTAAAATGACATTCGCCTTGAAAAATCGTGAAAAAAAAACCCTTCTTCTCTCGCTTCAGAGGACGAACAACAAATGTATCAAACATAATAGTGTATCTTTCTGCTCTCTATATCTTACTTTTTAACCATGTTTCGACAACTTCTGTTTCGTCCGGCAGGTAGAGGTTTGTGTATCCCCCGGAGAACAGGGTCAAGATAACCGACGCCGTGGCGCCGAATGCGAGGGCATGTGACCATCGATGGTCGTGGTCGTCGAGCAGGTTTATCGGACTTCAGTGAAAAGGCAAACAAACAATAATAAGCAAACATAAACACGGCAAGTACACATTTACATTCATATAATCATACTACCAGCTGTCTAGCCAGCTATATCTAACTCACCTCCCTCCCTTTCTCATGCTCTATTAATTGTTATGTACATCTTACATGTAGTACTCTTCGTCTCTGAATGCAGCAATCAAGTTTGCTGCTTTGACTTTTTGGCTCTATTTGGCCAAGGTTTACCTGCCTTGGTTTCGCTAAGTTCACCTTGTTTCGTTTTTATCCATCGCTCTTTGATTGGAGTTCTCTCTTTTCAATTTGACATGAACATTGTTAAGTTTACTCCAGTTTTCAATGTATGTGTTCAAATTCACTTCGACGTCAAAAATATTTTTTTTGATACTTGAAATATTGTAAATGAAGTTTACAAGAACAAAAAACACATGTGTACCACACAAAACATTCCAAATAAACTATAGAGAGGAACAAAAATGCATGTGTATAGTGTAATAGATTGTATCAAAGGTTAATAAGTAATGAGGGTTTTCATTGTCTCTTGATTTTTGTTTGTTTTGTTTTGTCTGTAATTTGCTCGAACAGTTTGCCAGTCATGGGGTCTGGGAACCAGTGTAACCTGCTGTCAGTATTTGACTCATCAATCCCTTATCTTTAATCAGAATGGTTTTGGTTTGGTCACGTGACGCTTATTGTCACGGATAGCAACAATTCTTATTTATCGTAAGGGCAGTTAGAAGACATGTCATATTTATTGTGGAGTTCACTATAATACAGCGATATCCAACGTAATTTAAATCCTTGATGAATGAAGTAAAGAGACAGTTCCACAATATCATTATTGTTGTTATTGTAATTATCATTATTATTAGTAGTAGTATTAGTAGTAGTAGTAGTAGTAGGAGGAGGAGGAGGAGGAGGAGGAGTAGAAGTAGTAGTAGTAGTATCATTATTACTGTTATTATTACCGTTCTGACATAGGGCACAATACCTTTGGCAAGGTCTATTATGCGCTTTTGAGGGAAAAAGATGAACAGGAAAAAATGATTACAGAAACAATAAAATGCCGCAAAGATCATTATCTAACAATCATTATGTTACTTTTTGAACAGATAAGATGCATGAGACGTCTCGTTTCGATACCAAATACTAGAAGTAAAGGGGGATACCAGATATTAGAAGGGGTTGGAGACAGGAGCTATGTAGGATCTGGGATTGACTCACAGTATGACGGCCAGTTGCTTGATTCCGAAGAGAGAACGTAACCGGAAGTTGTATCGCTTTCCGAAGAAGCTCAGAATAAGTACGATCAGCAACTGCGGAAGTGACGTTTGCAAGGCAGGTACACAATTTAAACGTAATATCTAACACATAATCTATGTTATTCATAGATCTACTCGCCTCTTTGACATGATAGAGGAAGATTACAATGACATCACCGTCTGTGATGACGCAACAATGGAACGTGAGGTAATTTTGTCGGAGAAAACAAAACACAAGGTGATAAAGTTATCTTTATTCATGATAAGCTTCAGAAATAATGTCTGTGGGACAACTTTCTACCATTCAGCTCAAGGCTCGCAGGCAATTAACACAGGCAGAGCAGTGTACGACGCTCATAATGATTAAGACTTGACTATGCAGTTTCTCCTTTAAATTGGTTTGAAACGAATGTCACAAAATTCTGCTTTGTTAAGCCATGGAACTTGATTACGTAATAAAGGACAATGATGCATCTAAGGTTGCGGAGGTGTCAGGATCTATTTCCAGTGGCTTACTTCGATATGTTACTGCTAACCACCGCTGCTGTTACCACTACAACTTCTTGTAGAGCTTATTTTGTAGATATTTTTTCAGCATTCGTTTTTTGGAATAAATGTCTGTAATGATAGTATGATATATAAATGACAACATGATTACATAATAAACAGCAGATTATACAATGAAAACAGGTAATATTTGTATTCGATATAAAAAGCAGGAGTGTTATCCAATCCACCCAAGAACTCTATCTACTACTTCCACTAATGCTAAATTGTTAATGCTTGATTGCAAATTTCTGTTTAGCCTCATACCGCTGGGATCAGGGAACTGTGGATGAAGATCGTCCAGTCGGGGCCTCGACAGTCCGGGGCCGACGCGATCCCAAAATCATCAAAGACTGCAACAGTAGGACAGGAGAAACGATGTGAATTCCTCGCTCACAGAATAACCCCATTTTTATTTCATCATATTGATATCATTCATATATCTATAATTATATATATATATATATATATATATATATATATACATATATATATATATGATATCCATAACTTAATACCATAATGTAGATACTTTACTTTACTTTACTTTACTTTTTAAATAAAGCTTTAGCATAGTTGTTTCTCCCGAACTAAATTCTATCTCCTATAATATATATATATACATATATATATTGACCATTAAAATTGCTCTAACGTAGCGGTAAATTTTTGTAGTGTATGTACTTTTAGACCTTGGCAATGAATCATATTACATTCACCACTGACATCCGCTATTGTATTGAAAGCTATATACCAGACAGAATTAGAGTAACATATCAGTAAAACTGATCAAATATACTACGTATAAGTGAAAAATTTTATGCACACTGTATATGCGTATATGTATATATATATATATATATATATATATATATATATATAGTTATATAGTTATATAGTTATATATATATATATATATATATATATTTATATCATATGTATGTTTATGATGACATATTCCATTTAGTTTTTTACCTGCATACGAACTTAGATAGCACATATTCTCATGTTGTCTTCTGTCAATCAGAAGTACACACTGTACAACATTGACAATATAAGCAGTATAACATTATTATGACTTTTCTTTCTGACATCAATACTATTAGTGGTCTAGATCTACAATATCATCTGTGTGGGATATATTTAGGGACGTAAGTCCGCTCGGCTATATGAATCACTCGTCTGCAGCAGCTGCAGTAGCCCTCGAAATCACTACAAACACGCAGAGAAAAAAAAAACAAGGAACAGAGAAACAAAGCAAAGGAAACATGTCGCCGATTACGATCAGGTGATGCGATAGGAACATAACCCATGTCGGGAAGTCATGATAAACTGGCACATTCGTTATTGTTGGACGTGGCATAGAGCTATTTCACAACATACTCACGTGCCATGGCGAGTAGCTTGGGTCGAAATGCAGGAGTAATGTCTGACAGCCGTGCGTGGAGGTAGGGCCTACTGGCTCACTGTTTCATTCATTACTGCAACGAACCAACTGCATGCATGCTTCTCGAAACCCACTTCTCTAGAACTCCAATAACTCTGTCGCGGTGGATAATACCTGCTCTTGCAACCTGGAAGAAACGAAATACGGAGAAGTCAAATAAAGAGAAGCCAACGAAATGTCTGAGTGTTCCTCAATATATGAATGATGAATTGGTCTCTTCAGTGAAGAGAAGTTTAGGAGAGTTTATCATAAATCATACCTTTCGACGTATGAGTGCCGCCTACAAAGCGAAACTTTTCCCGCTTTCCCTGCGAACATCGCATCGACAAGTTACTTCCTGGGTAATACAGTCAGCAGCTGTACATTTTTACCTTCGTTGCGACCTACACAGAAAACTCACAACATCAACAGGAACCGCAACTTGGAGTGACGATCCGAGTTAATGGAACTTACTCGTGTTTGAAGAATGGGAAACCCAGAGGACTTCATTAATGAACAACCAGAAGAAGAAGGTCTTGGGAGAGATAAGCCGATTTCCGCGCGGGTCTATATACGAGCACCGATAGTTTGGTCCCCTATAGTTTCGATAATGATAGAGAACCCTGCCATCCTTATGAGCTGAAGAATCAACATCGATTGCAAAGGTCACTATGTCTTGGCGGCTGCATAAAGAATTCACGATACCAATGGGAAGTTGTCATACCTGCGTTATCACACCACTCACGTCGGACAGGGTAAAGGCCAAACTTGTGGTATGGTCTCATTGTGTTCGTCAGTTTGAACAGTCTTACTTCATATAGTTATAGGCGCCTTTCCTCAGTGTTTGGCGAAAACTTCCTTCTCATACGAAAAACAAAAAAACAAAAACAGGGGGTACTTCGTCGGTGTCAAGTATTGATCCAAGAAGTAACATTATTTACGTTGTAATCTTCTTTCGATATTTTTAATCAAACATTACGCAATATTTTATCATTTAATCAAGGCAATACTTCTGAACTGCGGGTTTCGATCTCACGGCTATATGGATCTTGGGAATTTTTCTGAAATATTTACCCCCAAAGAGCAATATAAAGATTAAAAGCATACATTCGCTGGTCGTCATGTTCCATCAGTGATTACAGGAATAGACGAAAGGAAAAGCTGGAGGCGAATTTAGAATTATTCGAACATTTATTTAGATGTTTACACCACATATTCGCTGAATATCCTACCTCTCCTTTCCAAGCGCTGTCCGGATTAGACAGAAAATCTGTCCGGAGGAATCTTTTATTTTTATTTATTTATTCATTCATTTGACGTTTCAATTCAATTCAATTCAATTCAATTCGATTCAATTCAATTCAACGTTATCGCTCTCCTGCGGAGGGGATCCGTGAAGCCAGACGCAGTGTCCACGGATCATATCCCCGACGACCAGATACAATGTCCGGATAAGCATATTGGATAAGAATATTATTATAATGCGTCAAAGTAGAACATCTATACTTAGGACAGGAAACCAATGGATGAGACTGGAAGTAAACTGCGTGCCGCTATTTCAACAAAGGCATAAAGCTGTACAAGGCAAAGATGGTTCTACCAGGAATGTCTTCCACCTCCCTGGTTCCAATACCGCTTGCTTCAAGGAGCACACCAGCAAGTTCAATCGATACTTGGCAGCACATGATACATTAAAAACAGAAGATATTCAAAAGTCCAACTTCTGTAAATAAGAAATGTCAAAATCATTATCTACGTATACGTAATACAGTAAGTCCATAGATTTAAAAAAAAAGTGAAAACATGCTAAATGCAATTGTTTCTTATAAATACCATGAAGGTGCAAAGGGTCTATCATACGTACATGTTTCTATGCCTTATTGCGCTTGACGGGACACCTATCTATACACCGCAGTAAGTACATTGGTGCCTGCATCATTTTCAGATGACATGAGATGAAACGATGACAGAATACACAGATACGTTTTTACCTTTCTTAAATCAGGTCGGTGGGGGTGAGAATTGATACTCAGAGTGCACACTTTATAGTAGTCGACATCGCGCGACTACAATAGTCTCACAGATATTGTGGTATACCTGCACGGGTGGTATTATACTCCAACTAGAATATCACATGATTGTAATTGTAGAGCGCTAATATCACTAGCTGGCGCCCTTTAACCGTACCGTAGACGAGCTGTTGCACCAGAAATGTACACCCGATAGACTTGGGCTGAAAGATCGTGATAAATCCAAGTATTTCGTTGTAGGATTCGTCCATGACACTTGCTCCTGGGACAATATTGCTCCATGAAATATCTGCATGCTGAGCCAAGTATAAATTCTACCTATAACCGAACTAAACTGAAACACTATTCACAACCCTATAGCCCTAAACCTAATATCAAACTAAACCTAAAACCATATATTACAACCCTGAAACCCTTTCCCTAAGTCCTTGGAGAAACTTGCGGACAATAATCTCTGCAGGAGCAAAATGTTGTGTCACCCGTTGGATGGGATCAGTCCAGTCATCTCTCAGCAGCTCCACGGTGGAGGTATACAAGCTCTCTTGTATCTAAATGGTCTAACCATTGAGCTATCGTTCCAACTGAGGAGGAGTGTGGTGAATCGGTATTCCAAAGTATAAGGATCCCGCACCTGTCACGCGCATTGGAAAAACAACAGCAAGATTGACAGTTTGATGAAAACGCAGAAAAAAAACCCCTCTATAGATTCAATATATTTCTTCTTTGTCATTGATATTTTGATGCGCGCTTGATGTACACCAGCTGAGTCAATTGCTGTGGATTCGTTGCATCACTGGCATCTGTTATTGTTTGTACTATGTCAATTTTTAACTGATTTTTTTTAAAGTGATCCATCCACTTATCATGTATTGCTATTTTCTTTGTTTTCTGTGACCAGTTTTTACTATTGTTGCTTTCAACGTAATGCGATGATTGTGGAAAATGAATTCAATTCAAAATTAAATTCAGTTATGCACAGAATGACCAAAAATGTTAATGTGCCTGTTTTGAAGTGTTTCCACATCAATATTGATGATAGGGAAAACAAAACAAAAGCGAACAAATAAGCAAACAAACATGCATGTTTGTTTGTTGTTTGTTTATTTGGGTCCCCCACCATCAAAATGACACAAGATACTCAACGAGATTAGGGTATGAGTTAATACACAGCCCTGTCGTACTAATGAGCTGTGGTCGGGCTGGGTAGGGGCGTGCCCCTTGAAGTTTGTCAAAATAGCGATGATATAGGTGCTGCTACTTATTCAATTACCTCGAATGATGCTAATGATGATAGTAATAATGACAATAATCTCCGATGTCATTCGTAACAAATCATGTATATTAAACATGTATATAATCTAAACAACGTCCCTCTTGAACCTAATGAATCCGTGAAGTAAATTTGGGTGTAACCATCACTTCTGATCTGAAGTGTACATATAACATCAATAATACTGTCGACAGTGCCAATTATAAAAGTTCTTGCATTTCTAAGACGCAATCTTCGCATAATATCCTCTGATGTCAAAGCCACAGCTAACAAAACGTAAGTTCGACCAATAAAGTATGTTTCCTCTGTTGGGGACCCAACTTCATTTTATTTCATTTATTTCCAAATTCTCATTCAAATGCAAAGAACGAGGTGAGAACAATAACATTGCATTGGATTACAATAACAATGTACAAAAAATCAACACACTGAGAAAGAGAGAAAAAAAAACACAAAACATGAAATTCTAAGAGAGAAAATGAAAAAGCCGTGCAGCAGGGGCCATTCTATTTGAGATTTTTTTAATGTATATTTTAAGATACACTTAAAAGAACGGGGAGGGGGGCAGGCAAATTGTGGCAGGAAGATCAAAGATATGCAAACATTATGATATCATATTGGTTAAATTTCAGCGAAGACTACATGTAATTATTCAACAAATATATTCTATATATAGGTGCCTATACGCTTAAAAGAGACAAGAGACGGACATCTAACTCCTAAGAACCTTATATATCCACAAAGTGGAAATGGTCCAAAGAAGAGCTGCGAGATCCGGTCTGAATCGCTACCATGATACCTCAAATTTCACTAAAATGCTGCAAAAACTTGATTGGACCACTCTGCAACAGCGCAGAGAAAATCACAGGCTAACCTTGATGTACAAAGTACACAATAATCTACATAAGTAAAAAAAAAAGAAAGAAAAAAAGTACACAATAATCTTGCTTATCTTTCGGCACAGGACTATAATATCATACAGGTTACCCAGATGACGAGAGCCACCCAACCACATTCCTATCGGATACCAGGGGCGGATCTATAGGAATTTCGTAAAGGGGAGGCACCTTTACAAAATTAAAGGGTCGCACGTGCCCCCTTTTTTTCTTTTTATTTCTTTTGTTTTGACCAACAACAAAAAAATAAATAAAGAGGGTGTCCCCTCTGGATCCTCTGGATACCATACTCGAGAACTGAATGGTATCGTCATTCGTTCTTTTTCGAGAACAGTTTCAAGGAACTAGATTTCCCTTTCCTCATAAATTGTTACAGCGCCATCTGTGGGAGCATTCCGTAAGCGGCTGACGGTTGAACAGTGGCTGGACAGTCTTTGTTCTTCATTTATTATTTGCTATCTATGTGCTTGCAAAATGATTATCTGTAGATAAACTGTATTAAATAACACAGTCTGCAAGAATCTTCATCTAGACGAATGAAACAGATTTAACCAGAAGAAGAAGAAGAAGAAGAAGAAGAAGAAGAAAAGAGCAAGAGATACAAGAATCTTCAAGAAAAATTTGACTTTCCGAACTCTTTTGTTGCCCTGTAGCCGCTGTTTGCTATGCGAGATCAAGCCAAATGACTTTGTAATAGAACGGCCAAACAAGCCTTAACACACAATCAAGTTGATGCTCAAAACAACTTAGATAAAAGTGGGTCAAATATCAGTTTACATCACATCAGAAATGCCAAAAGAGATGGGAAGAAACAATCTCCCCTCTAAAATGCATACATTGAATTATGTATCAGTGACATCCGAAAATCAAAAGAACAGTGCGACAATTTTGCACTGCTTAAATTATAATAGATATAGTTTTTATTATTAAAGAAGCATGATGCCGGGTTATGTGAAAGATGTGGAATACCAGAAACCACGAAACATTTTAATCGAATGCACTAGATTCATATAGTAGAAAGAACAATGCTTTTAATTGAAACAAATTGCAAGGAAGGAACGTAATATTATTCTGAGACTCCTAAATTCATCAGAGTATACTCAAACCAAGGAGCAATGGTGGCCTTTGTAAGAAGAACACAGAGATTCTCTTTCTTATAATCATTTACAATAAATTATTGAACCCCGGGAAAAACTTGTCAACGTGTCAACGCTCAACTCAACGATATAATTTAAGTGTGTGCATAGGTGTGTATGAGTAGGTGTACGTCACGTGCGTAATAGGCACGTGCGTGGGGTATGAATATTTAAAGACTACTGTATATGCCCTACACAATTACATGTATGATTGTATTCAAGAGGTATGTATACATGCATATGATTTTGGTGATGAAAGATGATCTAGCTAAACGGTAGTAAGGCTTGAAAACTAGAACAACATCTCATCACATATCGAACAAGTCATACGAAGAAAGATGAGACATGAGGCACACAAGTCGTACATGGCGTATTCGAAGGTTTTATTCGAAGAGGTTTCACGTGGACAAGTCGTTGAGCAAGTCACTCTGATGAAACTATCCCCACAAGGAGCCATCCGTATGCAGCAAGCTGTGACTCACCTCTCTGGCTCTGGTGTCAGACGGTAAAACAATGGGATTAAAGATAGTTACAAAGCCATGGTCAGCGTTGATAAGCGACTACCTTCTTGATCATTCATGGGAATTCTTATTTATGTATAGGGGCCTAAATTACAGAAAACACATTTATGATATTAAAACACAATGTAAGAAATGAGACCTTCACTATAGGGCTCACACTTGTAAATAATAGAAAAATGGAATATCCCTGACTGCATCACAAAACTGTATCGAAGATACTAAAATAAATGAAGAAAATCAGAAAAGACGGGGGAGGGGGGGAGGGGTTCAAGAGTTCGAACGAAAGACCCCCTACCCCCCCCCCCCCCCCCTCTCTCTCTAACTCTGCTTAACTACAATCTTTGTTTTCTTTTATGTTCTTTTATGTTCTAATGTTTCTTTTTAGATCTTAGTAGTTGAATTCATAAGATAAAGTAGAATCATAATACAGATTTTTAAGTATTTCTTTGTTTTGACTACCACTAAAACATAGTTCAAAATACATGGAGTTAATCTGGTTGATAAATCAAAGCCTTTTACAGTACTTTGTAGAAAATAAGGTAATGATGATTCCCCTTATGCAAGAATAAGTGCATGTATCTATTTTATTCATCTTATCAACAGAACTACATTGACACTGCAAGATATATAAAAAAAACAACACCAAAATCAATGTGCATCATTTTCAAAAATGTTCCTTTATAAGCAGCTTTATATACAACCCGTTTAATGTGCAATTTTCATATAATGATGTATAAGGTCGAAATATCATGAAAAACATGTAACAGCTCAATTTTTTCTCTGTTTCTCTCTCTTCCACAATCTCTCTCTCTCCGTTCCGATCTCTCCGCCTCTCTCTGTGGGTCATTGATCCCCTCCGCTGGTTCTCCTCCTCAAACAATCATTATGCTACAGTATTTTTCTCTGTCATGTACACTAGGCCTATTTCAGCTAACTCTCTAATGATTATTTGCGAGCCTCTGCTCGCCAAACTTACCGCGGATACAAACTCTTAGTATTGGAACAAATAATTCTCTCCCGTGGCTTGTCAACGGACACCACTTGACGTCCACGCCGCTGTAATGTCCATAAATAAGGCCGCCAATATAATAATCCCATATACAAGGTAAATTAAATCGCTTGTCAACACTGACCACTGCTTTGTAACTTTCTTCAACCTCCTTGTTTTACTGCCTGATACCAGAGAGGTGAGTCACTTCCCTATACCGACTGCTCTTTGTGTGAAGAAAACAATGTCACAATTTCATCATCAGTTACTTGCTCCGACAACTCGCCTTGTTCAGTGCAGAGCCTCTAATAAAACCCTCTATCTACAATGTACGCCTAGAGTGTCTGCAAGTCTCAATAGGCGTTTTCACATCAGCCCGATAAAAATCCAAGCTCGAGATATTTTCCAATTTCCCAAGTCAGAAAATAGCGCGCTGTTTCGAAACATCGGGCTGATTTGAAAACGCCTAATTGTTGTATATTCGACTTTAGTGGGTAGGTGTTGCTGAGGAGTGTATTCTTGCAGCTGTGCAATACGAACAATACACAAACACACACACACACACATACCTTCGCTCAGTAAAAACAGATTTGTGATATTGAATTGAATTGAATTGAATTGAATTGAATTTATTCATTTCATTTCCATTTACATTGCATTCCATTTTACATTGCATTTTTACATTTGTATTTACATTGCATTGCATTGATGATTACATGTTGACACATAATATTACAGTAATATAACAGCATGAATTAACAGAATAACTGTAGAGTTACTATTCAAAACGGAAATGGGGTGACCCAACTAAAAGCATAGCTTGTAAAATTTGTAGGTCACCATTCAACGAGTAATATTCATAATATGTACAGAGTGATTGAGAATATAACATATATACAGACTCCTGAAACATATTTACATAACTTATACATTTATACATCTTAAAGATAGCAAAAATGAAAGAGAAAGAGAGGGAGAGAACGAGAGAAACAGAGGAAATAAAGTGAGAACCAAAGGGGGAGAGAGGAGGAAGAAAAAAGAAAAAAAAAGAAAGAGAAAAATAAACAATGGAATTAGAATGAATAGGAATTCCACATGAATGATATACCATATAAAAAATGATATAAGATTACCTTATTGGATAAAAGTGTCCAGATATTTGGTATAGGATTATAAAAAACTAGTTACATCGTAACATATTTACTCAAAAGACTTAGTTTTAATTTGTATTTGAATGTTTTGAGGCTTATGGTTTGTTGAAGAGAATAGTCTAAAAGAATTCCAATATTTTGGTCCAGCGAAAGCAAGTGTATTGTGTTTAAAATTGGTTCTAATGGATGGCAGGTGGTAAGAAGAAGACTGCCGAGTGT
Organism: Diadema antillarum; assembly: GCF_040938485.1. Classification (NCBI taxonomy): domain Eukaryota; kingdom Metazoa; phylum Echinodermata; class Echinoidea; order Diadematoida; family Diadematidae; genus Diadema; species Diadema antillarum. The sequence goes on along the minus strand of NW_027271583.1, from coordinate 205,402 downwards.
AGTAATTGTGCACTTGTTCATTCATAACAAAAAGTGACGAAATGACTTGTGGAAATTCAGAATCCTTCGAGCTGTACATAATGGATCCTAGATTCATAAAATATATATCCTGTACTTTGTACTTTATATTAAAAGAATATTATTCAAGAAATGCGACCTTCAGTACTGGGCTCACATCTCATAAATATACTGGAATCCCTGACCGCATCACAAAACCGTACCAAAGATACAAAGATAAATGAAGGGAAAAAATAATTAAAAATTCAATTCAATTTTTTCAATTCAATCATAGTTTATTTCCATTCAACGAAAATCAAGAAACATAGTACAAAGTATACATGTCATGAAATGATATTGTTCGAACATTTGCAAAAGATTCATGTAATATCCGAGAGAAATTACATGTATATAACAACATATGTTTATATATATATATATATATATATATATATATATATATATACAATAATACATAATATACTTCGTGGACGTGCGAAAAATAAATTCGATTATGGAAAATAGTGATCCACTAAAAAGCAAAGCTTGTGGGACGTGGATCGCTAGATAAATAATGAGTAAATAATATATTATTCGAGGGTTTTTATAGCTATTATATTTGATATAGATTATTTAAGTCATTTGTAAAAAATATATGTGTAGTTATATTGAGATACGCAGGTCGGGAGAAAAATATATAAAATATCAATGTTAATGCCTGGACACTGTTCACTGAACCACGTGTACCGAGAAAATATGACAAAATCAGTTCAAAAGGCAGTTTGTCCCCCCCCCCCCAAAAGAAATTAATAGCTGCAGATAGGGCCTATTGGGTATGAATTCCTCTACAAAGTGCATTTTGGTTGGAAGATAAAAACTACTTAGTAGGGCCTATTATCCCAGTCATGTCAAAGGTATAAAAGACAAGTAGAAAATTTGTCGTTCAAAGTTCATCTGACATTAAAATTATTGTTTATCAAAGTCGCATCGTATGTTGTGTTTGTGTGTGTGTGTGTGTGTGTGTGTGTGTGTTTGTTTGTTTGTTTGTTTGTTTGTTTGTTTTTTAGCTTATACCGTTACCATACATGCAGTAATTTCAAAAATCTGCCTATACACCACTCAAAAGGTCAATACCTGCCCTTTTAAAATGCTCAGTAAATTTCAAGAATAGAAATGAAAGAAAGGGTGTGAATAATTCTACCTTTTTCACACAAAAGTGTGATTATACGGATTTGCCAGAGTTAAAAACCTTTCGTTGTAAAAGGGTGGGGAGTAAGCGTACAAGAATTTGATTCCTAAATCATGTTATCTGTATGTAATAAAAATTGTAGATAGGCCTAGGCCGTATAAGCTAGGCTATACTCTAGTAAATGGTATACAAGTACCGGTACACCTGTATTCATTTATTGATCACCCTGAGTGTATCCTTGCGAAAATTTTTCTTTTCGTTGAATTGCTAGAAGATACCATATTCATTGGTGACCGACAGAGTCGGACTGGTAAATTCCCGTTCGCTTCCCGGAAGCATAACAAAAAGCAAAGAAACGATTGACGCGTCGAATGTTGCATTCATGTGCGGACCGTAGTTGACTGACTATGTGCACCTAATTGGTCGCGTGATCTGTGGCAGAAGTCGAAAATTCTGGCGAAAAAAAGCCCGAAAAGGTAATCGTATATCAGTATATTTCATGCAGATTAGTTGATGCTATAAATCTAGCTAGTGGTAGTCAGTGTTAACCGTGGGCGCTCCTTCTACACAGTTACTGCAATTGCAAGCGCTTCGCGTTGTTTCGGGCTGGTCGCAGTGCAGTTCGTACATACACTGTACGTAGTCGTACATATAGCTCCCGTAGGCCGTAGGTGGATGGACAATGTCTGTTCGACACAACAATGATACCGTAAAAATACATACATGTACATGTACTCTCAGCGTACTGTAATCGGGTATCGCTTAAACGGGTACTCCGTTGAATTGGGTAGTTAAATGTCAGAGTCAGTTCCAATCATGCAATGCACATTAAAATTAAAATACCCGATAATCGGTTGCCTCTCCTCTCCCCATATAAACGGGTAAATATTTTTCTCTAGATATCTAATCTAATTTCCACCCACATTTTATCGCATATTAAACACTTTAAGAAATCATGCATGTCAGATTTTCCATGGCTATCGCATTCTCTGCTTAATTTACAAAGAAAACCGATCATTTGGGGAGTGATTAAACATGAAAACACATGGATGTACACGTACCGACTTGCCACCCGTTAACGAACATTACACATGATGTAGCTGGCACTCACAATTGCATAGACAGACAGGAGTTGAACACACTTGCGCTAGCGCTCCTCCCTTGCTCCGCAACAACATTCACAATACGAAAATTTGCAACGAAAATCAGGCCATGCACCAGCTTCATAATTTTGCTTTTCCCAGTCAATTCTCGCAAAGTAACCCGACGTTCTACGTTACTAGTGCACGCAAAGAGACGTGTTCATTTCGGAAAACACCTGCGTGTTTAAATAGCGAGGAGTCTATACACACTGTACGTCAAACGACAAAAGTTTTTGAAGACATATTTGTCCATAAAAAGAGTGTACATTGTAATTATTGCTCGTGACTGAGCAAGTGTAGGTATGTATAATGTGCAATGTATGCAAGTACGCGTGGTAAGCAGCTCGGTGCTTTGTGCAGCTGTGTACAATGCATAGCACCATTGCCATTGGAAAAGCATTGGTGGCAATTGTGCACAATTGCCCTATTTACCTACAATGTACCTACCTACAAAATATGTATGGATACCTATGGAAGATTCTGAACGCAGGCTGAGCCTCTGTATCAGATCAGGTTCAGTCCTTAAGATGAGCTGGGTAGTGACCAGGTGGCGTGGCATCAAACTTAAATTTATGGGTTCATTTTCCAGAGATTATCCAAACCAATTTCAAAGCTGAAGACACTGGGTGCATCTATTAAATTTCTAGGTAAACTATTCCATGGTTTCCTGATGCGCATGTAAACAAGAATTTCTTCTTGTAGTGGTTTGTGATCGAAAAATATATAATTTTTTACTATGTCCTCTTGTGCATTTTTTTATTAAACCCAAGTCAGGCCCTACTTCCTGATCATATTTATGAAATAATTTAAATAATTTATTTAGGGCAACGTCGACAAATTTGGCATTTGCCCAGAGATCCATACCTGAGCTGAGTGGAGCAAACTTCCAAGCTCTGTAATTTTAGTTTGTGCAGACTCACTTGACAGTTCTAGGAACTTTTAATGACCCACCTTAAAATCACAACCTTGTAATTAAGCCCACACCCCTCCTTTTATCGTGCACACAAGTCATATTCATCTGCATTATATAGCCCTTTGAAGATTAAAGAAGAAGAAGAATTGCCGCATTGGTAGTTTGCATTTCACACATATTGTCAGTGGAGGGTAGGGATGTTGGTTTCAAAAGTACAGCGTAATGCCGCACAACCTAGTGCGTCAAAATAACAACCCATACATCGTTCAAAAGCAGTTATCTGGAGCATGTACCAGTATCGCAAATTGCATTTTAATGAGCACTTGTGAATTAAGGTTCGATGATATTCGGAAGATTCGTTATCCGAAGGTTCATTAATACGAAAATGTGATAAGGTTTGCTATTCCCGTTCGAAAGTTTATTAATCCGAAAATGAAATAAGGTTTATTATTCTGAAGGTTCGTTAATCAGAAAATGAAGCAAAGCTTGTTTTTATTCCAAAGGTTCGTTTGGACCCTATTTCATTTCAAATCAACCAACCTTCGAAATAATGAACCCTATTTCATTTTCGGATTAATGAACCTTCGGAATAACAAACCATATTTCAGGTTTTGGATCACAAGCCTGCGGAATAGCAAACCCTCTTTCATTTTCAGATTAACGAACCTGCGGAATACTGTATTTTGAATATTTTTACGCGACTTATTTTCGCGCTTGGCTGGGTAAGAAGAGTTTTGCATGTTTTTAATTCCGCGAATCAGGATGTCAACTACTGGAACATGTGGCACGCAAAAATATTTGCATGCGTTTATTTTCGCACTAGCTTCTGGTTGCGCGAAATGCGCGAAAATTTCAACACCGCAAAAATTTTCACTTTTACAGTCATGAACCTTCGGAATAATGCCACAAATGTTCGTGTGGTAAATGGAATATGCGGTATGTTATTGTTGCGTCAATGCATTGAGGCGCGTTGTGTCCATGCCAATGGCGCAGTGTGCGTGTGGTGGCAAGGGCACAACGTAACTTTTATTTTCATGAGATAAGATGACGCAGATTAATTGATTCTGGACTTTGACTTTGACTTGTGAGGCAAATGGACGTGGACATAGTCTCTGCGAGCTCTTTGATGTCGAATAATCAAAAGTTCGACTATATTTGTTATTCTGTATAGAGTCTAGTAATCCCGGCGCATTGGATGTACGCATGAGGATAATACGGAGTAACGGAGTTTATACATGTATCGGCAGACTGAGACTGTTTGATTTGTTCAATAAAATCTATGCAACGTCAACTGGAGACTGTCAGTGTCATCATTACCCTGGCTTACAACATTCGGATTAACAACCCATTTTCATTTTTGGATTAACGAACCTCTGGTATAGGGAATTTGTGTGTTTTGGATTAACAAACCTCCAGAATAACATACACATGTACCTTCGGAATAATGAACAGCACCCATTTTCTTTTGTGAGTAAAATTTCAGGCAAATTGTGGCATATTCTATTTCTATTAAAGTATCTATTGAAAAAACATTAGGGTGTCAATGTGTTGGACACCCACAACCATACAGTGTATGTAGGAGAGTGGATGGTATCAAAAGGCCTGAAAATATGAATTTGGCAAAATACGAAAATCATTCACTGCGATTTTTGTAAAATAGATTTCAAATAGATTTGAAGTGTGAAATTGGTGTAAAATCAAATTATGATTCTGGACACTATTTTTGTCATGGAATAATCAACGTGTTTGCATGTTGTCCTTTCACTAGAATCACAGTTCATGCCCACAATTGACCATACACATTCTTTTCGAGCGGACAACAAAGAAAAAAATGGCAAATGAGGTTTAAATTTTGTATTTTACGGTAAACTAAGATATCAAACTTGAACATTTTGAACAGTTCATGCAATAAACCTTGTGGTAAATCGACATCTTCTTCTAAAAATTGAGGTGAAATGTGAATTTCTTAGCATTTTTACATCTTATGTCACAGTTTTTGGGGTCTTTTTTTGTTGTTGTTGCAATTTTGGTCCTTACAACCCTCTGGGACTGTTAGTGTGAGGCTAATCTATGAATCCAGTGCGTATTGAATGTCATTAGTACCAATGCGCAAAAATGTGTGTGTCCGGAATTACCATAATGTCCGGTAATACCATACCTGCATACCATTGTCGCAAAACCCCCTCAGCACCATATCACCAGACACATCGTTCTCAGTCTCAGATGATCATCAAATGAAAATGGTAATCTTGAGGTCATTGAGACCGTCAAAGAGGAAAAGAAGCTTAGGGTGTATTTTTCTCTGAACCTCAATTTTACTCTTTATGTACACAAAGTCGCTGCCAAGGCGAATGAAACTATTTGGTGTGAAAATAAAAAACTTTTACTCATCATACAATAGAAGTTTGTCTTTAACTGTATGAGGCCCTGGTGTAGTCACGGACTGAACTTACAAAGAGTGATGCATAAAAGCTTGAATCATTTCGGGGGAAAGCAACCAAGTTATTTATTCTGACAAGAGACTCGAGTCTTTGGGGATTCAATCCGTAGACAGAGACTACAACCCCAAGCACCATCTGATCTGGAAATTCTCCTGCCTGAAACCCGTAGCAAACTGGAGACTCTTGTATTAAACTTGATGTGCTCGAATGGTAAGCTCACATCATGAGCGCAAAGTCCCTTGTGGCCGGGGTCCAGCTTTAGGATTCTAGATGCTCTCTCTCCTGCTATCTCAGGCTTTTGAACATACATTGTACGAGGGCATTTTCTGAAGTAGATGATTCAATGATTCAAATCATATATTTTGGTTTGATACAACTTCATATTATAACTAGAAATGTCGTTATGGCGACTGGTATGCCTCCACCATAATGCATGATTCTCCTAATAGGTCTGTAGTACATGTGGACAATGTGTGATTACATTTTCACAAAATTAGCAAAATATCAAATGACATGTTTGTCACAAATGTGTTGAATGTTCACCTTCCTTGACCTACATGTAGGTTTAATTGGATGAATGGAGAGCATGTATTTGGGGACTGTAGGACTTTTACTTGACTTTGACCCTTTCATAAGTTTATGCATTGAGCAATTTTTAAGGTTCGGAGAAAAAGTGCAATTTCTGTATTGAAATGGTAAATTGGTACTATTTTCATCTGGCCTTTGATGCTGACCTTTGAGCCTAAAATTCATAAGAGAATCACTGTCAAGCAGAACATGTATAAATATGTACTAAGTTTCACGATAACTTGAGCCACTCCGAGATAAGGAGGAAGAAGTAAAGTTCAGCACTTTCACTTGATCTTTGACCTTTCACCTTTGACCTTTATGGCCAAAAAAAAAAAAAAAAAAACACCTTCCCAGAGAATCTCTGTTGGGTTATACATGCATACACCAAGTTTAAAAAAATAATAATCCTGCAGGCAGTGCATAAATATGAGGGAATAGTAAAATTCTGAAGTGTTGCCTTGACCTTTGACCTCTGACCTTTCACCCCATGAACCCAAAATTCCCTAGATAATCACTGCCAGTCAGTACATGCATAAATAGTATGTTCCATGAAGATACCTTGAACCATTTCCAAGATATGGAGAAAAAGTGACATTTTAACATTTTACTTGACCTTTTGACCTTTCACCTTTGACCTCATGACCCTAAACTTTCACCAGAGAATCTTCATTGGGTAATACATGTTTACACTTCGTTTCAAGAAAATATCTTACGGCATTGCATAGATATGGGGGAGATAGTGAAATTTTGAGCATTTGACCTTGACCTTGACCTTGACCTTTTGACCTTTGACCTTGAGCATGTGCACCCAAAAGTTGATAGGCACAACTTCACCCCCTAATACCAGGAGTCGCACTTAACTTTTTTTTGAACTAGCCAGGCGGACTACTTAGAATCAATTTTGACACTGAAGCAATATTTTGGCTAGCCAGACGGACTAGTAACTTCAGAATTTATGATTTTTGGCTAGTCCGACGTGATTTTGGGTGGCCAATGGCCAGCGGACCATCGCCAATTTCGAACCCTGAATACATACACATGCCAAGTTTCATGAGGATACCTCAAAAGGTTTTTTAGTTACGCTGTCCACAAAATTCATTACGGATGGACGGAAGGACAGACGGAAGGATGGTCAACCGAAAACATAATGCCTCCGCACCACTTCGTGGCGGAGGCATAATTATCATATCATATGAAGACAGATGTATAGATCTACAATCTGTAATGATGCTCGACCTTGATCCCCTTGGATTCATAAAATTTAATTTCAGGTTTTAAAAAGAAGGTGTTTTGGCGGGAGAAATTACAATGTAGATATCAAGCGGGAGAACGGAGATTTTGCAAAAATGGGCTTTTGGCGGAGATCTCCCGTCAAAAGCGGGAGAGTTGGAGTCTCTGCCTAGAGTATGGACGTGAATGTGCTGATATGATTCAAGTGTATAAAGGGACTGTACAGTACTGGTTGAGGTGGGGATTCATGTTTTGAACATTCCTAAATGAGATTATGAGAAACCTCTTAGAAATATGATAGAGCATGTAATTTCAAGAAGGATTCAATGTTCATTTTGATGAAATTGGTTTTCAAATGGCTGAGATATCCAAAAAAGTGATAATAATAAAAGGTGACAGGCCACGCCTTTTATTGGGCTCTCTTTGTTTTACCTTGTTTTTGGATATCTCAGCCATTTCAAAACCGATTTTCATCAAATAAACTTTTGATACCCTTAGAATTGCATGCTCTTTGACATCTCATAGAGTGGTTTCTGAATATCTCGCAAAACATTAAAAGCTATTAAAATCCTCACCTCAACCAGAACTGTACACACCCTTAAGGTTTTACATGATATGGAAGGTTTTTATACTGCATAGCAGTTTCTTTGTTATCGATGATGAATTTACACATGGTTATAAGTTTAAAGGATGGTTTCGCATTAGAGTAGTAAAAGGTTATTAAACTCTTTCAACCAGAGAGTAGTGAATTCTTGGAACAGCCTTTGTGCCGATGATGTTGAGGCAACACCAGTCAATGCCTTCAAGTCTTAACCCCCCCCCCCCCCCCAAAAAAAAAAAAGAAAAAGAAAGAAAGAAAGCTGTATTGGCTTTTAAACACAACCGACTCTAAAAATGCCCCAACCCTAGAGATTGTGAACAAAATTTCTTGGCTATTGCGATCATGATGGTATGATATTTCAATATCGAAAATGCAGTCGTTATCACTTCGAAGCAGTTGCCATCTTTTGCCAGCTCATTTCAGGTTTACAACTTTCATCTCTTTTTTTTTTGTGTGATTTATCTACCTATTTTAATTTAATCTCTGTGTATAGTAGGCTAGTAGGATGATTTTTTTTTCTCCTTAGAATATTGGGTTTTCGGTTTCACAAGTTGCTGGGTTTTTTTTCTTCGTGGAGTCATACAGTGTTTGCTTTATGCAAATGCCGCAGTAAACACACACACACATACACATACACACACATACACAAATGGCCCACTATGCCAATCCACCCTAAGCTCAATGATCACTAGAAACAGAAGGATTGCAAATCCAGATTGTACAAATTGACCACTCGTTGGTTACTTCAAATTAACTTCTTTATTTAGGTCAGGATTGGATCTGTTGAATGGTCATCCACAAGTCTGTGACTTCTGTATACTGGGTGTCATCGTAGGTGATTTAAGGTAATGTTTACCATTGGGAGCAGTGATTTAAAAAATGTTCCCGAGTTATCACATTTGAAGCATATATGTAGAGGTCAGTTGTATCACAAAACATCCTACCATATAAAATTTCCTTACGAAGCCCAAATATTAGAGATATCACTATTTTCCTCAATAAACCATACCTGTAGATAGTTTATTCTACAAACAATTTTATTATAACTGCTGTTCACATTTTGTATGTAACCATACTTAACATTGATTATTCTGATTAGCATTTTTAACATTTGTTGTTTCTATCCCTAACTCACATTTTAGAACTATTTTGAAGCAGTAAAGCTGGGTTTTTGTTTTATCTGCAAATGGTCAATAATGCCTTTTAGGGTATAAAACATAATGCATGTGAAGAAGACTACCAGGTAGAACATCCTAGACCCTGGAATGTTGTTAAGCATGATTTTTTTTTTTTATCCCTGTCTCATCCACAATAGTAGGCCTACACTGTACATGTATGTACTGAAGCTTCTGGTTGTACAGTGTGTAGATCTAGCACTACAATCTCAGGCACCCTTAATTGAAATTGTGTTGTGCTTTTGTTTTTGTTTTTAAAGTAGACTATGTATCATAACATCACATCTGTTGTACTGTAAATGCCATTTAAGTGGGTGTAAGGTCCCAGTCAGGTTATGGTACATCATGATCTATGCAGTATGCTGTAGATACCTCTTTTTCCATGCAGGGCATTGATATTGTTCAAAACTAAGAATGAGCATACATATCTCTACTCCTAGATCTACAGGTTTTGTATATATCCCATTACATTAGAAATGATATGCATGTTTTGTTTTTGTTTCTTTTTTTTACCAGCCATTTTTTTTTTTCTGGATAGATGATTCCTCATCATCATATCTTTTCCTCTCTATGTATGAAATCTCAAACTGTTTTACCTAGAAATTGGGGAATGAATGTACATGCTGATTGTACACATCCCCAAAGTGTTTTATACTTTGTATAACTTTGTAGAGCTCTGAAATTAACTCTTCAGCACATGTATGTGTGGAGTAAGATGATTATGGCAGGCTGATTTTGATCTCATTTGATATGTTTGTGAGATCTAAAAAGTGCAGAGAACATGTCACACTCCATTTACACTGCTGCCTACTGAGGCGGACAATGGCATGGGACATACCACTGTACATTGTAGGGGCCAGAGATAAATAAGAAAACTATGAAAAGGGGGCAGATGGCACAGACAATACATAACATTGTACACGAATTCATATGTGTAATGCTGAAATCTTTTGGGGGAATTCACAATCTCTGTGGGATGACGTTCATTACTTCCTCTTACCCACTTCCCATATTTGGTAAGCACTGAAAATTTGTTTTTTACCACCAAACACACGGTACTCGCTGTGCGTACAGGAAGTTATGTAAAGTGACCCTTTGACCAGACTTACAGTACACCTGCACACGTCATGAAATGTTGTGCATTCATGACTGTATCCTCAGAAGAGAAATTAATGCAGGAAATAGGAGTCCAGTCGTTTTCATGTATAATATCAGATTTTGATAGGACATAGCACTCAAATCATCCATGTCTATGATCATCCAAAAGGGGTAAGAAAGATGTCAGTTTGTTTGTTTGTTTTTTGCATTTTTGTTTCCGAATTCGTAGCAGGAGTACCATTCCATAACTGGCAGTGTAGCTCTGCATAATTAAGAAGTGTGTTTGATGATAATTATACAATGTAAAGATGAGCATGTGGTCTGTCACCAATGATGTACAGTGTACTACAATGTACATGTACAATGTACTGTACAAGCTGAAATTTTCGCGTTCAGATACTTTCGCGAATTGCTACATGGAGGACATTTTCACGTGTTGTTCATTTCGCTGTTGCGAGGGTCTAACTGAACTTAGTTATTTGCACATTGTTATTTTCGCGGTTCAAGGGCGATTCGCGAAATTCCCGAAAAAAAACCACCGCGAAAATTTCAGCCTGTACAGTATACTACCAGTACCAACAGTGCCATGAAAAAGGGTTTAGTGATAATAGATGGTGTGAGTGTGTGAGTTATATTGTTCGTATTGCAGATGCAATTATACACAGATCAGTCACCCTTACTCACTAATTAAAGTTGTAGAGAAATCAGACTCGGGGTACGCAAGAAGTGCATGAGGTATTGCAGCTTTATTTCGAGGAGGTATACTATCACAAGGACGAGTCGTGGTGCGAGTAACTGTTTCACAATATTCAGCATCACTATTATACACAATCTCTGCCGGGAGATGACTCACATCTCCAGAAAGCGGTGAAACAATGGGGTTAAAGAAATTTACAAATCCCTTGTCACTTTGACAGGGGTCTACTGTGTTTGGATATATCAATCGGCGGCCTTATCTTTACCCATTATACGGCGGCTGCCTCAGAAGTCATGTGCTTATCCAGCGGTGTCTGGGATCGGCCACGAGAGAGAAATATTATGCTGAGTGGCTTTCAATACTAGGAATTGTATCCGTCATCAATAACATTGAGGATAAACACACCAGCCAGCGGAGGCTCGCGAGTAATCATGCGAGAGATACATAATTACCTGATAAGGAAACTTGTCAGGGGAAAACAAAACACTGGAGAGGGTCACAACTACAGAGAGAAAGAGAGAGAGAGAGTGCATGTGTGGAAGACGGAGATCAGAGGTCGGAGCGGAGAGAAGGAGATTGTGGAGGAGAGAGAAGCAGAGAAAGTTGAGCTGCTACAAGGGCAAGTTTATAATTGAGAGACTCTTCCAAATACATGGACTGTACCAAACATGAATACAAAATTACATTGTAATTTGCAATTAAGATTTTATGTAAAACAGTATATCACAAAGGGCTGTTAATTAAAGACTTTCAATATGTCATTAATTATATTTGTGCCGGTGTGCGGGCTTCAATTCTGTACTGCATGCAAGCTACCGATGCGTGTGGCCTATTATTGTTGTGTTGTGTGTGTGTGTGTGTGTGTGTGTGTGTGTGTGTGTGTGTGTGTGTGTGTGTGTGTGCGCGCGTTTGTAAAGCCTGTGTGTGTGTGTGTGTGTGATTTGTTCCCAGTTTTATGAATTAAATGCATCAGAGCATGCATGCCAGAATCCAATATAGCACTGCATAGAATATTGATTGAAAGGGTGTGTTGTACATGCGCAATAGTTGAATGCCTTGGGATGTAGAAGGGGAAACCCCTTCTGTTTGTTTGCATTTGATGTGCTGCAAGTGTACCTGGTTGAGCGTAGCAACAGGGTCTCACTCATACTGTATGCACTCTTGCATGCATACAGTCCAGTGTACACTGTAAATGGCAGGTGTATAGAACATTGTATCCATGTTCATGTCCATGTTCTCCAATCACTCACAGACCAGGTGTCTAGTTTATTTGTGGCATCATTTATCTATGGAAAAAATTCCTCTTTATGCAATATTTGCCATTTATCCATTTTATGCCAAATGTTTTGGTACATGTGCATACTGTATGTACCATGGTACGTGTACATTGTACGGTTATGTGTGCATTCAGGGGTTTTGTGTGTTCTGTAGAGCTGTATAGTTCACTCCTGTTATAACGAACACAGTTATGACGAAGTTCCTGTTACAACAGATTACAAATTCAGGCCACAGCATTATCCACTCTGTGTAGTTTTTTATTGTTTGTTTTTAATTTGAAATTGAAACAAAATCGAAATTAGTAATAACGAAAGAAAACTGCTGATCCCGAGGAATTTGTTTTTAATAACGGGAGTCCAAGCTGTATCAAAACTACAATGTACATTGTACCTACCAAATGCTTTAAAAAATTCCCTCAATTTTACAGGAATTTTGCACTTGTGCACCTGATACTTGATACACTTTACCTGCTGTCCATACAGTAGATCTGGAATGTACAGGGCAGGTTGTTAGCATGTGCATACATTTGTTATAGTCCATGGGCCAGGCCAGATATAGGTACCACCTGAGGTGGCAAAACCTTTTTGGTGTCATTTTGTTTGTCGGGCATAGATATGCTTATCAAGCTCTGATAGCATTTCTAAATGAGTAGCTTAGTCATAATAAATGAATTTTTAACCAAGTTGGTCTCGTTGTTATATCCCTATACTTCTGAATCGAAACTAACCGCTATACAAAGAAGAGCACTGTCTTCTGTATGTTCACAGGTGTTCTGTTGTAGACGCGGTGCGCTTAGTCTTTATTCAAGGCAGCGAAGGGAATATCCAAAGGTTATGATGTCCATAGCGCTTAGTCTTTATTCAAGACGGGGAAGGGAATAGCCAAAGCTTATGATACAGTGTACAACTTTTATCTAAGGACAACAACAACAACAAAAGCAATTCCTCGTGAATTTTACCGTATTTTTCAATTATTATCATTTTCCGGTGAAAACGCTACGGTGGAAACGCTAACACCACGCCAATGTCGCTTTATTTCCATCCAACAATAAAAGATAATGCAAAAACAATGTACCGGTACACTACAATACATTGTAATGAATAATACTGTAAATGAACAGGGTGATTTTTGTTTAAAACTGATGTATTTGTTGAGAGGGTAGTATAAGAACAGTATAGATAATCCCTTTATGAGGAACTTTAGATATGATAATGGTACATTGGTCTAGATAAAGACTAAGCGCACCGCATGACAGCTGTGGACATCATAACCCTTTGGATATTCCCTTCGCTGCCTTCAATAAAGACTAAGCGCACCGCGTTTACAACAGAACACCTGTGAACATACAGAATACAGTGCTCTTCTTTGGATAGCGGTTTATGTTCGATTCAGAAGTATAGGGATATAAAAACGAGACCAAATTGGTTAAAAAATCATTTATTATGACTAAGCTACTCATTTGCAAATGCTATCATAGCTTGATAAAGCATATCTATGCCCGACAAACAAAATGACACCAAAAAGGTTTTGCCACCTCAGGTGGTACCAACAACCCCATTTTTCGAGCCTTGGCCCATGGACTATTATGTTGGTATGATAGCTTTTCTTCTGGTCATGAAGTGTGCATATTATATTTGTAATACAAATTCTTTAGCTTCAAAATAAGTGCAGTGACAGTTCTTGTTGGGAGTTTAGTGATTCCATTCACATTGTTCAATATACAGGTATGAAGATCTTTGCCAAGTGTTATTCATCATCTGTTTGTGAATACTAGTTGTCATTTTAGTATTGTTAAACATTTAAAATATCACCCATCATGCTCTAAATACACCTGGGGCCCATTTCATAAAACTTGTCATCAGTGACAAGTTGTCATAGATGTGACAAGCTACTGAAATCCTTGCATCTGATTGGCTGAGAGCAAATTTGTCATAGAAATGTGGCAGTTAACTGCCACTGATAACAAGTTTTATGAAACGGGCCCCTGGTTGCCATGAAGCCAGTCACTGCCTAGTGCAATGAAGTTATGAAACACCTGGATTTGTATGCATATGATTAGAAGAGATGATAAATTGCATACATACATAGCATGCAATAAGTTGTACTTTATACTTCCACCATACTGTACACTGTACAAGTGAATTTAGATATTTAGTTTCTGTACATAGTGTGTGTGTGTGTGTGTGTGTGTGTGTGTGTGTGTGCATGTGCATACATGTACAATTAGTGTATGTGTGTGTGTTTGTGGTTTACACTGTACATGTGCCGAATGATCTTGCATACGTGTCATACTGAGAAGTGGGCTATGGGCATTTTATGTCACCGCATGCTGTTGCATGTACACTTTGTACAGTATGTACAGTGATTACAGTATGTACATAACATGATGTATAAATAGAGTGACAGGTGCTAGATAATAGTATACACACCAGTATATACTGTGAACATAGAAATTTTCGTGGTAACTGGTATGTTAATTTTGTGCATTTTGTGCTACTTTTGGCTAGCCCAAATTCTGAAGCCCGCGGAAATAACCTCACAATTTTCTCTGCACATTTTGAATGGACTGTCTGCCTAGAGCGCAGCACGAATTTAAGAACCTGCGTATACCGGTATGTGTTTGAGCCGGTCAGCGTGAAAAATTAATTGCACGAAAATATCGACGTTGCAGTACATGTTCAATTTAGGTGCTGCTTTATTTTATGTTAATGTCTATTTCAGCCATAAATGGGGGCTTAAGTATTCCTTTAATATAGCAATTTTAGTTAATTTAAGCAGTAACATATGTAGCAATGCACCTGACTCATTGCATACATATTGTACATGTACAAATGATTGAATCATCTTTTCTTCTTATGTTAGAAACTGCCAATTTATAGCTGACCTCCCTCTATAAATTGCGGTGTTTAAAACTGATTTGGTCTACATGTATCTATACACCCATAGGTTCACAGTGTGAATGTGCTCAGCCAGTTTTCCTTCTGTGCACTTCATAGGTGGAGTAAAGAAAGTTTGTGGATTGTCTGTTTGTTTGTTTTTTATATGTACAGCACAGCATGATTTGGAGAATACATTTTTACTGTGGAATACAAGTCTCTAGGATTTCCTGTCCAAAAAAAGAAAGAAAAAGAATGATGCCAGTAGAATGAACTGTGACTATATTGTACACTAATTTTGATACCTTGGAAGCATTTACATAACAAGTGTACAATGTATAGTGTACATGAGTATTCATACACTGAGACATGTACACAAAATGAAAGGTCGTACACGTACTGTATAGTACAGTACATACCAGGTTGTGTAAACTCTGTACATGTAGATGTTATTCAGTTTTAGGTGTTCTATATAGCTGTAGAGAGTGAAATGTGAAAACAAAATGATGTCATTTATAACTCCATGGTATCATGGCACATGCCTTTACAACTTGTAGTCTGTACTGGGGGGCGTTTCATCAACGAGTTCGTCGGAGGTTTTCACCGACAAATTTGCTATCAGCAATCAGACGCAAGGATTTTAGTAGCTTTTAACAGTTGTCAGTGAAATCAATGACAAAAAGTTTCATGAAATGGTCCCCAGAAGACCTGTACATCTACAGTCTCCTATAGTTCAGGCCTACAAGCTTGTAGATATATTACATAGAAATGACAGGATCACCGGCCAGCATTATTTGCGTATAAAAATTAGAAAGTCATTTACGGAGAAAGCCTCCACCACGTAGTATAAAAATTATGACCTGGGCACCGTTCTTGTAAGTTGTCAGCCCTGACAAATTGTTTGGTGTCCTGATAATCCACCATAGTAACAGTCGGTGATGAGAGCTTCTCAGCCAATCAAAACCAAGGCTTCTACTGAAATTGTCAGACACTGACAACATGTCATGGCTGGCAGTTTATTTCATGAAATGGTGCTTGGAAGTCATGGAGCTGCAATGTACTGTATGCTCGTTATAAATGCCAGTCTCCATTCATTAAATCCCTTTCTCTTTCTCAATACTTCATACTCTTTCTGATATTCAGCCAAGATGGCTGTGTTCAAGTACATCATCGGAGGAACTGTTTTCTGTCTTTTCCTGATGGCTTTAGCGCAAGGGAAATACAACAGGGCAACATTCCCAACGACAGCGGACAACACTTCCTTTAGTCTCAACTGTAAGTCTGCCTCATCACTGGCCTGTGCCTTTGTGCTCAAACTACCGTAGTTGTGGGTAAACTCGGCCTAGGGGATAAACCAAAGATGCTTAGCTGAAAAGACAGGAAAGTGCGCGCTAATTCTGTAGAAAACAAATGGACTGCGCGCAGTCCTCAAGCGTATTACGCACATCACCTGAGACCACTCGAAGACGCTTGATAAACATTAGCAACGACTTCAAAGACAGCGCTTCTCAGGTGATGTGCGTCTTTGCCTGAGACGCGCTGTCTTTTAAGTTGTTGTTGCTGTTTATCAAGCATCTTTGAGGGAGTGTAGCCTGAACTCTCTTTTTAGATCATGTTGTTGCCAAATTTTTACCTTCACAAAATCCTTATTACCGGTACTTTAGAATGTCGTTCTTCAAAATAATCCCCTTAATCGAAAAAATGCTATGACTATAATCTTTAAATCTTTTTAAGACACCTGGTAATAAAAATATCACTACCTTTGGAAATGAATGATGTTTCTAGGTTTAGCTCTCTTTTGTATCGTCATGTAGGGTAGCCATTTTGTTTCTATTTTTATCATGCACCTTCCTATCTTCCTACTACCTTTTGGGTAATCCCAGCCCCTTGTAATGAGGGCACTAGAGGCAGATTTTACCCATAACTATGATAGTTTGTCGATAAATAGCCCTGTTATAATGGATGCAACTGTGAGAGATAGTCTGTTGTTCGTTGAGATATCATAGATTTGACGATGAAGTGTCGTGTCCGTCTTGTAATAAAATACCACGGGTTCAAGTCCCTGTGAGTCTGGGTGTGCAGTGATGTGTGTTATGCCATCCTCTCCAGTAAAAATGAGGCAAAACAATGTGTCTTTGATGACCCCACTTCTTCTGTTCTTACATTTAAAACAGCTGTTTGTAAGCCCACTTCATGCTATACTGTACATGTATGCCTATGTTACCGGTACTGATTGGAATTTTCTTGAGGTTTCGTATGGCATGTACCAAGGGAAGGAGAAGAGAGTTATAAGGTTAAAATAGATGTGTTGGTGCTGCTTTCGGGGATCCATTTTTAGTCGGGTCAAAGGTCACTGTGATTTCTTGGAAATTTGCAAAAAATGCAGATCTTTATATATGAATGCAGTAACTTGCAGTCTGCAAGAATCTTTAGTCTATTGAAGGAGGCAGACTTAATCAGAAGAAGAACTTAACCCTATTCCAACTGGGGGGGGGGGGGGGGTCAAATTGACCCCCTCGACATTTCGTGCCACGATTCCGCAACGCGCAAAGATTTTGTGGCGTCGTTTCATGACTTTTTTCATTGAAGTCTCCCGCATATTTTGAGACCAAATTTGCGTCGTCCGGGTATACCGTTTTGAAGTAGGGTAATTCCATGAAGTTGGGGCAGTGTCCATGTAGCATCGTGATATTTGAAATACACATTTCAGCATAACTCAGTATTAATTATGCTATACATTTATTGTTTGTAGGCTTTACATTTGCATTGAGGCCACACATTTTCCTGGAAATTTTGTGCCAATCAGACTCAATTTTGATGAAGTTATTAAACAATATGTAACAGTGTCCTGTAGCATCGTGACGTGTCCATGTAGCATCATGATATTTTAAAATTTGGTCCTAATAGACAAATTATGGCAATTAGCTTGACCAAAATTTGATGCAATATGCATATTTACAAGATATGAATGAGATAGCTACTGTAAATATCTCAAATTTCCTGTACACAGTTTTAATTTTAAAAGAAAATAGCAAAATGTATCACGATTCTAAGCGGTGTCCTTTTTTGTGACATTTGGTGGACACCGCGTAGCATAGTGACACATTGTGTAATTTTCTTGTAAAAGTAAAACTGTGGAAAGGAGAGTTAAGATATTTAGCTCTCTGACTAATCTAGTAATTATGCATATTATATCAAATTTTGGTCAAGCTAATTGCATTAATTTGTCTTTTAGGACCAGATTTCAACTATCACGATGCTACATGGACACGTCACGATGCTACAGGACACCGTTACATATCATTTTAATACAATTGTAACTTCATCAAAATTGAGTCTGAATGGCACAAAATTTCCAGGAAAATGTATGGTCTCAATACAAATGTAAAGCCTACAAACAATATATGTATAGCATAATTAGTATTGAGTTATGCTAAAATGTCACTTTGTGCCCCAACTTCACGGAATTACCCAGTTACGTAATGTTTTGCATATGCTTGTTAACCCCAAAACCGCTCAAATTCATGATATCGTGTGCAAATCCAATGCAAATTGTCTTTTTTTGTTAAATTGATATAAATTAGATTTTATCAACTTTTTTTAACCGTTGAAATTAATCAATTCTAATGTAGATAAGCTTGAAAAAGTGCCTGCAACAAATTTTGGCCAAAAAAAAAAAATAGAAAACAAAAGGTCGAAAAAACAATGAAATACATATAAGAAATTAACAAAACAATAAAAATCAAAAGAAAATTGATTTCGATTGTGCTATTTTTTTTTTTTTTTTTTTGATGTGTCTTGAGGAACTCCGACACAAAAATTTAGCAATCCTTCAGTCTTTTTGATGGAGTTTACAAGTATAGGTGAAAAAATGATTTCATGTGTAAATTTGCATAATTAATTTACTAAAAATATAAAATCAAATTTTTTTATTGTATGACCACATAATCTTGTAGTTAACATCCGGCTCTATGTGCAGGCCAAATTTTGCGGCAATCGGCGGCCGAGATCTGAAGGGGGGGTCAAATTGACCCCCCAGTAAGAACTTGATCTCAAATAACCCAGTTAAAATAGGGTTAAACAGGTAGATGAGTTTCCCTTTGAATTTGAAGTACATTTGAGCAGCAGATTCTTTGTCTGTAAAATGAAACCTTCAAGGGCATGACTGCTACTGTATTTACTGCACATCATTTGTATACTGTAAAACAAGGAATGTTTGCGTGCATTTTAATTCTGCAAATTTTACGAGAGCCAAGATTTGCAAAATCAAAATGCACATGAAAGTTCTTGTCTACACTATACACATTGAATGTTAGCCGCAATTCGATACATGTGGAGTGTATATGGAGTATATTCATGTCTTAATGCTCGTGGCAATGTGATTTACAGTGTACAAATGTATATCCATACAACATTTCTTTGTGTCTGAATGCTCTCATAGCCTTATGATGTATGGCAATATCGCTATACTATAACTCACTGGCTCTGAGAGCATCCATACTGCCAAACCTGCTAATCCATGGTGTTTGATGCTATGATACGGAAAGACATCAGTTTTGACCTTGATACCGTGTCTTGATGTAGTCACAAGGACTGTTCTGCTCATTTCCCCACCCCCCCCCCCCCATCCCTGCAGGCAACTTTAGTGAGATTGATAATCTTAATAGCACGCCGGGGTGGAACATCTACCGAATTCTGGATGTCGACTTCTCCTATGTACTTCTCGGGAGCAGAGAGCGTGTGTATCTTCTTGATGCAAATGACTTGGTAAGCTTGCTGCAAGGATGAGTATGAAGAGGTTTTTTTTTGCAAAATGAGCTTAACACCATTTTTAAACATTTCAAAGTAAGTCCATCATCAAATAAAGCAAAATTAAGCCTTTCCAGTAATACATCACTTGTGACATACATTTGTAACAAGGAATATTCTAGAAGTTATGATTAGAAATATCCTGTATTTTCCTTTTATTTTCTATTTTTTTAGCAGTTTTAATCACAAATATCTCAACTTCACAAGAATGGTGTTAGCTCATTTTGCGATAAAACTCTTCATATTGTCCCCCACATAATATGTCGGTGAGGCTAATTGATACTTACATGTGGAGTTGAATATCATGATGTGTTTGAATCTTTGTTGGGAGGAAACACTGTCCCTATCATGACATGATCAATCTTTGTCCATATATATCTCTGTTTCATTCTTTTAAAGGCGCGTAGTCCTGGTAGTGTAGATGGCGCTGTTGATGATACTGCCGATCACCGTTAGCATTGATACCAAGATTGCCGAAGTTGAGCTGTCATCAAGAGAAAAGCGCGTAGGTGTTGCTAAGTAACGTTGCCTTTGTTGTCCTCTTTGCGCATCATGCAGTCTGTAGTAAAGCCGGAGTGCGTGCAGATGTGCTTCTAATTATGACATCACAAAAGAAGTTTGCTAGAGCTGTCATCCCCTCAGCCGAATCATGAGCTGAACTGTGGTCGGACCACTGACTACAGTGGCTCGGACTTCTTCGGACTCGGGGAAATGGGTCACAGCGTAAGCGCTAAAGAGGAGTCGATATAGCGTAGGTCTCTATAGGAAACTTGCTCCATGCGCCCAAGTATGCATTTGACTAAACCACCGGGACCATGTGCCTTTACGAGAAAAGAAAAGCAAAAGAGAAAAGCGAAAGATAAAAGTGAAAGATAAAGGCAAAAAAGAAAAGCAAAAAGAGACAAGTAGAAGGAAATCCAGAGACATAAAAGGAAACCATGTTATGAAATGACATATGTAGTCATCAAATGAAATGATGACAGATGTAGCACAGCCCATCATATGATATGATGATAGATGCATGTTTTATCTCTCTTCCAAACTTGATTTCTACAGCCCCCCCCCCCCCCCCCCCCCCGACACAGCTGTGATGACATTCGGCTTGAGTTTTACTTTGATCATAAAGATACTGTTGCAAACCATGCTCCAAAATGTTCGCATTTCAATATATCCCATTTGCTTTTACAAATTTAAAACAGCCAACTTGCATGTGCCTGGTATTTGAAGGTCAAGCAGTTAAGTTTGTTCATTTCCTACAGGTTGTCAAAGTGTCAATATTTTGCACCCTTCCATCAAGGCATGAATATCCATTAATTAAACCCAAAGAGCAATTTGGATTGAGTGAAAGCAAGTGGTCCCCCCCCCCCCCCCAAAAAAAAAAAAAAAAAAAAAAAAATCAAATTTTCATAAACATTACACATTCCATCAACTTGATACTGACATATGTTAAGAGTAGCAATTATTCCCCCTGCTTTCTGAAAGCAGTTAGTCAAGTGCTCTTTCATAATGATAGAAAAGTGAATTTTTGTGGAATTTTCTTTATATTTTCTTTATATTGTTGTCCACACATCGTCATAACCTCTTGTAGTCTCCTCATCCTGCAATTCCAACACCAAAAAATTGCTTTGCAGACCCACATACTAGTTTGGTAGGGGTCATCCAGCAAGTAAAAGGTCACTTGATAGTTAAAGGGATGGACTACAATTGTAGTTTTGGTTGAGATGGGGGATTCAGATTGTAGCTTTTTGCGACATGATTAGAAACCACTTAAGGAATATTATAGAACATACAATTCTAGAGGAATTCAAAGTTTATTTGATGAAAGTCGGTTTTGAAATTGCTTAGATATCTATCAAAAACATAGTAAAATAAAGTGTGCCTATAAAAGATGGGTCCCATCATTTATCAGGACCACTTTGTTTGTGGAACGCTCGGCCATTTTTAAAGTATTTTTCATTATAGAGAAAAAACAAAACTTGAATCCCTCTTAGAATTGTATGCTCTTTTATATTTTGTATGGGGTTTCTCGATATCTAACAAAAAAGGTTGGAAACCTGAAGCCCCATCTCAACCAAAACTTTACCATTCCTTGAATATCTTGGACCTGTGTCTGATTTCCTTATTCTTCTTCTTATTTTTTTTTTTTTAAGAATTAAAAATGTATTGAAGTTGGTCAATTACACTTTTTTTTTCATCAATGGGAAATAATACTGTTGGATTTTCATTCTGTTATTACAGACAGTGATAAACAGTGTGCCTTTGAAGCTGGAAAATACGGAAGACTATGCCGATTGTGCACTCGTGAATAGTGGTGACACAGTAAGTATTAATCCCTTCTGCATATTTACCATGAATATCACATTTTGTATGTTGAAATGTTTGCCCATTTGTGTGTGTGTATGGTTCATATACATTCTAGTGTACTAATCAAGAGGTTCTAGTTTTTGAATCGCTAGATCCAATCCACCAAATGGGTGTTGGAAATTACAAATTTTTTAAAGGTAAAACAGTTATGTATGGTCTTATTTATGCAAACAGGTAACACTATATTCCCTGTCTGTTTCTGTCATCCTATTCAGCAATTAACTTTTTTGATAAGAACAATGTATCTTTAAAGGAATTATTTAACATTTTGTTTGTCCCCGCCGAACGAGTTCGAGCAGGGGACTATGAAACGGGCTCCGTACGTGTGTGTGTCCGTGTGTCCGTCCGTCCGTCCGTCCCTCCGTGTGTCCGTGTGTGCGTCCGTGTGTGCGTCCGTGTGTGATCAAAATCTTCAATTTGCTACTTCTCTGTCATTTATGAGCCAATTTTGATTCTGTTTGCTTTATATGATAGCACTACATGGGAGCTTTGAAACTCCTACACAGAATTTCAGTCGTGACCTTTGACCTTGACCTTTGACCTATATTGTACATTTTGCTACAAAATGCTACTCCTTCGCCATTTCTAACCCGATTTCGATTCCGTTTGCTTTATGTGATGGCACTAGGTGAGGGCTTCAAAACTTGTACACAGAATTTTGACCTTTGACTTCTTTGACCTTTGACCTTGATTTTTGACCTGTATTGTACATTTTGCTACAAAATGCTACTCCTTTGCCATTTCTAACCCGATTTCGATTCCGTTTGCTTTATGTGATGGCACTAGGTGAGGGCTTCAAAACCTCTACACAGAATTTTGACCTTTGACTTCTTTGACCTTTGACCTTGATTTTTTGACCTATATTGTACATTTTGCTACAAAATGCTACTCCTTCGCCATTTCTAACCCGATTTCGATTCCGTTTGCTTTATGTGATGGCACTAGGTGAGGGCTTCAACACTTCTACGCAGAATTTTGACCTTTGACTTCTTTGACCTTTGACCTTGATTGTTTGACCTATATTGTACATTTTGCTACAAAATGCTACTCCTTCGCCATTTCTAACCCGATTTCGATTCCGTTTGCTTTATGTGATGGCACTAGGTGAGGGCTTCAAAACCTCTACACAGAATTTTGACCTTTGACTTCTTTGACCTTTGACCTTGATTTTTGACCTATATTGTACATTGGCTACAAAATGCTACTCCTTCGCCATTTCTAACTGGATTTCGATTCCGTTTGCTTTATGTGATGGCACTAGGTGAGGGCTTCAAAACTTCTACACAGAATGTTGACCTTTGACTTCTTTGACCTTTGACCTTGATTTTTGACCTATATTGTACATTGGCTACAAAATGCTACTCCTTCGCCATTTCTAACTGGATTTCGATTCCGTTTGCTTTATGTGATGGCACTAGGTGAGGGCTTCAAAACTTCTACACAGAATGTTGACCTTTGACTTCTTTGACCTTTGACCTTAATCTTGATCTTTTGACCTATATAGTACATTTTGATACTAAATGCTACTTCCGGCGGGGACATATTTTACGCACCGCGTAATTTCTACTTTTCCTTGTTCTTACTTGGACACTCTTTAGCTCACCTGAGCCAAGGGCTCAAGTAGCCTATGATTGTGATACAGCTCTTTGTTTGCCCTGCAGTTTGTCTCCTGTGTTTTTATATGTTTTGATCATCTTCTGTAAAAACCCAGGGTCTGATTTTGAACAAATTAGGCAGGAATCATTCTTAAGGGTGGGGGTGGAGATTAAAAGCTTATTCAAATGGTACAGATATCTAGCTATTGAGCTTCTGTGGTAGGATTCAAAAGGCCTGAAAGTGACTAAATTTTAAGAATTTTTTTTCCCATACTGAGGGTGAATATAACCATGTTGGTGACATTTAACTAGTCTGAGAGGTGGAAATTTTACTTTCTTCCTTTGACACTAAATGTGACCCTGCATCACAAAACAAATAAAAAGTCGCCAGACATGGATTTTTAGTTAAGAGCAGATTTCAAGCTTTAAAATGATGTACAACTCAAATTGAATGGACTCTCCTTACCTTTATCTAAATATTGGAAAGAAAGCACACACTCCAGAAAAGAGGTTCTGAAGCAAAGGGTCTATTCAAGTGTTTAAAGGACAAGTTCACCTTCGTAGACATGAGGGTTGAGTGAATGCAGCAATATTAATAGAACACATCAATGAGAGTTTGAGGAAAATCGGAAAATCCGTTCAAAAGTTATGAATTTTTGAAGTTTCTGCTCAGTCACGGCTGGATGAGAAGACTACTATAGCTTGTGATGTCATATGAGTACAACTATATAAAGAAAGTATAAAGAAAATTCAAGATATTCTCACTTTTCTCACATAATAAAAGAGCACTCGACTTCTCTCTTTCAGAAGTCAGGGGGAATAATATTACCCCTAACATAAGTCAGTAACAAGTCGAGGAAATGTGCACTTTATTCAAAAAGTCAAGTTTTGTGAAATTCTCTTTTTATTTTCCTTATATCGTTGTATGCATGTGACATCAAACACTGTAGTAGTCTCCTCCTCCAGTAGTGATTGCACAGATATTTTAAAAATTCATAACTTTTGAACGGATTGTCGGATTTTCCCCAAACTTTCACTAATGTGTTCTACTAACATTGTTGCCTTCACTCAAGCCACATGTATATGAAGGTGAACTTGTCCTTTAATCTTCACCAAGCCGTGCTACCTGTGCAATGAATGGGACAAAAATGCAGGATGAAAACCACCGGTTTAACCACAATGAAGGGATTATCTGATTAAGCTGAAATCGAGCGTGTTCCACTAAGACATTCCGTCCATGATAAATGGCAACTTTCAAAGCAGTAGTATCATCCTTTCTAAAGTTATTAAGAGTTGAAAGTGACAAGTGTGTACAGCGTTTTTGAAGAAATGAAAGGGGGACTCTAAAGATACACCTAATCACACATTCTCAAAAAAAGTGTTTGAGATAAACTGCTAAAAAAACACACTTTCCTGTTCATTCTATGATACCAAATTTTAGCAAAATGTAGAAGAAGACTTGCTCTTCCAGAAAATTTTTTTAAAAAGTCAAGATTAACCAAATTAACCCTTTTCACCTATTTTCAGTCCTCACACAAAATCAGTGCGTGCAACTTCTTGTTAGTTTTGTGATGCATGGTCACAAATGGTGGTGTGGAAGATCAATACTGGCACTGTCATCTCCTTCAGATTTTATGATCACATATTTTCCAAAGTTAGCTGGAAACATTCAGAAGGGTAGGAAACAAAGATGTTGGAGTAGCTCCGGTGGCAGCCCCCTCGGGGGCAAGGGGCTGGGATCAAAGGGACCAATAGTATCAGCATTTTTAGCTCACCTGGAGCTATTGCGATCGCTCTTCGTCAGGCGTCCGGCGTTCGTCGTGCATCGTGCATAAACTTTTACATTTTCATCTTCTCCTTGAGAACCCCTTGACTGATTTTCACCAAACTTGGCAGATAGCATCCCTAGGGGGATAGGATCTCAATTTGTACAAGTGGGCACCATACCCCACCTGGGGGGCCCCAGAGGGGCCCAAACCCCCCAAACTTAAGGAATCTTAAAAAATCTTCTTCTCTATAACCAGAAGTGGTAGAGCTAAGTTAATACTATGAATTAGTACATTGATGACTGTAGTTTCAAGTTTGTTCATGGTTCATGGCGGAATCAGGGGTGCCCCCCTTGGGACCCAGAGTAGGGGGGTGGGGAGGGGTCGTAATGGGGCCCACATTGTACATTTTCATCTTTTTCTTGAAAATGCCATTATGAATTTTCACCAAAGTTGGCAGGTAGCATCCCTAGGGGGAAAGAAGCTCATTCCCATCAAATGGGCACCATGCCCACCTGGGGGCCCCAGGGGGCTTAAATTTGGACCGAAATTTTAAATTTTCATCTTTTTCTTGAAAACCCTAACACTAATTTTCACCAAACTTGGCAGGTAGCATCCCTAGGGGGATAGAATCTCAATTCCATCAAATGGGCACCATGCCCCACCTGGGGGGCCCCAGGGGTCCCCCCCCCCCCCCTGTAAGGAATCTTTACAGATTTTCTCTAGAACTTGAAGTGATTGAGCTAAGTTAATACAATAAGTCAGTGTATTGATGACTGTTGTTTCAAGTTTGTTCATGGGAGAATCAGGGGTGCCCTCCCCCCCCCCCCACCCCCTTGGGACCCAAGGAAGCGGGATGGGATGGGGGAGGGAGGTCCAAATGCGGGCCTAAATTTTCATCTTCTTGCTGAAAACAACATAGTGGATTTTCACCAAACTTACAATGTATCAAGTAGCATTCCTATAGGGATAAGATCTCAAATTGTTTGAATGGGCACCATGCTTTCCTTTGGGGCCCCAGGGGGTCCAAACCTCCTAAATTTATGAATATCAAATATTATTTTTCTCTAGTTCTAATCAAAAGTGATAGGGTTTTAAGTCTTTTTTTCCCTAGCAGCATAATCCAACGTTCTGTAAAGTACAGTGTACTTGGCAGGTATTTCTACCAGTGTGATGGAATATATAAATGGACACCATGCCCCCATTCTCAAAGCTACCCCCACCATAAGTTTCCAATGTTCTCAGGTAAAGAGTAATGCATGGAAGGTGAACTTGCGATACTCAGGTGAGCGCGTGACCCCCGGGTCTCTTGTTAAATGATTCCTTTTCGAGATCCAGGTGTACATTGTAGCATGACCAAGTTGTATCACATTGATTCTTCATATTCTCTGGGATGAATGATATTGTTTCTCAATGATGTTGGCAGTGTCAGTATGATTTGGCACTTTGAAGGGGAAACAGGGTCAGGATTGGAGCCATAGGGTTAAAACTTACTGTATGTGTCCATCTTACTCTCTCTCTCAAAGATCATATCATATCACCAGACTTGACAGGAAGTTTTTCAACTGACACAGATTTACTGCAATTGGTGCTCCCATAACTGGACCCAAAATAACCAAAAAAAGTTGAAGACCTGCCCAGATCTCAAAGCAGTACAACAGATTAGAATGACATTTAGGTACTTTTAACCCGTTGAGGACAGACTGATTACGCTACAGCACATATTTCCTATAGACACTTGCCCGAGTATATTCGGAACTTGTCCTCAACGGGTTAAGGTAAAGAATGTAACTTATACATAAAGCTTTCTATTGTACTGTGCATCCTCTGTCCATTCAAAAGTACACATTCCCTTCACTTGTTACTGACATATATGTAAAGGATAATATCATTCCCCTTCTTTCTTAAAGAGGAAAGTGAAGTGCTCTTTCATCATGCTGGAAAAGTAAAAATATGTTGAATACACAAGTATAAAGGGCCTTATAAATGCAATCATTATTGTATAGTCTGTGCGTGATGTCAGAAACTGTTGTTGTCTTCTCATCCATCTATGGTAGCATCAAAACTTTAAAAATTACTGAATCAATCAAACTTCAAACAAACTTTATGTATTCTTCTAGTGTTGCTGCACTCCCTCCATTCCTTACATGATCACTTTCATTCTCGTAAGTATAGAAGAAATTTGATTTCTAATGTGGAGTTTTTGCTTCTTTTGCAGGAGTATGTCTGCCAGAACTACATCAGCTTTGGATACTTCAAGAATTCCACAGAGTACCGTGTGTGTGGAACATACAATTCAGAGAGTCCTCGTTGCTACGATTGTAGTGTTGAGGTAAAGAAAAATGTCCTTTTCCCTTAAATACTCTGAACACAGTGACCTGTACCTGCTGAAATTCCTTCGTCAAATTTCTAAGATGCGTTCAGGGGTACAGAAGCAAGAGTTTCTTCAGGTTTTCCTGCAAGTGAATGGTAGCTTCCCTACTCTTGATAAGTGTATCTTTTACTGGCATTTAGGCAATCCCCCATTTTCAAATCAATATAGGCTACATCGTGGAGTTCATATGGACTTCATTTATTGATGGTCACTTCAATCGATATCTGATTAAATAATGGTGCAGTCATTGTGCAAGTGAGCGCCAAAGCTCAGTTCTGAGGGTGATTAGGGAGTTGCCCCATAATGTTAGGCAGGGTATAGGACTACCTTTAGAATGACACATGTATATGAAGCAGTACCATGATTTGGGCTTCAGACTTGCGCATCAAGGGTCTTTCTCATGATCCCCCAGCCCCACCCCCCCCCCAAAAAAAAAAACAAACAAACAATCAAACAAACCAACCAAACAACAACAACGTGGATTTCCATCCACCAAGCAGCCACATTATGGAACAATTTTGTTTATCATTTTTAGTAACTTAAGTTAAAATATTGCATGGGAGGGGGGGGGGGTTGGGGGAGACACCCCATACACTGATGTTGAATTTAAACAGTTCCTATGATCTTTTTCTAGTATAAGCTTTGGAGTGAATTGCAGTGTTACAAATTTAAGAGAGGAAAAATGGTGATTTCAAAAGGAAAATTTCCCCCAGAACTGGATGGGTTACCTGCCAATCAAAGTGAAATGGTATTGTTTCAGAATTTAGATTTTGTTTAGATTTATTCATTCATTCTTTTATTTATTTTTATCAGAGGTGTAGATTGGAAGATGAAAATTATGAAAGAGAATATTAATATCCATTAATACCCTACATCTTCAAATTGAGTAAACCACAACCCCAAACCACAAACTTGTCATGTTTTTATCTAGCAAACTGAAAATTTTTCAAATTTTGGAGGATTAATCAACAAATATCCATCCTTGTGCATCATAGATACAATATAGTAGTTTTTAACTTCGCTTTTTCCCCATTAATATAAAAGTGTACTTTAAAGACAATGAACAATAGCTTTAATCTAGCAAAAGTAGCAATTGAAACATCAGACACTTAACCCTAATCAGGCCGGGCTTTTTTTGGCTATGCTAAGACCAGAGGGGGGCGGATTCTGCCCCCCCCCTTGTTTTTTATTGGAAATTGTCACTGACCACTTTTCTACCATAATTAGCATAAAACTAATCAATGAAAGTGATCAATTGTAAAAAATTTTTATGACTTTCATGACAGAGCACTGTTTTCCATAGGAAATGTAAACAAATTCACCAAATTGTACCCGTTTTGGGGCAACATGCCGATACAAAAATGGGTGTGGCTTCGTAAAAATATGCGCGGACGTTGCAAATTTGGTCTCAAAAGTTGCGCGAGACTAGAACAAAGAAAGTCAAGAAGCCTTGCGACAAGGTCTTCTCATGTTACAGAATGATAGCATGAAACGAAGGGGGGCAGATTCTGCCCCCCCCCCCCCCCCCCCCCCCCCCCCGGCCCCTGTAGGGTTGAAATACATTCAAATTCCAGATTGTAAAGATATTCTGTGAATGCCGTTCACACTGTGTGAAGGGAGAGAGATGTGGATATATGTCCGGATTTGTAGCAACTTTGTGAATGTCACATTCTACATGGACCCATGTCCTGTGGTCAGTTTTTAATGGAAGATGTACACCTGTTCTAATATTGAATGTACAAACAGTATTTGACTATATACTGCAAAACATGTTATTTTTCGCGGCATGAATTTTTCGCGAATTGGAGCTGATGGCCTTTTTTGCAGCATGAAATTTCCAGGAACTGCCACTGCCATTCGATGCATGTAGTGTAGACAAGAACTTTTGCCTGCATTTTAATTTCGTGAATCTTGATGATCGTGAAATTAAAATGTACGCTAACATTCCTCGTTTACTCAGTATTTATAATGGAAGATATACACATGTTGATACAATTATTGAATGTGTACTGTAAAACGGGGAATGTTCACGTGCATTTTAATTTTGCGAATTTCGCGAGTGCCAACATTCGCGAAATTAAAATGCACGTGAAAATTCTTGCCTACTTAAATATGCATTGGACGTCAGTGGCAATTCGCGAAAATTTCATTCCGCGAGAAAGGTTGCCGGCTCCAATTCATGAAATGTCCGTGCCGCGAATTTATCGTCGTTTACAGTAAGCGGTATTTGACTATCATGTTGCAAGTCTGCCAAGATGTTTATCGTTTATGTATATGGCTACAATATAAATATCGAGTGATTGTGCTTATATTTGCTAGATTCAATAGCAGATTTAGTGTTGATTCCATGTTTTCTTCCTGCAGGGAGATTGTTATGATAACATCTCAGTGGATAACATGCCCAGGAGACCACAGCAGAACTTCTCTTCGACAGGTCCCGTGGGTAGGTTACTTTCCACTCCTGTTTCAACGACTGTGGGACATTTCCTCTGCCAGCAAATCTTTTCAGCTGTTGAGAATTTTTATACCTCTGCCATGAAGTGTCTCCATAGGCATGATGTTTTCGGGTTGTCCGTCCTTCCGTCTGTAATCAATTTTGTGGACAGTGCAACTAAAGTAACATTTGAGGTATCCCAATGAAACTTGGCACGTGTGTGTATGAGTGGGCAAAGTTGTGCCTAATAACTTTTGGGTGTGCATGCTCAAGGTCAAAGGTCAAAAGTTCAAGGTCATATGCTCAAAATTTCACAACTTCCCCCATATCTATCTGAAGGTATTTTCTTGAAACCTGGTGCGTATATGTACTACCAAATAGAGATTCTTCAGAGAGTTTCAGGTCATGAGGTCAAAGGTCAAGTGAAAATGATAAGATTTCACTTTTTTCTCCATATCTCGCAAATAGTTCAAGGTATCTTCATGGAACTTAGATAGTACATATGCATGTACTGACTGGCAATGATTAACAAGGGAATCACTTGAAGCCAAAATACAGGTTTTACTAGCTCACCTGAGCCGGAGGCTCAAGTGAGCTATTTAGTCCATGGGCCAGGTCAGATATTGGTACCACCTGAGGTGGCAAAACCTTTTTGGTGTCATTTTGTTTGTCAGGCATAGATATGTTTATCAAGCTATGATAGCATTTCCAAATGAGTAGCTTAGTCATAATAAATGAATTTTTAACCAATTGGTCTCGTTGTTATATCCCTATACTGAATCGAGACCAACCGCTATACAAAGAAGAGCACTGTCTTCTGTATGTTCACAGGTGTTCTGTTGTAAACGCCGTGCGCTTAGTCTTTATTCAAGGCAGCGAAGGGAATATCCAATGTTTATGATATCCACAGCACTTACTTTTCATTAAAGACGGCGAAGGGAATATCCAAAGTTTATAATGCAGTGTATATCCCTTTATCTAAAAACAAAAACAACAACAACAACAACAAGCAATTCCTTGTGAATTTTACCGTATTTTTCAATTATTTATCATTTTCCGGTGAAAACGCTATGGTGAAAACACTAATACCACGCCAATGTCGTTTTATTTCCATCCAAAAATGAAAGATAATGCAAAATCAATGTACCCGTACACTACAATACTGTTAAAGTGGTTTCTTTCGCGGTGGTTTTATTTTTGCGCTTTTCGCGCTTTGAGGTTGAACCGCGAATTCAACATCACGCGAAAATGTTTTGAACTCGTAGCTTGTTACAACGCTATCATTACCGACCGCGAATTTAAACACACGCGAAAAAGTCGGCACCGATGGAAACCGCGAAAGTTTCTCTACGCGAAAGAAACCACTTTTACAGTACATTATGATAGATGATATTTTAAATGAACAGAGTGATTTTTGTTTAAAACTGATGTATTTGTTGAGAGGGTAGTATAAAAAACAGTATAGATAATCCCTTTTATTAGGTATGATAGATAGATATGATTTAGATATGATAACGGTACATTGTTCTAGATAAAGACTAAGCGCACCGCGTGACAGCTGTGGACATCATAACCCTTTGGATATTCCCTTCGCTGCCTTGAATAAAGACTAAGCGCACTGCATTTACAACAGAACACCTGTGGACATACAGAAGACAGTGCTCTTCTTTGTATAGCGGTTGGTCTCGATTCAGAAGTATAGGGATATAACAATGAGACCAATTGGTTGTTTATTGGTTGTCATTTTCATGGAAAGCTGCCAGCCAAGACTCATTGTGATTTTTGTTTTGTTTTGTTTTTCAGATGTCGGTGGTACTGACTTTTATTTCGTCGGAGGATTGGTCAACCACTACTCACAGGATCCCCTCTTCAGCAAAGTTAATGTGAGAACCGGACAGGAAGATGTGAGAACTGATGAGATTCAGAGTCAGTGGTTGGAAGGTGAGTGAATAATAATTCATGGTGATCGTAGAGTCAGCTAGACTGCATGGTCTCACAGATTGTAGGTGACACATGGTATGCAATTATTACCTCCACCAAGGAAGGAGAAGATTAAGTGATCATCGGCGTTGGTTTGTCTTTTTGCAAAATAACTCAAAAAGTTGGGAATGGATTTGGATGAAACTTGCAGGAAAAGTTTATAATGACATAAGGAAAAGATGATCTAGTTTTGGTAGTGATCCGGGAATCTATGGATTTGTGAGGGATTTTCAAAGTCTTTTAGCAGATAGTGTCAATGAACTTGGGAGTTCAAGCTGTGCTTATTTGAGGTTTTCGTAGTGCTCTGCTCTGGCAAGGTGCCACACAGCTGGAATAGGCTTCTACATATTGGGAAATATACAGTGGAAACTCGATATAACGAGATGGTCAGGACCGAGTCATTTTCCTCGTTATAGCCGATATCTCGTTATATCAGTAGGCATAAAAGAAAGTAGAACATAAAGACATTAATTTGCACATGTGGGACTACCAATCATCTTTCAGTCAATACTGATAACTTGATAATGTGTGTGAGGGAA
Organism: Diadema antillarum; assembly: GCF_040938485.1. Lineage (NCBI taxonomy): Eukaryota > Metazoa > Echinodermata > Echinoidea > Diadematoida > Diadematidae > Diadema > Diadema antillarum. The sequence continues at coordinate 172,334 of NW_027271583.1, read as the reverse complement.
TTACTCACCTTTATGGGTGAGAAGATGTTTTTCGCGAATGAAATCCAATATCAAGAATGTGTTTCTTATCAATTGTAGATGTTTGAATTTGTAAATTTATATAGCTTGCGATTGTGTCAAGATCGTCTGTGGATTGGTATGTGGTTATGGTATGGGTGTGTGTTGTGTGTGGAATATGGTCTGCACAATACTGTGTGTGTATGTGACGCATTCTGTATAGATGACTGCGTGTGTGTGTGAAGATGGGGAATTCCCTACGTAGAAAGCCAATCACAGCATCAGATTGCCTCACACCTGCTAAACGTCATGATGATGTCATGTATACATATGGCCGTCCCACCACATTTTCTGCATGTATCAGTGTGCGCGCACACACACACACATACACGTACAACATGCGGTGCTAGCTGGAGTGCACTGAAGAAAATATGTGTGTACAAGACAGTTTTTGGCGCATCAAGCTTTACAATCTCGGAAGGTGATAGCACAAGCGAAGTAAAGCTTTACCCGAAGACATTTTGCTTTACCTCGGTATAGCAGGTTTGATTGGCTATGTTTTTCTTTGTTTGGAAGTCACAAAATTGATCTCGTTATATCAGTTATTTCGTTATAGCCGATCTTGCTATAAGAGTAGCATTTTACATAGACTTGTGTGGAAGGAAATTTGGGACCGGGAAAATTTCCTCGTAATAACCGATATCTCGTTAAAGCAGTGTTCGTTATACCGAGTTTCCCCTGTACCTGGAAATGAGTTGCTGTTTTGATGGAGTTCTGCACCCTCAGAGTGCTTTTAGTTAGGCGAAGTAAAAGTTCTCTGTGTATATGTGTGTGTGTGTGTGTGTGTGTGTGTGTGTGTGTGTGTGTGCTATGCATTTTGATAATATACCTGAAATGTGAATAAGCCAGGAATTGTATGATTGGCATTTAAGTAAATGTAAGCATGTAATATGGTTGTTCTAAAATTTGCACATTCTGTCCCTTTTGATATAAAATGTGGGGTGTGTGTGTGAGTATATATCCATGAGAGAGAGATAGAAAAAAAGAGTATGTTTGTATTTGGATGCCATATATTACCTCTAGTTAATAACGCTTGATACAAAGGTATGTGTATGTAGTGGAATGTATTCAGAGATCTATAGTGTGGGATATAATTATCATCTATAGAGAAAGTTTTGACGGCGCATTAAAAACGCATATTGTTGTCCGCTCAATTTTTACCCTTCAATATCAGAGCATATTGAACGAAACGCATAGGCCATCCTCCAACATATTAATTCCCCATAGGCTACCGTTGTCACTGGCTGTTCAAGAATACACCGTATTTTGTCTTGTCTGTTGTGCGAGCTCTTGCTGAGTATGCAAACGTTGCTACTACAGCACAAAATTTTGTTACACAAGCACACAAACATCTTGCTAGTTGCTTGCCACATACGCAGATTTAGGGGCTTCCCCTTTTCAGTGCTGAGATGGGTCTGCTGAGTCAACTTCAAAAACAAGTTGAAGTAGTCCCACAGTATTTTTGTGCAGTTTAAGCTATCTCTACATAATTGGAGATGATAATAATCGTATTGGATGGCATTAATTCTTGGAATACCAGGGAATATTGCATTCATCTTCAATTCATGCAATATTGGCCCTAACTCGTGCAATATTCCCTGGTATCCCATTTTAACCATCCAATATAATATAAATATTCACCCATTCCGTCTGTCAATCTCAATTTTACTTCAGAACCTGTGGACTTTGTCGGGGAACCCATGGATTACGGGGAACATATCTATTTTGTCTATCGAGAAAAGGCAGAAGAGTATTCCAACATCGGAAACGTCATCTACTCCAGAATAGGAAGAGTGTGCAAGGTACAGCAACAAAAATGCAGCTTGACCATCATAAAAACAAATTGCATCGGAAATTATGCAATAACTGTAGTCATGGGAAGTGTTTCACTATTAAACCCAAACAACATGATGATAACTATAGGGTATTTGCTCTTATCACTTTATTTTGCTATGTACCATCAAAATTGTGTGAAATGGCACAATCTCTATTAAAGATAATAAAAAGTTTTGGTACCTCAAAAGTTTCCCTGAATTTCCTTGTCTTGGTTTGTGTTTCAGGTTAAAGTACGTTGTCTGTGAGAATTACTCGCCCCAAAGTGCTCTCATGTCTTAGTAATCATGCAATAATGGTTTCGTACCAGAGCCGTCGCGGTACCGCGTCGATAACTAGTGTACGAAACCACTGACTGCGACCAGCAGCGTGCAGCCCATTGTACGCATAGCTAACTGCGACCAGCAGCCCCATACGCATAGCGTAATGGGGCTTCGCATTGTAGCATTCAGGATCATGACAGAATTAGTATCGCGGGTAAATGTCAACTTAAAATCCAAAAATTTCTTCGATTTGAAGACTTACCAATTAAGTTGAAGTATTGAAAACAGGCTTCGAACAACGTTTGGTTCTGCCAATAGTCCCTTTCTGTTCGAATTGATGACTGGTTGGTAAGTCGTCAAATTGAAGAATTTTTGGGATTTTGAGTTGACATTTGCCCTCCGATACTAAATCTGTCATGATCGTGAATGCTACAATGCGAAGCCCGATTACACTATGCGTATGGGACTGCTGGTCGCTATGCGTATGGGGCTGCTGGTCGCAGTTAATTGCATGATTACTAAGACATGAGAGCACTTTGGGGCGAGTAAGTCTCACAGTGTTAGTTATATGAAAGGTACTTTAACCTGAAACACAAACTAAGACAAGGAAATTCAAGGAAACTTTTGAGGTACCAAAACTTTTTATTATCTTTAAAATGCAATCCAAATCATACTGTAGAGCAAGCTGTGTTCCTCGGAATCGGATATTTTACTCAATTTTTGGCACTCAAATGTGTCACATGGAAATACTGTAGAAGGATAATTTTTTGACCGGTGTGCATTTCGTAAACCCACAGCATTTCTCAAATATTCACAGCTATCCTGCAGTCAGCTAGTGCAGTCAAAATGATTGTACTATTTCTGAAAAAAAAAATGTAGTTTTACACTGCCTAATGTCAGTAAACTTTTCAGTGATATTACAACAACTGTTCGCTTCGAAGTCATAGAAGAATTCATATCTCAGGTTGTCCACAATGTAAGTTTGCCAATAGTCCATGCCCAGATCTTTGGTTTCGGAGCTAATTTGAAAAAGTCCACATGAAATTCAATGAATATTCATCTAGGGATCAAGGACAACAATAACTAAATATAAAGACCAAGATTCCTCTGAAGATTCATGTACATGGTTATTGCTATAACCCAATTTGTATTTAATTGATACCATGATTGGGTATACTACTGTATGAGACTGCAGTACTTCTGGTGTACTTTTTTGGCTAATATTTTCTTCAGAACCCACTTTACGGTGAATTGTGTCATCGCAACATTTCACACATTTCTGATACATATAAATCCATTCTAGAGAGAAAAGCAACAGTTTCTGCAGGCATATAGAAACTATATTTTACCTTGACCCATTCCTTACGGGAAGCTGATATACCAGGTTCCTGTGGCGTCAACTCATGTACTTGGTATGTAAGATACCCAAAATATAGACAAGAGTGTCTGCATTTGTGGCCTAAAATCATGTTTATTTGTGTTACGCTGACAAGGGAAATAACTTTGATCGTAATCAAACCTCTTTTCTTTCCATGACTCAGAATGATGATGGCGGGATTGCATCTCCACTCCGTGGGAATTTCCTTACATTTCTCAAAGCTCGCCTGACATGCTCTGTGGGGTCTGGATTCCCTTTCTACTTTGATATCGTCCGTAAGTAGAGTTTCCCTGAATACTTTGATCCCTGGAGAGATTAGGAATCTTTTATGTGACCCGGCGCCACAAAACCAACAAAAAGTTGCCAGACATGGATTTTTGGTTAAGCACTGATTCTGAAAGAGCAGACTCTTTGGCTTTGAAATGGTGTATAACTTGATACAGATGGACTATCTTTACCTACCTAAATAATGGGAAGACAGTACACACTCTGTAAAAGTGTGTACTGAGAAGAGAGACATAGAGTGCCCATTCTACCACGTAGTCTTTTACAAGCCAGGCTCTATGCAATGAATGGGACAAAAAAAAAAGGAATGATGTATGACTCCATAGCAACAACAATGAAGAGATTATCAGATAGAGCTGTAGTTAAGCATGCTCTATCAACACATTCTATTCATGACCACTACCAATTTTCAAATCGGTAGTCATTTTTACAAAAGTAATTTTTAGAGTTGAAAATAAAGTGTGTGTAGAAGGGTTTGTATGAGATGATAAAGGCCTCTAAGACATACCTAATCATACTATTTTAGGAAAAAAGGTATTCTAGAAAACTGCTAAAAAGATTTAGGATGATGTAGAAGAAGAATTGATCTTTCATAAAATATTTAAAATTTATAATTGTTAGGGTGATCCATTTCAGTTATTTTGAGTTTTCACATAAAATCAAGCGTGCAACTTTTTGTTGGTTTTGTGGTGCACGATCACATATTTTGCCATGCTGAGCAATCTGATGTAATTGAATGTATTCCTCATTGAGACATGTACTGCCGTAATTACATGTAGATACATGGGTAAAAAAAGGATCAAACAACAACAACAAAACAGAAAAGAAGTAAAATTCAACTTTAGTCTCCTGCCCACTTCATTGAAAACAAATCAGTATTAACTGTGTACATGTCATATTTCTTCAATTCTAGTATACTGTTATTACTCAAAAGTGATTGTGTGTACAATCTGAATCCCCGTCTGGTTTTACATCCATACAGCGTCTTGTGGGTGTGACACATTACAGCTAGTTGTATCCCTTGGTTCATATACTGGAGGATACTCTTGATTAAGCAGTGTTATGCCACCTACAATGTATTGTGTTAAACCCTTTGCCCTGCTGCAGCAATGATCTGGATCAGAATGCAGCACATGGTGCATGCACAGTTTGTTTAACCCATGGACTCTCATTCATGCTTTTCATCTATTTTTTTTCTTTTTTTTTGTATACATGTGCATTGCCTCTCCTTTTACAGCTCATGGAATAGTATTCAAGAGATAAAAAGTAAAGAATCATAAGGGAGAAATAAAATTCTTTCATGAAATATAGCAATTTCCCAATCTTTTGATGACCTCAACTTATGGGAAGTTTACTGTACAGCTTTCCTGATGTGTCAAATTGTAGAATTTTGATTAACCCATTGAGTGTGGGCTGATGTTGCCAGAAGGCACATTTCCCATAGTAGACACCTGTCCAGGTATTCTAGGGACTTTAATGGGTTAAAATCAATTACTATCTGAGAGCTTTTGTGGCATATTTCCATGAAAGGCTTTATTTTCACCCTTCATTGTATGATAGCAGTCTGGCGTATTTTGTGTGGATTTCATGTAGCTGACACAATCTGGAATTTTCCATATCCAGTTCAGATAGGAAATACAGTTTGATGCGTGTTCTGTACACTGTACTTTTTCTCTCTCTCTTTATTTCACAGAGGATACTGTGAGAATTGATGATGATGATAATTTTTTCTATGGGATGTTTACAACAACAAGGTTAGTGTCTCAAGCCTTGCTTGCTCAAAGCTTATTTATTCATTGACATCCACTCAAGAATTTACATTTGTATTAAAAAAAAGAGGCCAAAATGGATGGTTGTGTCATGTGATAACTAATTTCTAGCACAAGAAATGAAAAGAGCTCGCTTAAATTTATACATATTTTCTGAAATTTCACAGTTTTTTTGTATGTCTAGAAGACAAAAAAAAAAATGAAACAAAAACTAGGGTAAGAGTGGCAAAAATGTCTCCCCCCCCCCCCAAGTTCTTTTTGGCTTTATTTGCTTGTATGAATGAATATTTTCCAAAAAGGAATTGTTAATACGGTATATTAGAATCATGACAACATATTGTGGCTAGGATGACAAGACCTCATATTTACCAAATGTCAATTTTCAGGTGAGCAAAAACTAAGAAACAAACAAACAAACAAATATAGCAACCAAAACAGTGTAACAAATGGGAATGCCTTTGCTTTGACATGCATTGGTGCCTCATTTTGGGGGTACAGTTCGACCTCGATTATCCGGCCATGTCGGGACTGGCGCTCATCCGGATAAGGGAATTGGCCGGATATGGGAGACACAATGTTAATGTATATAGCTGCCGTCCAAGCTGCCGTCCCAGTGCACTGGCAGCTAGGCAGGTAGCGTACCCTGCAGCGGTGGTGTAATCTATGCTAGCCTGCGCAAAATTGTAGTCCCTTACTTTTACAGTGATAATGTGGTGTGAATTTATGTTAGTTCTGTCGGGAATATTGTAGGTAAATTGTGTGAGTTTTGTTGAAATTTTATTTGAGTTTAAAGTCACTGTTTTTTCTCAATTTTTGGATGAAAAAAAATGTCCTTAACTGCTTGAACGCGTCCGGATAATAGAGATTTGCACATAAAAGGAGGCCGGATAATCGAGGTCGAACTTAACAGGACAGCTAGGATTTGGACAGGACATCATTGAATTGATTATCGGGCAATCAATCCTAAAAAGTGACTTTCACCAAAATTTGAAAAACAAGGTTTTGTCACCCAAGCAACAATATGCATCACTCGATCTTGATGTCAATATATGAGTTCAGGATTGTATATGCACACAAACTATCATGCTAATTGCAGTTGCCTCACAGTTCTGTGAGAAATTGGTTGTGCTGGATTTTTTAATAAACAGTGATAAGTTTTCCCGATTAAGAATATCTAATGAATATGCAAAGTGATTTCATATGTAGTGGAATGAAAGTATTGCTTCTATCTTAAAGGGTGTGTACAGTTCTGGTCGAGGTGTAGATTTAGCTTTTAACATTTTGCGAGATATTCAGAAACCACTCTTTGAGATGTCAAAGAGCATGCAGTTCTAAGGGGTATCAAAAGTTTGTTCGATGAAAATCGGTTTTGAAATGGCTGAGATATCCAAAAACAAGGTGAAACAAAGAGATCCTAATAAAGTTGTGGCATGTCGCCTTTTATTATTAGCACTTTTTTGGATATCTCGGCCATTTGAAAAAACCAATTTTCATCAAATAAATGTTGAATCCTTCTTAAAATTACATGCTCTTTCATATTTCATAAGAGGCTTTTCATTATCTCACTTAGGAATGTTCAAAACATGAATCCCTACCTCAACCATTACTGTACAGTCCCTTTAACCACAACATTGTATTGGCTGTAATTATGAATATTGTGGATTGGTGCAAGATCACTGGGTAAGATCAATGCAACTCAAAGAAGTTTACATTTGTCATGTATGCCTTTAAACTCTTTCATATGACCAGAAATTGCCAGATGCAAAGAGTACTGAAATTGTATTGCAAGTCTGACATTTGTCTGAACATCTTAATTACGAATGATATGGCCTACAGTTTCCCAGATAATCTGTACAGTTTCAATGAAGAAAATGATTGAAATTCTGATGGAAAAGTTTTACTTGACTCTGATAAACCACACATGTACAGTATATGAATAGTGTATTGACTAGCGTGAATGGTATAAAGTGGACCTTTTCCTGAGACATCTTTCCTCTGAGTAATGGCAGACTTTACTCCATAAACTCACAGAGCCGATATACAGTACGTCCCCAAATAATTACAATCAGATGTTTGCATTGATAACATCCAATATGATTAAACTGTCTAAATGCTTCTTCATGGTCTTGAAATATAACATCTTCGCTCTGTGTTGCAGAAAACCCCATTCAATTTGGTTCAGCAGTCACAGAGAAATGTGGATTGTTGTAAAGCATGTCATTAGTCTGATTCTTCCAAGTTTAGCACTTGAATGCTCTTGGAAATTTTTGTTAAAATTGAAGATAAGTTCAAGTTCAAAGTTCAAATTTATTTCCATTCGACATAAAATCATCAAACAATTCATACAATGAAAACACATAGATACAAATATATGAATATCAAAAGAAATACACACACGTACACAAAACAACAACAAGAACAAGAGCCGATGCTTAAATTCATGTGAATGGGGGGTCAACAGAGAAGAGCAATAAGCCTTCTAAATCGCTGACCCCTAGAAAACATAGATACTGTGTAAAATATATCGGGAGTATAGAAAAGAAACTAAGGAGGAAAAGAAAAGGACAGGACTTAAGAACAAATCAAAAGACATATATAAGTGCAATTAAAATAATCATTCTGAATGAGAATATGAATTCAGGAGCAAAAATTTATAATTCCTTTTAAAACTATTCAAAGACGGTTTCATTTTCAAATCAAATGGTATTTCGGTCCATATTAATGGACTTTTATAAAAAACTGTATTCTTAGAAATTTTTGTTCTCACATGACATGAATGATAATCATTAGCACGACGGGTGTTATAAGCATAAACATTACTATTCAATACAAATTTAGAATAAACATTGGAGGGCAGTAACACCCATTGAACTGCACATTAATGTGTAAACACAATAGACAGAACTTGGAGGGAAGAGATTCCTGACATGCTCTATAAGATTCCTCATTTCTCTTCGACCACTGAAGCAAATTAAATGGGGTTTTCTGCAAGATTTGGGCAATGAGTTATAGTTTCATACCCTGAAATTGTATTTGGATTGATTCACTATTTTTAAAGTTATCATTTGCAGAGGGTCCCGTTGTAATTTTTTTTTTGGACAGACATTACAATGCTACTTGCGATCCAGCACTCCTTGTACCGGTGTGTAACCTCTTTATTACCCCTACACTTACCGTATCTTTCCGCATATTCAGTGGTGGCACGGCATCTACTGCTATCTGTCGCTACAACTTGACGGAGATTGCGGAATTGTTCAATACGGACAACCGAAGGGGCCAGGAGTCCAGTGACAAATTGTGGTTGGAGGTTGCCAGACACCCGGATGATACGGATGCAAGGAGGATGGTATGTCGTGTCATTACATGCCTGAGTGCTCTTTGGTTGTCTGTGTGTGTGTGTGTGTACATGGGCGTCGATCCAGTGATTTTGTTGTTGTTGTTGTTGTTGGGGGGAGCGGGTAAACATATCAATTCCCCCCCCCCCCCCATAATTTCACTGACTTATAGAAAAAACAAACAAATGATATACCTAAGCTGCTTAAATGTGTAAGTAGCACGTAACAAGTTGTAAGCCAATGTTGCATTTAGCCATTAAAACATCAAATGCTTCATACATCCAGGGAGGTGGAAACTCTTCCATCCCCCCGATACATCCTGTAATTCTGTTCCGTGCATAATCAGTTTCCCAAGATTTTGCTAACACATTTGATAGACCAAGGCACTTCTCAGGGTAAATTCATAAGCCTGGCAATTCTTGAACAACCTTTAAGTTACACCCTTTAGTATTCTCACTGCATTCAATCTATTTATGGTTTGAATTTCAGTCTGCTTATAAACAGGAAATAGGGTGTGCAATGTTATAAATAATATTCACAATGGATAGTTAGAATTGGATGGGACACAATCATGGCCATATGCAGCAGGAATTGTTGGTAGGGCAGATGCCCCCCCCCCCCCAACAAAAAAAAATTATCGAAACCCCTCTGTCCTTCAGACACAGATACTGTATGTGCTGAATATTTCGCGAGGTTTTTATTTTCTGGAATTTCGTGAGTCAATGAGTTTATATTAATACTATTCTTAAAATTAAAGACACACAAAAATATTGACCCTGATCCTGATATGAATGTGACGTATGCATATACATTTCTCCGTTCAGTACAGGACTCCACAACCACGAATTTAACCACTTGTGAAATCACCGGGAAGTCCCGATTTGCGAAAATTTGGACTCGCTATTAAGATATATAATATGGCATATTCAGTAATAGATTTTTTAATGACTTGATCAGTAAATGATAACTCACGCAATAGCTAAAGAGGTTTCTTGACATCGTTTTTTCAAATCATTCACAACTTAACTCTTTATGTGCCATGATGAACACACCCCGTGTGCCACATCAACCTCAGACCTCATTGTAGTTTTATTGTCGAGCCCACCGGAGGTTCGGGGAGACTAAGGGATTGCCTGCGGCGTCTGTCCGTCCGTCATCCGTCCGTCCGTCGTCCGTCCGTCCGTCGTCTGTCCGTAACGATACAAAAACTTCAATAACTCTTTACTCTGGGCTTCAATTGCAATCAAACTTCGAGGGAAGAGGGGTCATACAAAGTTTATGTTATAGTCATGGATTTTTCAAAAGCTTTTGACAAGGTTGGACATGAGCGGCTTTTACGTAAACTGGACTACTACGGTATCGGGGAAAAATCTGAAATGGATTCAAAGTTTTCTCAATGGAAGAAGTCAGAGGGTTGTTTTGGATGGTATTAAATCTTCTTCAGTAGTGGTAGGATCTGGAATGCCTCAGGGGTCGGTTCTTGGGCCTTGCCTCTTTCTGCTTTACATCAATGACTTGCCTGATGGTCTCGCGTCAAAGGTTCGCCTTTTTGCCGATGATGCAATTTCTTCCATGACCATCGACAATCAACATCATACGCAAAATCTTCAAGAGGACCTAAACAAAATTGGTGACTGGGCAAAAAAATGGATGATGGATTTGAACACAGATAAGTGCAAGGTTTTGACAATATCCAGGAAAAGAAGCAAGGTGCAACACGTGTTTCATCTAAATAACACCCCTCTTGAATCTGTTGAATCCGTGAAGTACTTAGGTGTAACCATCACTTCTGATTTGAAGTGGACCCAACACATCAATAGTACTGTCAATAAAGCCAATAACGTGCTTGCATTTCTAAAACGCAATCTTCGCATAAAATCTTCTGATGTTAAAGCCACAGCTCACAAAACGTTGGTTCGACCAATTGTTGAGTATGCTTCTACAGTTTGGGACCCATCTACCAAGAACCTAATCCACCAAGTGGAAATGGTCCAGAGAAGAGCTGCGCGATTCACTTTAAATCGCTACCATAACACCTCGAGTGTCACCAAAATGCTACAAGAACTTGATTGGACCACTCTGGAACAGCGCAGAGAAAATGACAGGCTAATTATGATGTACAAAATACACAATAATCTTACTCCTCTTTCAGCACAGGACTATATTATCCAACAGGCTACTCAGTTAACGAGAGCTTCGCAACCACACTCCTATCAGGTACCATATTCGAGAACTGAATCGCATCGTCATTCGTTCTTCCCAAGAACTGTAAGGAACTGGAATTCACTGTCGTCAGACATTGTTTCAGCGCCATCTGTGGGATCATTTCGAAACCGTCTAACGGTTGATCACAGTGGCTAGTTGTTTTCGTCAAATTTTCTATGTGCTTGTAAATATTTGTAAATAAATTGTATTATAATGTAAATAGCACCAGTCTGCAAGAATCTTCAGTTTATTGAAGGAGGCAGACTTAATCAGAAGAAGAAGAAGAAGAAGTTTCACATTTTACCGTATATGAAGGTCACCTCAAGGTCAAAGCTCTTAGGCAGGGGTCAATGAACTTTAGGGCCCAATGTTTTTATGGCGCGTGCCGTGATGTGTCTCGCCCACAAACGTACAACACCTTTTTTTTTGTTGTTGTTCACAAATGGACCTTTGGATCAAAAGTTAGGAGTCATAATTAAATGCACAGTACATTGGGCCCTAAAAGTTCATTGACCCCTGCATGTGACCTTTGACCCTGTGGTGACCATCAACTCCCCAAGGTACATCTATCTATCTATCTATCTATCTACATGTATGTAGATATCAACACCCTTTTAATGATAGTAATAAAAAAAAAAAAATCTTTAGGTGCCGTGGGTGTTTATCCTGTGGTATGCTTTCATGTGGATAACTGATACAGCAGCAGAGAAATGCTGCCAGAATTGTCAGAGAATAATTGGAAAATTCCTTTTAAAGCCCCGGTCACACAGCACTCCAAGTCCAAATCACGTACAAAAAGTTATGAAAATCTGGTGGACGCGGTCGTAACTGGTAATATTTTGGTCCATTTTGGTTTGGCCGTGCTTTGTACGGGGTATGGCCGTTGACGGCTGTTCCACTGCTGAAGCACTGCCTAAGCGCGACTAACCACGTCCATCCACGTGTGTGTACGCGGAAAAATCCATTTGTCAGTAGTAAGCCGCTAAACACATGCTATTTCCCGTGATACCAATGCGTAACACGCGTCAGATGACCGTGCTCTGCCCGTGACAGACCGCTGAACTTTTGCATCTTTACTGCGTCTCCCCAAGTTTTAATCACTGCCAGAACACAAATTATCACATGTGTTTCACATGTGTTGCGCATCTTTACCTCATGTGCCGCGCAGCTTTACCTCATGTGCCGCCCGTGGTTGTCGGTGGAATAAAATTTTGAGCAGTTCAAAACTTTTTACTGCGTCCGACACCGTTCAGATTTTTCCCCGCGTCCTGCCACGTATATAAATTGACCGTAGCTCGTCTTAAACTCTACATCAACGCGAACAACACCATCTGCCTCACGGGAGACCACTTTTTAACGTGTTTTGGCCGTGATTAAGCCGTTAAGTGCTGTGTGACCGGGGTTTAACTTGTTGAGGATGAGCTGATTTTGCTACAACATTCATTTCCCATAGACACTTGCCAGAGTATACTCAGGACTCATCTTCAATGGGTTAACATCAACTTAGCATTGAAGAACCTGAATGCAATACACACTTCAACTCTCTTCTTTTTTTTTTGTATTACACTGTTTGCTGAAGTTTGTCACTACCTTCCATTTAAGATGATGGTCACATGACTAACGTTTTTTCTTATTTGTATGTTTTTCCAAATTTTGGTGGCACCATTCAGTGTATGGATCCTTACGTAATTGGCTCAAACAGCATATATGCTCACTTGGAGAAGTACCCACTGCTGAACAGAAATGTGGTGAGTTGTGGATTCGGACAGACCTGCACCTATCCTCGTGGTCTGGACGAGAGTGTGACCGACGCCCTGGCTGTACTGGAGGGTGTCAACGGACAAGAGTTTGCCATCTCCGAAAGCTCAGAGACTTCAATTACCGTGTTTATTGGAACGAGTAAGTCTCTTGTAATCCACTCTTTAACCTTTAACCTTTGATATTAGTCTTTCAGTACTAGGCAAGAGAAATGTTCCATATTTGACAGGCATCAAAGTTGTGTCTTTGTTGCTGACGCTTGCTCCATCCACGGAGGCGTCATAGATGGAGTAGAAATTATCTCCTCTCCTTTGATGTCATGCTTGACACCACCTCGGCCTTGAGATGGCAAAACATCGTATCTCTATCCAACTTCTTTTCCAGTAAATCAAGTTAGAAGTTTCGCAAACCTGCAGCTCTTTTTCTGTTTGCGTTCAATACTTCATACAGTATCTTACCCTTGAAGGACCAAGAGTATCAGTAATACAGTGCATGCAAATTTATTTCACAGGACCCTTTATTTTAAGAATAATTTGCTTTTAATCAAAACATACGTTGTTTTACCGTCTCAACATAACCACACTATTGCCATTAATACAGCAAAACAACCTAAGTCTCGATCACTGGCAGGCGTATGATGTCCTACAAAGTCAATATGCGTGCACATATGCAGCTGCATATGTGCTCAGCCTATTCCTGTGTAAACATGTAGATGGCAAAACAGCGTATCGCTTGTAGATACGCTGTTTTGCCAAGTCCATGCCAGACGTGTTTTGAGCAGGGGCAAGCGTATCGCTGCTTATGTTGTTTTGCCAACAAAATTTGAACACTTTCCAATGGGAGGGAGCATCATATCTCAATGGGTTCTGATTTCAAGGTTTGGTCAAGAGTTAGATTACACAAAGATAAGCTGAAATATGTGACTAAGTCAATTTTCATGAATTTTCAACAAACGTTGTTTTGCCATCTCAAGGCCGACCAAGAAGTTCAATGTGCACCCAGATCCTTTGACAAAAGAGGACATTAGTAACCCAGACCTCTCAACCTTTCTGAATTTGGAGGAATCTTAATTTATACCATTCCAACTCTCGTTTCTTTTGGATTTTTGTAATTTTCTTGATAATTTTGCTACACATGCATTTCATGCTTTTTGAGCCAAATTATCCCTATTTTTTTTTTTTTTTTTCAGTCAGAAAGGTTGGTAGGTCTGGTAATTAACGACCAGCTCTGTTACAGCAAAAAAGGATTGTCCTGCTGCAGTTTGTTCTCTGCCTCATTAATGCACTGGCATCAGTAAATGTGTGTGTATTGAATGGGCCCAGTGAGTCGAATGTTTCATTAAAATTACACTTTTTATGCCTCCGCCACGAAGTGTCATCGGAGGCATTATTGTTTTCGGGTTGTCCGTCCGTCCGTTCGTCTGTCATTCTGTCCGTAATCAATTTTGTGGACAGCATATCTAAAAAAACTGTTAGAGGTATCCTAATGAAACTTGGCATGCATATGTATGAGTGGGTGAAGTTGTGCCTTTCAACTTATAAGCGCACATGCTCAAGGTCAAAAGTCAAAAGGTCAAGGTCAAATGCTCAAAATTTCACTATTTCCCCAATATTTATGCAATGCCTGGAGGTATTTTCTTGAAACTTGGTGTATACATGAACTACCAAATAAAGATTCCCCAGAGAGAGCTTTGGGTCATGAGGTCAAACGTCAAGGGTCAAAGGTCAAGTGAAAATGTTAAAATGTTACTTTTTTCTCCATTATCTCACAAATATTTCAAGGTATCTTCATGGAACTTAGTATATATGCATGTACTGACTGGCAGTGATCATGTAGGGAATTTAGGGGTCATGGTTCAAAGGTCTATGCAATTCCTGCAGGATTTTTTTCTTAAAACTTAGTGTATGCATATATTACCCAATACAGATTCTCTCAGAAGTTTCTTGCCTAAAGGTCAAAGGTCAAGTGAAAGTGCTAAATTTCACTTCTTCTTTAAACTTATAGAAGGGTCAAAAGCAGAGCGCCACTACAACAAAATATTGAAAGGCTTGAATTAAAATTGCGGGGCTCGGCCCCGCAATTGAGGCTGGGTTCGGCCGTGGCTCGGCCCAGCCCCGCACTGTAAACGGGGTCTTTACTCTTTGCCAACTGGATTCCGTGGCGACAAAGTCGCCGTTCAGGCAAAGACCTTTACCTATGGAAAACCACCATAAACTATACTAGTTTTCGACGTTGAGGGGGTTAATATCCTGAATAGCGAAATGGTTTGGGCAGAGGGTTTGGAAGCCAGACTAGAATTGGCCGCGCATTTCACCCAGTTTGCGTTTACACTGAGAAAATGCTGGGCTCGGCCGCGGCCGAGACCACCTCCTGAGCATGGCCAAATGCGCAGCCAATTTTGGCCCCGCATTTGACCTTTTGCGCTCTGCTTGTAAACAAACGCAATTTGGTATAGTCTGGTTTTCAGACCCTTTGCCAACTGGATTCCGTGGCGACGAAGTCGCCGTTCGGGCAAAGGCCTTTGCCGAAGGAAAAATCCTTTGCAGGACAAAACCACCTAAAACTATACTAGTCTTTGACGTTGAGGGGGTTAATATCCTGAATAGCGAAATAGTACGGACAGAGGGTTTGGAAGCCAGACTAATATTGGCTGCGCATTTGGCCCAGTTTGCGTTTACACCGAGACCACCTCCTGAGCGTGGCCAAATGCGTGGCCAGTTTTGGCCCCGCATTTGGCCTTTTGCGCCTCGCACTGTAAACGGGGTCTAGATCACCTCCCTGATCCATCATTATAACTATTTTGTGGCATTGCTGAGATGCTCTTTGTGCAAGTCAGCCCAAATGGAGCTGAGCTGTTGACTGCAGAGGATGCTAGATTGCATAAAGGTCATTATTTATTCCACTCTGCCATGAAAGAGAGAGTTTAAAACCAAAACTTAGTTCTTGTATGCCTGCAGAACTGTCACTTATTGCCCCAAAATGTACACCTATGCATAAGAAATGAGCAAAATACTGCTGTGATAGCGTGATTTCAGTTGTGTAATAAAAAAAATGAGAAATATATTAACCATGAAGGTTTGCCACAAAGTCCACAATTTTGGAGCTTACCTGATCATGGTTGCTACATAATTTGTCATAATTGATTATGAATAATCAACAAATGGGGCAATGGCAATATCCATCGATCTTCCGCACTAGAACAAATCCAATGCAAATTAGGATTACGATTGTATGATTGATTATCATGTAATGTTCTACTTCCCGGCAATGCTGAACAGGAAGGGTGATTCCCAAATAAAAGCTGGTATGCCGACTTTGATCATTTCACACTTTCAAAACTCAAAATCCTTCAAGAAAATGAATGTGCTGTCCAGGCAAATTATGTCAGCCAAACAATTTTCTTGGTAGAACTTTCTGATATATTGCAAGTAAATTCAAATTGGTGAAAGATAAATCTGGAGCCCCTACGAGTACTGTGTTTTAGCTTTAACTCGATACCAATGACCTGTTAACATTTAGTCCATATTGATCGCATGCCCTATTGCCCTCACATTTACAAAACGTAGTGATCTAATGAAGAAAAATATAAGGGAAAGAAAATAAAAAGAGCTGCAAAGAAGGCATGTCGAAATTTAGAGACATGGAGAAACCAATGAAATATGACAATACATTTTGCCATCAACTGTGCTGTGTATATGGTATATATGCAAATTTTAATATGGGTGATAGATGAAAATATTTGGATTTCATCTTCTCAGAGAAAAGGGCTTGGAATGCGATTTAATATACATGTGACATTGCACCACAAAACCAGCACAAAGTCGCCAGACATGGATTTTTAGTAAAGAGCAGATTTTAAGAGAGCAGACTTTAAGCTTTGAAATGATGTATGACTTAATTCAAATGGACTCTCTTAACCTGTCTAAATATTGGAAAGAAAACACACACTCTGGAAGAGTGTGAACTGAGAAAAGAGGCTCTGAAGTACAGGGTCTGGTCAAACACTTAATCTTTACCAAACCACGCTAGCTTTGTGATGGATGTGACAAAAACAGGATGTAAACCACTAGGGCAACAACAATAAAGGAATTATCAAATCAAACTGAAAGGTAGCATGCTCAGTTAACACATTCTTTCTATGATTAAAGCCAACTTTCAAAGCAGTAGCATTATCCTTTCAAAAGTTATGAGAGTTGAAAGTGAAGAGTATGCAAAGGATTTTAAGAAGTGAAGGTGAGCTTCTAAGACATACCAGACCTCACTACTGAACAGAAAAAAAGATTGTAGAAGAACTGCTGAAAATACACTTTCCAATTCATGTTCTGATCCCAAACTAAGGAACAATGTAGAAGAAGGATAGCTATTTCAGAAAATATGAAAAACTCAAGTAACTCTAATTCATGAAATTCTTCCGTCGAGATGTTTTCATTGCAACTGATTGACAAATTGCCCTACATCGACGTAAATAAGCATTGAATTGATCAGTGTTTTAGTAGTAGCCATGATAAAAAAATCATGGGCGTACATACTCGAGCAGGATCCGAACCTACGACCTCCTGATCACCGGACAGGCGTCATCTCCACTAGACCACCGAGCTTTCGCCCGACAGCAAGTGTTGGTTCTAATCCTTATAGCATGCAGCGGGTACTCCTTTGTTATTCAAATTCATGAAATTCTTCCGTCGAGATGTTTTCATTGCAACTGATTGACAAATTGCCCTACATCGACGTAAATAAGCATTGAATTGATCAGTGTTTTAGTAGTAGCCGTGATAAAAAAATCATGGGCGTACATACTCGAGCAGGATTCGAACCTACGACCTCCTGATCACCGGACAGGCGTCATCTCCACTAGACCACCGAGCTTTCGCCCGACAGCAAGTGTTGGTTCTAATCCTTATAGCATGCAGCGGGTACTGCTTTGTTATTCAAATTCATGAAATTCTTCCGTCGAGATGTTTTCATTGCAACTGATTGACAAATTGCCCTACATCGACGTAAATAAGCATTGAATTGATCAGTGTTTTAGTAGTAGCCATGATAAAAAATCATGGGCGTACATACTCGAGCAGGATTCGAACCTACGACCTCCTGATCACCGGACAGGCGTCATCTCCACTAGACCACCGAGCTTTCGCCCGACAGCAAGTGTTGGTTCTAATCCTTATAGCATGCAGCGGGTACTGCTTTGTTATTCAAATTCATGAAATTCTTCCGTCGAGATGTTTTCATTGCAACTGATTGACAAATTGCCCTACATCGACGTAAATAAGCATTGAATTGATCAGTGTTTTAGTAGTAGCCATGATAAAAAATCATGGGCGTACATACTCGAGCGGGATTCGAACCTACGACCTCCTGATCACCGGACAGGCGTCATCTCCACTAGACCACCGAGCTTTCGCCCGACAGCAAGTGTTGGTTCTAATCCTTATAGCATGCAGCGGGTACTGCTTTGTTATTCAAATTCATGAAATTCTTCCGTCGAGATGTTTTCATTGCAACTGATTGACAAATTGCCCTACATCGACGTAAATAAGCATTGAATTGATCAGTGTTTTAGTAGTAGCCGTGATAAAAAATCATGGGCGTACATACTCGAGCAGGATTTGAACCTACGACCTCCTGATCACCGGACAGGCGTCATCTCCACTAGACCACCGAGCTTTCGCCCGACAGCAAGTGTTGGTTCTAATCCTTATAGCATGCAGCGGGTACTGCTTTGTTATTCAAATTCATGAAATTCTTCCGTCGAGATGTTTTCATTGCAACTGATTGACAAATTGCCCTACATCGACGTAAATAACCATTGAATTGATCAGTGTTTTAGTAGTAGCCATGATAAAAAATCATGGGCGTACATACTCGAGCAGGATTCGAACCTACGACCTCCTGATCACCGGACAGGCGTCATCTCCACTAGACCACCGAGCTTTCGCCCGACAGCAAGTGTTGGTTCTAATCCTTATAGCATGCAGCGGGTACTGCTTTGTTATTCTTGTGTCCTCACGTAAAATCAAGGGGTGCGATTTTTTGTTCCCTTTGTGATGCACGGTCACATACATATAATCTTATAATCTGCAAGCTGCTGCTCACTTGAAGGGCTTTCACATTGGATAGATAAACTTACTCTTTGCAGCATTAGTGGTCATTGTTTGAGATAATGAGGCATGTGACATTTTTTTTCTATCCATTTCAGACAATGCAAAGATTCTGAAGGTCGTCATCAGTGCAGACAGTGCAGAGGTGCAAAAAAAAATCATTGTTGAGCGTCGAACCTTCAATAATACCTATGTAAGTGACAAGAATGCACAAGAGCTGGAAGGGTGCAGCGGAACCATATGTTGTGGGACTAAACCGTATGACTCTGAATATGCAAAGTACTTACGATACTTTCTTCCTCTTGATTAAAAGCAGTTTTGAGCGAAATGAAATGAAAATATCACTATGTGATTTGGAAAGTTTGTTCATTGCAACATATCTAATGCAAAAATTAGTAAGAAATTGTAGTTTTCACACTGGAAATGGTCCCTGAGCAAGAACATTAATATAAAGTATATGCTATCAAAGTGATTGCAACATATTGACCGTTTCTACATTATTGTGTTCATCATCGAACTGCTTTCATTGGACAACACTGAACAACAGTTTTGGTCTTGCAACCACTAAAACTATGTGTATTGTTAATAGATTTATGCCATAGAGGGTAGGAACACTGTAAACTTCAATCGCCGACACTTTTGTCTGTAATGAAACAGGTAAATTCTATTGTTGGTGGATACTATTTGGTTATCATTTCAAGTACAAAACTTATAAGTATTGCTCATTTGTCTTCAGTTATGGCGATACTTTATCGCAGCACAATATTGTTCATGTTATGATTTGCATTTTTATGCTCCCTCTCCCCTGTCCCTCTATCACTTAACTATGCCCAGCTTGAGCAGAGGTGGCTGTTTGGTGTCAGAGACGTCACCATTGAGAACAATAGAGTGTATGCTACCATGGATGAGTGCGCCGTCAGTTTTGGTGTCAGCGAAAGATTGCCATCGCTTCCATCAAGTAAGAGATATTTTTTAACCTAAAAACATTTTTTTGGGGGGTAGTTTACCAACTGTGAGATGGATTGAACACTTCCGCAATGTGGCTCTAGCATTTCCGCCAATGTAGCAAATTACTGTAAAAGTGGATATTTTTGCGCTACTAAGTTTTCACGCTTGGTGGGGTCAGAAGAGTTTCACACATTTTTAATTCTGCGGAATCAAGACATTGCGCACAGGAACATATGGCAAGCAAAAAAATGCTATTATTTTCGCGCTAGTTTCTGGTTGCGTGAGGTGCACAAAAATTTCAACACTGCAAAAATTTCCACTTTTACTGTATTTTGATGATTTCATCATGTACCATTGCCACTCGCAAAAGGGGCTGTCCATGTGGTACATAAAGTTGTGATGTTGACTTGTGCTGTTACAGGGGCATCCACCGTAATTTATTTTTATCTCCACCAAGAAAGTTACGCTTTTGCCAGCATTTGTTTGTTTGTTTATTTGACAGCTGTCTCTATCTGTCTGATTTCCAGTGAATTTTTTCTGACCTCAAGAAAAATTCCAACAGTTATTCTTGGTACAAAAGTGGATCGTATTCTCGAGTGGCATGGAGTTAGTGTTTTATTTCTTTTCTCTCTTTTCTGTTTAAATCTGAGGCATATGATATTTCATACAAAATGTTGGGAGGCATTATTCTCTTCAACCATGCAAAATTTCATGATGTTCGCAGGAGGGATATATACATATAACCTTTAAAAAGTCTTACAACCTCCCTTTGACTTTGACACGTCTTGTCAATCACAGTGTATTGCCTTCAATATATAAAGTGAATTCTTATTAAAGAAGAAATTATGAAATATCAATGATGAAGTGAAGGAGGAGATGTTGCCTTCTTTCCTTTGTCTTTCAATTTGCTTTTGCTCTTATTTGTTTAATTTGCTGTTCATCCACACAGCTATAAAGGACCGCACTGACATGTATGACAAGAAAAACTGCACTCATCGCACCCTTAACGGCAGTGTCACCAACTGCTTCTTGCTCTTTGAGGGTGAAGCAGGCACAGAAATGGAAGCAGAATTCATTACAGACCTTCATGCAGGAACTTACGAGGTCAATTCCAAGAGGTTCAACACTGCGCAGGGCTGTCGAGAGTTTCTCCATGTCCACATTATAATAACAGATGATACGCAGAGCCTTAACTGCCCTGACGGGACTACTTGTACTTATCCTGGATTTGTTACAGTGAGCAGCGCATCGGGAAAGACCAGCCCCAAAGTCGTGCCCTTCCCCATTGAGGTGGATTCATCTGGTATGACTGAGTAGACAGATTTGCTAGTTTCTAATGACATCCACTTTAGCCCCTTCCTTCCACAATTCTCTGAGAATCTTTAAAGGACAAAGAATGCAAGATCTATATTAAGAAAATCATATATGAAAAGGTGTCAAAGCGGGGGGAAATGTTGCCTGAAACAGATTTTTAATGTGACTTATTAAAAGATATTTGCGCATGTACCGAATTACTGATTTCACTCAAGCTAAAATAGCTACCGTACACGTGTAAGTGGCATGCACACGTAGCTGTAAGAGTTCATAATTAAATTATGTACCTGACTATTAAAGTTCGTACATTACAACATGAAGTGAAACCTAAATGATATTGACCTTGCACGTCTTCCGAACCATTGGCATTACATCGAGATCACATAGGCCTACGTGATTGCGAGTAGCAAGGGTTCTGCAGAGTTAGCTTCTGGTTCTAGTCAGTTCAAGTAGAGCACTTATGCCTACGAGCCATTTATGAGGTGAGACTGAGGCGCAAAAGCGCATATAGAAGTCTGAAAAGATAACATCTACATAATTACTAGTAATTCCAAGCAAGATGAATCCAGTAACTTAAATCTACAAAAATGATAACCAACTTGTACCGGATTGTGTGAAGGAGAGACTTCGCCTTCTATGCAGATCATGCGGAATTCACGCTTTGAACCATGGCGCATCAGCGCAGGGCTGATGCGTTCCTTACGTGAAGTCATAATTTCAGTCCCCAAAATTTTGCCATCAGATCGGGTTCTGACGGTCGGAAAAAGGTCTCAAAACACCATCTCTCCATTGTTCTGGTGACGTTTTCACGTTCTGAAACTTAATTATTCATATTCCTAGAGACTTCATCTTTACAGAAATGTGTAGTTCACTTTATTCATGAATATCAAGCTATTTTTTTTGTGATGACTACTTTAAGGCCGGCAAAAAAAAGAAGAAAATAAAAGATCTTCTTGCCCATCAACAAGGAATGGAGAGTTGGGCAATCTGCCTGGGCAAAAACAGTCAAGCAGAACATGCATCCTCAAACTAACAAAAGCTAACAAACAGAGTAAATAATAAGAATATTCTTTGCTATGTAACAACTGAGGTATCAGTGGAAAGATTTCATTTTGCTCTATGATAATGAAGAAATTAATAATTCTATAGAAACTAATGTCACCGTAAATATTTTGTCCAGCCAGTCAACTGACTGAATCCATCTTAGCAGATTGTGACTCAGTCGGTTTGACCTCTGCACCCATACATAAATTTAGTTCTCCCCCCCCCCTTTTTTTTTGGGGGGGGGGGGCGGGTTCTCCATTTCACTTGTTTATTTTTTGTGTGTTTTCTTTTTTTATGCTCAGGTGAAAAGACGGATTGTAATGTAGATGACGTGAAGAAGTATGACTACGAAATGGCAATGTATCGCTACGAATTCAAAGAGTGGTTGAGAGATCATGTGGTAAGTAGAACTTGTGTAGATTTTTATATTGATTTCTTAAAAAACTGTGATGGCCAGTAGCATGTTAGATAACAGCAGCGATATATCTCACGGTAATTTTATGCCTTTACGTATGTTAGGAATTGTTTTCTATTTTATTGCTTCCCAGTTTAGTTGTAAGATACTGTACATGGCATATGTTTTGCTTTTTTTCTATTTTCATGAATTTTGTGAGTTGGGTGCTATTCACAAATCTACCAATATCCAAAAATATAAACCCTGGTCCTGACACAAATGCGACATACACCATGCATTTCTCCATTTAATGTACTCCATGATCCTAAATTCAAAAACTCATAGAGAAGTACCAATGCACAATATTGTGTAATAAATCACTGTCAAAATCATGAGACGCCAGTTTTTGTTTACATACAGTATATACCAAAAGAAACTTTGCGTTAATAAACATTAACGTTTCATTAACGCAAGCGGTTTCACCTGAATCGTTAGTAATGCAAAGTAACGATCGGGAAAATTAACGTTTGTAGTAACGATGAGTAACGATCCCTAGCGCAAATTAACAATGTTTCGTTAACATTAACGATAGGTAACACAAGAACTCACGCGAGATTTTGGTTTTGTAACGAGACCTGGTGAAAGGACGACGTAGCCCCTACCGAGTTTAGTGATCTATGCCTAATATTAAGCAGAGTCTTTTCGCGAATCGAATCACGATTACGCGAATGGTTAATTTGCGACCGGGGTCACCAAAAACGCACGCTGGGCCACCAAAAAAAGCGGGATGTTTGCCTTCAGTTTTGGAAATGAACAGCGGTAACAATCGGCTCCATAAGATTCTAGAATAAATGTCAGATGTTTGCTCTTAGTTTTTGGAAATGAATAACGGTAATATTCGACTCCGTATAATACTAAAATAAATGTCAGATGTTTGCTTATACTTTTGGAAATGAATAATAGTAAGATTCAGTTCCGTACGGTGCTGAAATAAATGTCGAATGTTTGCTTTGACCTTCGGATATGAATAATAATGATATTCAACTCCATACGATGATAAAATGAATGCTGGATGTTTACTTTTACGTTCGAAAGTAAATAACAATAACATTCATCTCCAGAAGATGCTAAAGTAAATGTCGAATTATCTCTTTGACATTCGGAAATGAATAACAATAATAATCAACTTCGTACGATGATAAAATAAATGCCGGATGTTTACTTTTACGTTCGAAAGTGAATAACAATAACATTCAGCTCTGGAAGATGCTGAAATATATGTCGAATGATCCCTTTGACGTTCTGAAATGAATAGTAATAATATTCAACTCTGTATGATGATAAAATAAATGCCAAATGTTCGCTTTTTACGTTCGAAAGTAAATAGCATGTAACATTCGGCTCCGGAAGATGCCAAAATAAATGTCAGGTGATTGCTTTTACATTCGGAAGTGGAAAGTAGTAACATTCTGCTCCATAATTGAGATGCTAAAATATCAGACATTTGCTATGTAACATTTTGAAATGAATAACAATAACATTCAGCTGCGTTTGATGGTAAAGTAAATGTCAGATGTCTGCCTTGACGTTCGAATATGAAAAACAGTATAACATTCGGCTCCTTATGATGCTGAAATAATTGTCAGATGATTCATTTCACTTTCGGAAGTGGACAGCAGTAACATTTGGCTCCTTACGATCATAAAATAAATGTCGGGTGTTTGCTTTTGAATTTGGAGATCGAATAACGGTAATATTCTGCTCCGTACGATGCTAAAATAAGTAACAGATTGTTTCTTTTATATTTGGAAATGATTAATGGTATCAATCGGCTCAGTTAGATGATAAAATAAAAAGCGGATGTTTGCTTTCACGTTCGGAAATGAATAAGGATGATATTCAGCTCTGTAAGATCCTAGAATGAATGTTGGTTGCTTGTTTTTACGTTTGACAAATAAATGTCGGATGTTTACAAATGTCTGCAAATGCTCCCACTTTCTCATTTCAAACGTATATTTTGACCACCTAAATAGGCATCAACTTTTATGATAATCTATAAGCCTATTTGCTAAATCTTTCTCAGAAGAACGGTATATGATGATTAAATTTTCTGTTTATTTATTTTAGATGTGGGTACCGTCCTGTATCACTTCAGTAATACTTAATACAGGGGAAACTCGGTATAACGAACACTGCTATAACGAGATATCGGTTATTACGAGGAAATTTTCCCGGTCCCAAATTTCCTTCCACACAAGTCTATGTAAAATGCTACTCTTATAGCGAGATCGGCTATAACGAAATAACTGCTATAACGAGATAAATTTTGTGATTTCCAAACAAAGAAAAACATAGCCAATCAAACCTGATATAGCGAGGTAAAGCAAAATGTCTTCGGGTAAAGCTTTACTTCGCCTGTGCTATCATGTTCCGAGATTGTAAAGCTCGATGCGCCAAAAACTGTCTTGTACACACATATTTTCTTCAGTTCGCTCTACAGCTAGCACCGCATGTTGTACGTGTATGTGTGTGTGTGGGCGCACTGATACATGCAGAAAATGTGGTGGGACGGCCGTATACATGACATCATCATGACGTTTAGCAAGTGTAAGGCAATCTGATGCTGTGATTGGCTTTCTACGTAGGGAATTCCCCATCTTCACACACACGCAGTCATAATGTACATACAAAATGTGTCACACACACACACACACACACACTGCACACACAGCATTGTGCAGACCATATTCAAGCTCTCCACACACAACACACACCCATACCGTAACCACACACCAATCCACAGACGATCTTCACACAATCGCAAGCAGTTTAGATTTACAAATTCAAACATCTACAATTGATAAGAAAAACATTCTTGATATCGGATTTCATTGGCGAAAAAACATCTTACCCATAAAGGTGAGTAATTACCTCACACACATTACCAAGTTATCAGTATTGATTGAAAGATGATGGGTAGTCCCACATGTGCAAATTAATGTCTTTATGTTATGCTTTCTTTTATGCCTACTGATATAACGAGATATCGGCTATAACGAGGAAAACGACTCGGTCCCGACCATCTCGTTATATCGAGTTTCCACTGTATCTATTTTTCTATGTTTAGTAGGACCGATTTAGTTTTGCTTGTTTGTTTTTTTTTCGGGCCATCAAAAAATAAAAGTCAATCATTTTGATGGCCCGATCGGGCCACCAAAATAAAAGTTAGTGTGGAGCCCTGGCCTGCATCAATGTGGATAAAGTGTCTTGCTGAAGGGCAAATATCGGGCACACCGCTCCAGCTCTCACCTCCAGAGTAGACAACATACATGTACATTATACATATGTATGTGTGGTGTAACTGTAAGTCGATTTTTTTTTTGACTTACTTACAAGTCGAAAATCGCCTAAGTCGATGTGTTTTGCTCAGTCCCGAGAAGATTGACTTATGAGAGTTTAACTGTATATTGGATGGATTTCAAATTTTGCACTACAAACTTCTGTGGCTTTTTCAAAGCTAAAGTAGGAATTAGGTATTAGACATTTCTTGCTTTTGCTAGTTGTTTTTGTATTCATGAACTATGTCCTAATCACTCTAGCAAATTTTGTGTGTTCTGAGAAATTGTGCGATTTCCCCCAAATATTTAGTTTATGGCCTGACTTTTGCCACATTTTGAGCACTTGTTTGCCCCTTTGCAAAAATAATTGTTTGTGTGTTTCATAAAGTGGAGTCATCTCTGTTTAGAAATTCTAACATAGAAGTTGATCCAGAAGCATCGTTTCAGTGTGTGACTGTAAAACGAGGTATGTTTGCGCACATTTGAATTTCGCGTGAGCCAAGATTCGCGAAATTAAAATGCACATGAAAGTTCTTGTCTACACTATACGCATTGAGTGTTAGAGGCAACTCTCGAAAAATTTCACGCCGTTAAAAAGGCCGTTGGCTCCAATTCACAGAAAACTTCATGCCGCGAAAATATTGTGTTTTACAGTACTGCAATTACGTTCTGTGCATCTTGTTTTGACTGCAGACCTGTGAGAATGCAGTGATGGATGTGTGTCCTTCTCCTCAAGCTTGCAACCCAAATGTCTGATCTCCAGGAATTCACATGACAGAAGGAGTATGGCCACCTGCACTATATCTTCAGAGCAGTAATTGATGCATCATATGTTTTATGTTTTCTTTCTTCCTTTTTTTTTTCTTTCTTTCTTTCTTTCTTTCTTTCTTTCTCTCTTTATGCTAATTTCACGCAACTCATAGTGATGCTGCACCTCTTCTCAGAATGACGAAATTATCCGATGGATTTGGGCAGCAAACGATGTATAAGAAGACTAAACACATAATTACGATGCCATGCCAAACTGATCGTATTATCCTGTCTCCAAATTTCCCCTACTCCAAGCCATCTTGTCTCTGGAGAAATATATGTCACCCTGCATCACAAAACCAATAAAAATTGCCAGACATGAATTTTCAGTTATGTTTAGATTCTGAAAGAGCAGAATTTTAAGCTTTAAATTGATATATAACTCAATTCAAGTGGACTCTATATATCTCCTAACCTTTCTGTATACTGGCATGAAAACACACACTCTGGAAAAGTGCATCCTGAGAAATGAGGCTCTGAAGTAAAAGTCTGTAGAATCAACAATGAAGACATAATCAGATTTTTAGATTAAGCTGAAGTTGAGCATGCTGTATCAACACACTCAATCCATAACTGATACCAACTTTCAAAGCAGTAGCATCATCCTTTCAAAAGTTATTAGAGTTGAAAATGAAAAGTATATAGAGGATTTTTAAGAAACAGAAAGGGGCCTCTAAGACATATATGTAATCACGCTGTTCTTTAACAAAAAAAAAAAATTGTTTTAGAAAAACTGCTAAAAGCACAATGAAAGTACATTTGTTCAAAATCTTTAAAATAATGTAGTAGAAATGCTTGCTTTCAGAAAATGTGGAAAACTCAAGATTGAGTACACATAGGTTGACCTGTTTCTCCTATTTTGAATCTTCACGTAATATAAGGGCTAGCGACTTTTTGTTGGTTTTGTAATGCATGGTCACATATGAAGTGAGCAAAGAATTTTAGGTTTTGTAAATTATTATAACATACATCTAATATTTGTCAGTCTTTCTAACAGAATTGTATGAATTGTTGACATATTGTATGTACAGAAGTGCAAAATATGAGAGGATACCAGTACAATCCTCACACATGTACACTGTAATTACTTAATGTTGATATGGAGAAGGATTTCAATAGTCAGAGCTTACAGCTGCATAATACATGTACATTGTATTACCAAATTACCTGATTGAAGACTAGACCTAAGTATACGCGAGCAAGCTTCTATGGGAAGCGTGTATATGGCAAAATCAGCTTGTCCTCAACGGGGGTAAGGGTTAACTTGGAATACATTTTTCCCATTTTGTTGTTATTGCTGTTGAAGTGAGTATGTGTGTTGATGAATGATTGCTTATATCTATTTGTGAGTTATGTACAAACTATATGATGATGAAATGTAAGAAACCTCAAAAACAAGACGAAATAATATAGAATAAACTTAAACATAAAAGCTGAGTGATCGACACGGCGATGATAATCGATGAGCAGTTGCCAAATTGTTATCTCATATAGCAATGATATAATTATCATTCTAATTGGTTGTTTGGCAAAGTCATGAGGGAATTTCCTGCTTATTTTGTATGTACAGCATTGAACTAGTGAGTGTAATTATTGTACTGAGATGTGTTTAGAACCAACTTCATCAAAGACCCTTCTCTGGTCCTGGGTTTTGTGCCTCTATGATTGTACATTGTGTGATCTGCTCCACTTTTTTTATGAGGTTTGATAGTTTTAGCAAGTTTTATGCTAAAGCAGAATATTGAGGAACACTATCGCACACAGGAAAGTATTGTCATGTGAGCCCGATGCAGCTTCATTTCTTTCCTTCGCTTCTTGCCACACACCTTGAAAGAAGCACATTGCATTGCTGCATGGCACTGTATGGGAGAGTCTCCCTTTTCACTGCAATTTAGAGTCAAACAAAGGGACTTTATATGGGATATTGTCCTTAAAAAGCCTTTTGATCTTTCATGTTTTCTTAAAAGTAGAAATGTACTGATTTATACTGTATAAGTGGAAATTTTCGTGGTGTTGAAATTTTTGCACATTTCGCACAACCAGAAACTAGCGTGAATATAAAGTACACAAATGTTTTTGCTTGCTATATGTTCCAGTAGTTGATGTCTTGATTCCGCGGGATTAAAGACACACGAAACTCTTCTTACCCGGCAGAGCGCAAAAATATCCACTTTTACATTAGTCATGTGCAAAGTTATGGCTCATTACAAGTGTTCTTGTGACAAGTACGTGGTGAAAACAAACAAAACAAAGTCTATTAATTGTACAACCCTTTGCATGAAGGGAATTCTTAAGCATGCTCAATGCTGTGATTATTTTGAATCAAAAGTGAAAAACTTTTCCTAAGATAGTAACTAGTTGTAGACTCCACGCTGGAGGATTGTTTTCTTATGCTGAAAGCATTGTTCTGATTATTATTTCTTGTGAAATTTCTTTTATTTTTATATTTTAATGAATTGCAGATTGCCCAAGCTTGCCTTTTTTTTTTTTTGACTAAGCATTTGGCCAACCGAAGTTCTGCCATATTGTCAAAATTAAAGAAAAAAAAAGTAAAACTTTTCTTTGTTATTCATTCTTGGTTACAAATTTCAAGAAAACATGGCAACATGTTGGAAGATAAGTATTTCAGCAATGAAATTCATTTGAGGCCATAGTATGAGAAGTCACTGAAATAGTATGCAAACAAGAATTGTTGAGTAATACCTGTCAAATCTGTTCCCTACACTTTCTGATATTGAAGTGTGGAAATCATTTCAAAATGGACATTATATAGAGCAGATTTTAAAGTAATTTGTTGCATCTTTGTTCAAAAAAAACCCCTCTTTGGACACGTTCCTTCCTAATCTCAGAGATGTGTTCTCCTCTTTGCTGTAAATTTCTTAGATTACAATGTTTTGTTGTAAAGTGGAGGCTTGTAATTATAATAATGAAAAAGGGGGAGGGGATCCTGTTATTTATTTATGCAAGACGGAACGACCCAGCTTTTCAAATTGTCACCCTGGCAGTGTGATATTGCAAAATGTGAAAAATGTATGTATTACATAATAGATAACAAATTCGTAGAACCTACATGTATCAAAACAATACTCTTAGTTCTGACATCCTATATTTCAAACCTTACACATTCCAATTTTCATGAGCATAAATGCTACCCTGTCCCCCTATGATAGCTGCCATGGTTTGTTGCTGTTTTTCATCTTACATTAGAAATTAAGCTCTTTGAATAAAGATATGGTTTTCCTGTAGAAAAGCTGAGACAAACTTTATTACTAGACAGTGGTATTTATCAGATGCCAGAAGCCATAATCAGTTCAACGCTACGTATTCTCCAGCATTGATCTGCAATGGAGGATTGCTACGGACACGATTCTAATGCTATGTTCTGCATGATGAGTTTTCAAAGTTGCTTTGATAGTTTGATGTGCTATCATTTAATCTGTGAATGACATTATGATTGAGAGTTAAATAGCTTGAATACTTAGCTTTTTTTTTTTTAAATTTTTGCCTCATTTTCACAAAATTATCTCTCATGAGGCAAAGGCATAAGTTGTTAAATATGATTAAGGATTGTTTCATGGTTTCTTGTATCATTTTTGTTTGGGATGGAATTGGTTTTCACACCATTTGCATATTGTGTTATGTTTGGTGAAATTGTTTTATGTTTTTTTTTTCCTAGGCTAGTGAGTTTCATACAGTTTTAAAGTCATTTATGAAATCTATTCACAACTATTACCCAGTACAATATATATATATATTTGACCGCCTGTAGCCAAGAGTTTGAGTGCTGTGCACCATTTTTACGCACACGGTTGTTACTCCATTATTCCAGAGAAGTTTGCATTACTCAGATATAGTTACATCATTTGTGACAAAAAATATCTATATTTTCTTTGATTTGTAATAGTGTCGTAAATAACAATTTTGTTCAATTCACGTTATACGCAGGGCAACGGACATGAAAAAGTAGACAAATGTGAATATATCAATTAAAGCTGAGCCATAGTTTTATTGCTGGTAGTGGGATTAGATGTATTGAGGGATCCAAACATATTTGAATAATTCCACAAGTCTCATGTCTATGATATTTCTGCATTTCCCACCAAAGGTTGAAAATAGCATTTATTTTGGGCTTATTTGTTTTACATCTTTTCACTCGTGAGCCTATCCATCAAGATATTATACATGTAAATATACAACTTCAAATATTCGCGGCATGACATTTTTTTTTGCGAATTTGGGCCGACGGTTTTATTCTCACCATGAAATTATTCACAAATCGCCATTTGCTCTCAATGCATAAAGTGTTGACGAGAGAGTGAACATGCATTTTAATTTTGTGAGTCATGGCTTTCACAAAATTTGCAAAATTAAAATGCATGAGAAAATTCCTGTTTTGCAGTGTACATATAAATTGTGCGTACATGATAATGCAAAAAGTACAATTAGTTTCATCATCAAACTCAACAGAGTAATTGAGATGTAACACCATTGTGGGAAATAGTGAAGACAGAGCAGACATGATACAAGTTCAAATTCCAGCTTTTAATGATTTTACAACAACTTGAGAAGTGAGTCATCAGACTGCATAGGGTTCGCAAGTGTAACCCTGCCCCCCCCCCCCCCCCCCCCAAAAAAAAAGGGAAAAAAAATCCGCAACCTCCTACAATGTTCTGATTGAGGCATGGTCTAATGGAGGGACAAGGATGGGTGGCCAAAGTAAAATTCTGGAATTTCACTGATTGGACAGTGAAATAGTTTTGTCTCACCTCGCCACGTAATGGCATCGACTGACCAATGAATGAAAAGCACTTCAGACGGTGATTCTGACTTTGTGAGCAGGCCGGAAAGAGTGTGGAAGAGACAAAAATATTCATATGATGGAAACGTGTTTCATCATTTTATCATTGGTTATTTACATGATGGAAGACAAACAAGTTTGTTTGGGTTTTTTTTTTCTGTTGCATGTCAGGTAGTAGTGCTCTTGCCAACCTTGAATTGCTACCTGTTTTCAGCTCCCCGTCTTGTGTGCATGAATCCAAACTGGTTCTGTGTGCTTAAAGTTTCACAAAATGAGACAAAGTGTGACGTATAAGTTCACATTGTAATGTAGGCAATCTAAATGCGGTGAATAAACACTAGGTTACTGAGTAGTTTGTGCATGCATGCAGACATGCAAGAGAGACAATGATTTCCAGGAGGATTAAAGTCACCAATTTTGTTGTAAATATGCACCATGCTTTCAAGCTGCTGATATAAAAAAGAATAAGTAATTTAACCAAAAAATAAAAAATAAAAAGGAATTTGTGCATGTATATTTCCCACATATGTTGTGCAGAATTGAGAACGTAAAGAAGGCCAATTTAGGCAAATGTTTGTAGAAATTGGTATTTCAAAAAAGAAATTGTGTATCATGATTTGATATTTTTAATATATTTCTTTCTTTGCTTAAACTTACATGCTATCCATTTTTGATGTCAATAAACATAGATAAAAAATATGCTG